>NW_006208084.1:230191-247713 GCF_000334495.1 Tupaia belangeri chinensis | reverse complement strand
TCGGAAGAAACCTGGGCACCTGAGATCTGTCCGGTGTACAGATATCATCCTGAATAAAATCACACTGCAGTTAGGTTCAAGGCACTCAAGGCAGATCCTGAGTATCATTACTAACTCAAGGACAAAGAGGACACCTGACCCACAATGTGCCCTGCTGGCACAGACAGACGGACCAGGAGCTGACATCTCTAAAAGGTCTCACCTATCAGGAGTCTGTAGGGTATTCACGTGAAAGAGACAAAAATCAGGTCTCTGACCCTATAATTCCATGATTCCATAAAAGCACAGAATCATATTATATGAAGGCCTATATTACAATAATTCGTCATCCTTTCCTGAGACATAGTTATCTCAGCAGTCCAGAACAGAATAATCTCAATTTCAGAAAGCTAGCAAATACTAGCGAGAGAAAAAAACTACAAGCTAATAACAAATGATAACCTAATAGAAAAGTAAAGTGCAGAACAATGTGCATATTAAAATTACCATTTGAGTTTTTAAACTAGGGTGGGGAGAATATTACCTGGGCACTCTCTCTGGAAGATAACCCAGATACCAAATCAACTGATTACCTCAAGGAAAGAAAATACATAGCTCAGAGAAGGCAGAGACGATTTACTCTTCAACCTTTTGCATATTTTGAATCATTAGCCATGGGAATATATTACATGCTTAAAAAACAAGTGTAAAAAAGAAAAATTCCAAACACGAAACTCCCAGAGAAATTACACTGAGTCACAAAAAAGACTAAGAAATGAAAGTTTCTACTGCGCCTTAAAGCCAAAGGTCTGAGGTTACTGCTTGCTTTCACATGCCCTCTCTAAGCCTGAGATACTTGTCCATATAAATGAGTAGATGGGCTATTTTTCCTGACTAAAGAAGAGGGCTGGTCCAGATAACTTCTGGATGCCTTCAGCTCTGATGATTGTACTTGTACTACCCACCATCATCAATCAATCAATCAAGTGCAGTGCAAAGGAAGCCGGATCCCACATGGTCAACCAGGGTTCAAATCTCAGGTCCCTTTGGCTTGAAAAATGTGCTGGGTGTACATGCTCATGCCCAGAATCCTGATGGGTTGAAGAACTCAAAGAAAAAGGATGGCAGTGTGACGAGGCCCTTTGGGAGAGCTTCTCCCTCTGCCTCCCCACCCCATCTTGCAGACACATGTGTCCCCCATTCCTCATCAGTCATACCCTTTCACTCATAGGGGGCATGAAAAGGCACTGGATACAGAGCCATAACATCTGGGCAGCAGCATCACTTTTACTGCTTCCTCATCATGCAAATCAGAGTTATATTTTCACCATCTGAAAAATGCAAAGAATCATCATCTATCTTTTGGGATTGTTGTAAGGAATAAATAAGGGCCTGTGAAAAAACATTTTATAAACTACAAAACACAACAGAAATGTAATTATTGAGTATTATGTACAACTTTGGTCACCATGCTTCAAATATGGAGATAGTGGGACCAGTAGATGGCATAATGATTACATCGCTGCACTTCCACGTAGTCAATCACAGTTCAAGTCCCAGACCTGGCAGCTTAAAACTCACTCCAGGCACATGTGTGTGCATGCCCAAAATCCCAAAAGGAGAATGGAGGAGAAGGGACTGAGACATGGCCACCTCCCCTTGGGGGTAAGTCCTCGCTTTCTGTTTCCCTCTCCCGTAAGCATACGCACCCTATAGCAAATAGCTCTCTAAAAAAAAAATAAAAATAGGGGCCAGCAGGTACATGGTAGTTAAGGTGCTAGACACTCCCACATGGCTGACCACAGATCGAGTCCCAGACCTACCAGCTTGCTTCCTCATTTTCCCTTTCTCTCCCTCCCTGTGTCTCTCTCTGGTCAAATTAAAATAAATGAAAGAATGAATGAATGAATAAATAAAATTAAAATTAATAATTCTTTTTTTAAATAATAAATAAATTAAAAATTTAAAGTAATAGACTAAGTACACAAAGATTAAGAGACTATTCTTGCCTTTAAGGAATTCAAAAAGAAAATAGGGTTGGGTGGGCAGGTTCTGTGATGAATAGTAACACACTGCTCAAGAGAAACCAGAACCCACAGAGTAGCCTCAGTTCCAATCTCCTGCCCAGTCACCCTGAAACACACTGAGCACATGTGTGAGAGTGCCTAAGATTCACAGGCTGGAGGACTAGAGAAAGGGTATCACAGCACAACCAGACCCCATGACGGATGTTCACTCTCCCTCTTTTTTCTTTCATTCCCATGAGCACGTGCATGAACTCTTTCATAACAAAAGAAAAACAGAAAATAGGAACCAGACCCATGGTCCAGGGATTAAGAGAGTTGGATCATACATGGCCAACTGTGCACTTCGAATCCCAGTCCCCGCAGCTTGGAACACACTGGGCACATGTGCATTGTGTCTAAAATCTCAAAAGGACGGAGAAATGGAGAAGGAATGACTCATGGCCATAACCCATTGGAGGGTGCTTTCTTTCTCCCTCTCTGTCTTCAGCAAGTGCGTGCAGCCTCTGGCAAATTTTTTAAAGGAAAAGAAAATAGGGCCAGTAGGTGGTAGAGTGGTTAAGGTGCTAGACTCCCACATGGCCGACCGCAGTTTGAGTATAGACTCCATGGCTTCAAAATTGCACATGTATATCCAAAATCCTGAGAGGAAACTGGAGAAAAAAGGATTGCTGCATGGCCATCCCCCCGAGGGATGATATCTCACCTTCCTTCTATCTCTCTCTCCAGTTAGCACACACACCCTAGCAAAAAAAAAAAAAAGAAAGAAAGAAAGAAAAGAAAACAGTGTTGAGTAATAATAGTAAAAATTACTATCATTGGGACCAGCAGTTGGCGTAATGACTATGTCGCTGGATTCCCATGTAGTCAATCACGGATTGAGTCCCGGATCCTGTGGCTTAAATTCGCACCAGTCACGTGTGCGCGCGTGCCCAAGATCCCAAGAGGAGAATGGAGGAGAAGGGATTGTGGTGTGGCCATCCCCCCAGGGGAGATTTCTCACTTTCTGTCTGTCTTTCTGGCAAGCACATGCACCCTATAGCAAAAACCTCTGAAAAACAAAAATGACCGTTATATATTGAACGCCTACCACATGGAGGACCCTGAACTGAGCACACAGCATCCATTATCTCTTTTAATTCTTTAAAATATTTTACAAAAGGAGAAGCTGAGGCCTAGATAGGTTAAGTAACTTAACCAATATCACACAGCTATGAAACAGAAAAGTTAGGAATCCAACTTAGGTGTGTCAGGTGTGTTTGTCTACAAGGGCATTCTGTTTTTTTACAATTCTGGAGTGGAAAAAAGCTTTTTTAAGTAACATACAGATACATACATACATTTAAAAAGCCACTGATAAAAACTTTAATTGACCCTATTATATTAAAAATAATAATAA
Source organism: Tupaia belangeri chinensis (assembly GCF_000334495.1). Classification (NCBI taxonomy): domain Eukaryota; kingdom Metazoa; phylum Chordata; class Mammalia; order Scandentia; family Tupaiidae; genus Tupaia; species Tupaia belangeri. The sequence goes on along the minus strand of NW_006208084.1, from coordinate 244,311 downwards.
TAATGCCTGGGACAGCAGGTGGCATGGTGGTCAAGGTGCTGGACACTCCCACATGGCCAATCATGGTTTAAGTCCTGGACCTGGTGGCGTCCTTTCTCACTTTCCTCTCTCTCTTTCTCTATGTCTCTCTCTGGTCAAATTAAAATAAATGAATAAATAATGAATATTTTTAAATCTTTATATAAAAAAAAAAAGCCTACCTACTGATACAATAAACCAAGTAAAAGTGCAAAAATATGTGTAGAAGACAGTAGTGTTTGTGCGAAAAGAAAAGGGGGAGGAGCCACTACTACTCAGCAGGCTGAAGCCATATAGGAGGCCCAGGGTCAGTTCCTGGCCCATACTAAAAGTCAGGTGCTCCCATAAGCCCAGCTACTCAAGAGGCTGACATAAGAGGGTTGCAACACAGTGAGACCCTGTCTTAAAAAGAGAGAGAGAGAGAGAAGAAGGAAAGGGGAACAGACACCAGTAACAGTAGTTTCTTGTCCGATAGGGGCAGGAGCAGATGATGAGAAGAAGGCATTTCACCAAACCTATTTTCATGAACTTCAGAGTTAGGAATTAGCTTAGGAATTAAGTGGGTAAAAATCTTGGTTTGGGTAAGACTGTCTGGAAAATGCTGCACAATATCTCAGATTTGTAATATCTACTTATAAAAATATATAAGCAATATATTGAGTTGTCGGAAAAGTCATGATGCATTTTTGCATAGAAAAACAGAAAAATAAATTTCCTTTAAAGAATTCAAAAAGACCTAGAGTACAAGAAAATAGGTTTGTAAAAGTCATGACTTTTCCAATGACCCAATATATACACTTCGCAATAAAGACTGTAGTGATTTTTTTATTTGATTAATTTTAATTTCCAAAGTTATTATTTTTTTATGGAGAAGGAGGAGGCAGAATGATATCTATTAATCATTTTTCCAAGAACAATTCATGGAATACGGCTCTGAATTAAACCATTTCCTTACTTAAAAATGCTGGATCAGTCTCATTTTGTTAGATTTCTTCAAGCTCTGAAATGCTGTTAAACTAAGTAAGTAGTCTATCTGCCTAAAACTAACACTGCAGAAAATGATTCATAGTAAACCTAACATCCAAAAAGGTTAAGTGATCACTATACCAAGGTCAAGAAATTAGATAAATGACTCTTAAAGTAGGTTTCCCAGAACTGAAAAGCAAACCCCACAGGGTAACACTTATTCCACACTACCTCCAGAGAGAGAAATGCAAACTAAACATGAATTCAGGAAAACTAAAAGTACGTGCATGCACACACACACACACACACACACACACAGAGAGAGAGACAGAGAGAGAGAGACACAGGGTTATCTATTAATCACAGCATTTTTACACAGCTGACAAAAATCACTAACTGGCCCTGATAAGCACCTTTCTGGGAGGTGGCTGCTGCTGCATTCACTGAACACGCTTTAATGCCCAAGTCTGAAGATAACTAATGCCAAGTTAGCCCACTGATCTCCAACACTGTAAAGCAGCCAGCTCAAAGCCAGTATGTGGCAGCAAAAAGTTGTTTAGCATAACAACAAGCAGCTGAAGACCTATAACACAAAGTAAGGGGACAAAGATGTGTCTATAATGAGTAATGAGCAGCAGCTGGGGATAGAGAGGAGCCGGCCAACAGAAATATTAATTTTTAAACCCAGATACAGACCTTCTCAAAGTCTTGGATGCTATCAAACCTAGTCAAATGGGCTTTTTAAGAATCCTAAGTCAGACTATGGCTTCAAATCAGGATACAACATACAAAAATTACAGTAACATTTGCATGCAAGTATAATGCAGAGACATGTATGATGCACTGCTTAAGTGATGGCTGTAGAGTATCCATCTCCATTCTTCTAATCAAGTTGCTTCTCTACGTCGCCCAGAGATGTACAGCAGAAGACCAGGGTCATACTTTCGAAACAAGTACTACCAATTCCCTGGAAGCTTTGCCAAAGATCCCTCTGTGAGAGGCAGTTATCGCAGAGACTTCTGAAGTTCCAACAAAGTCCTCAAACCCACTGTATCAGCCACTGATAGTGACAGTGTTCCTGGAAGCTTGTATGAGGTGCAAACCAATGAATTACACTTAGTGGTTAATGGAAAGTCACCACAAAACATCTTCCAATTTTGCCAGTTTTTCCTTTGAAATCACATAATCCCCAATTCCAGCGCCTAGAAACCAAGAAACAGCAAGTGATAGCTGTCAGAGCGGCATAGTCAGACTGATTACGGGACAAGCCTGTCTGATTAGGGGATAAGCAACCTCATTTGCAGATGCCTTTGCAGGGAGGAGCCAAACAAAGATCCACAATTCCTGCCTTCTACACAAAATTATTACCCACCCTCATAAGAATTTTTGCAGAGCAATGAACTGCAGAAGGAAAAAGGAGGAGGGGAGGGAAAACAAACTCAAGGCTGACTGTGTAAGTCTGTAAAAAATCCCCAAGAGAGGATGACCTATGTAACTAAGCTCCATGCAGCAAGGGCTAACTATACAGCTGCTTTCCTACTTGCCCAATAGTCCAAGATAAATAGAGCAGACCCATCAGGAGCCCCATCAACTTCCAGGAAAACAGAACCAAAGTCCTCTCATCTCCGGACAAGCCACATATCCTTGAAATTAGTCCCAAAATTAAGTCCATGTAGACCTGCTTTGGAAATCAATCTAGCTGACAGCAATCAATGCCCCCTTCTCCAAACAGCTACTCATTTGCAAAGGGGAAAGCTGCTCTAAATAAATTGGAAGAACTTCCCATAAGCCTCTGTTCAAAGTGTCTAACTCAGGCAGTGGTTGGAAGCCACACTGAGACCCCACGCTGCCCAAACCCTGACTGTAATCTCTCTGGTTTTACCAGTATAGTTTCTGCTCCCACCCCCAACCTCCAGGGCTGGAAAAGTTTCACAGCCTCCCAGCCCAGGCCTCATGATAAATCGTGCTTTGCTTGTGGTATTTCCAATTAGGATCAGACGAAAATGATGCAGCCAGAAAGAAAAATAAACAGTATGCCTCCTCAGAAACCACATGCCTGGAATAATATATCCAATACCCAGTGCAAAATCTCTTTTCCTCAACAAAAAAGAAACCAAGGAACCAACCTCTACGTGGGAACAATCCCACATACATACTAGGGTGTTATCTGGGGACTTAGGTCCCTAAAAAACCTAAGTACTGTGGTTGAACACACCCCTGTGGAAATCTAAATTTCAAAGGCTCAGTTTCCACCCCTGGGAAAATAGGTTTCTAAGCAGTTACTCAAACATCATCATTTGACAATTCAAGAATATCATCGACTTTGTAAGCAGTATTTATCATGTGTCCTGTGCCTTGAATGCTCAGAAATTTCTAGATGCCACGTATGTGCAGGACACATCAGAAGGAAGCGATGTACTGGCTACTCTCTCCCATTGCTTTCTTCGAACCTGCTGTATTCATTCTGAATCTAAGAAGCCAGAGGCGCTAGAAAGTATAACTATTTGCATAAAAGAGGCTCGCACTAAACTAGCAAGGCAACTCTCAAAGCTGGAAAACAGGCAAGAATTTTACATGGGCCCAAACAGAAGCCGAAGTGAAGGGGAGCATAGAACAAGGGCCAGAGAGATCATTCCTTTTTTTTTTTTTTAAAGAGATTTTTTTCTACAGTGCACATGCACTTGCTGGAGACAGACACAAAGCGATAAATCACTCCCTGGGGGATAGCCACACCACAATCCCTTCTCCTCTCAGGATTTTGGCCACGCATGCACATGTGCCCAGTGTGAGTTTAAGCAGTCGGGTTTGGGACTCAAACCGCAGTCAACTATATGGGAGTCCAACAACATATCCATTACGCCATCTGCTGGTCCCAAGTGATCATTCTTATAAAATGCTCCTCTGGATTGATCTTCATGGCTGAGATTTAAAAAAAAAATAGCACCAAAAACTTCCTCATTTGCAAACTTGTCCAATATAAATGATCTCAGAAATAGCTTTTATTTTGCTAAGTGTCCCAATTTAGTATTTTTTTCTGGATCCATAAAAACAAGCTGAAATATATGATGAAATTCACTGGTTGAGAAGGGTAAAGTTAAGGTCTTTAGTGGATCAAAAGATTCTGAGGCCAGCTGGTGGCATGGACGTTAAGGCAGATGAATCCCACATGGGTGACTGCACGATTTGAGGCTCGGACTCGGTGGCTTCAAAAATACACTTGGAGCCTGTGTATGTGTGTCCAAAATCCTGAGAGGAGAAGGAAGGAAAAGGGATTGCTGCAAGATCATCCCCCCGGGGAGTGACTTCTAACTTTTTCTCTCTCTCTCTCTGGCAAATGCACAAACCTTATAGCAAATTAAAAAAAAAAAAAAAAAAAAAAGGTTGTAGTCCCAAGTGGTGGTAATACATCTGACTGCGCACTCCCAAATCCCTCAGCAGCACTACAAACGGGAGGTCAACAAACTGCTCCAATGAACTGGAACAGGTTAGCTCTAATTGCCCCTCTCACTCCTGCGGTTCCTCTTTTTCCTTAACCACGCTATCACAAAGGCGCTTTTTACACACGCACGTGCACTCAATTAATATCTGAGCACAGGAAACTAAGTATCAGGTTGCCATGCCCACCCAACACATTCGGCACTTAAATTCCACCCAGTTTCTGTCTTCAGAGACCCCTCTCTCACCTTTAACCCTAATATCAATGGAAAGATCCAGTAGCATTCACCTATCACAGTCTTCACATGAGCTGGAAAGCAGACCAAGGGCCAGAAACCCTGGGGAAAATCTAGAGAAACAATCAAAGCCATCTGCAAGCCCCAACTGAGAAGCAGAAAGAGGAGGTTCAATTCAACTGGCACGACAGTTTCTTGACTACTGGGGACCAAGCACAGTGATAAATCCCTAAGGATCCCTTGAGGATCTCAGTCTGGGTGGGGATGGAGGGACAGACATTTGATCAAATGGTAATCTCAAATGCTCTCTAGCTGAGCTATAGCACAGTGTTTTAGAAAACAGAAGCAGTAAGAGAGGGCTGGGAGTTGTCACAGGAAGCATCCAGGGGGAATCAATAACCAAACAGATTCTTGAAAATGGAGCCTTACAAATGGGGCAGATGGTGAGAAAGGGGTGAGGAAGGAATTTAGGGTCAAAGGGACAGACACGAAAGCAGAGCTATGAACTAACCTAGATGGCACAGCGTGCTCAAGAAGCAAGTCCACTGAACACTGACTTAGAGGAAGACATGTAGAAAGACACAGACGAGGGCCAGTCAGTGGCATGGTAGCTAAGGCCAGGGAATCCAACACGACTGACAGCACAGTTCAAGTCCCAGACTTGGTGGCTTGACAACACACGAGGCCCATGTGAGAGCATGCCCAAAATTCCAAGAGCAGAATAGAAGGAACTGCAGTGTAGTCATGCCCCATGGGGAGTGCTTTCCACTCTCTCACCCCACCCCGCCTCATCTCTCTCCAAAGTAGCAAGTGTCCTATAGAAAATTTAAAAAGAAAATAAAGAAATAAATAAAAAGACAGGTTAGAACAGTGTGCAGAAGTCAGGCCAGAGGCCCTGGCAGGCCAAATAAAAGAATGGACTTTATCCTAAAGTCAAACACAAGCTTTCCAATGATTTTAAACAAGGAGTAACAGATTCTCTCTTAGCTAGATTACTCTATTAACAAACTGGAAAGTAGACTGAAGAGTCAGGTAACGGACCACAAGAGACAACAGAAGCCAAAACAAGAACAAAAAGAGCTATCTGACACAACATGTTGTAAACCACTACACAATTTGAAGCACATTTTTACTACTCCTGCATGTCACATACCACTATAACAGCCGATGAATCCATCACCCTCCCTCCAGCAGCAATCCCTATTAAGGGGGTTCTAGCACTGCAGGTACTGTGATACTTGAGTAATGCTTTCACTCCTGAACAAAGAAGGAAATGTTTCCCTTTTCTCCAACAAGCAAGACCACAATGACCTGGTTCCTTCCTCTCCTCCACCCTGGAGGATGAGCAAAGGATGTTTCCGGTTTAACACACTACTCATCTCTAACAGCTCCCAACTCTGGCACTTAATCAATCAGAAGCACATAACCGCACCACGTTGCTCCAGCAGTAAGCAGGAACTACTGAGTGTTACACAGCAAAATACAAGGGAAGCAAGAAGGAAACATTGAGTGCTGGGATCCATGACAGGTCTTGAAATAATCTCAGTTATTCGCTACAGAGCTCACAGAGTCCGTGCTAATTCTCCCGTTCACACATGTGTGAACAGGCATTCAGAGATGTTCAAAATCTTGCCAAAGGTCATTCCGCGCATAAATGGAGGATCCCTTGAGGCTCTCACAGTCTGTACGGGGATGGAGGGGCAGACATTCAAGCAAATGGTAATCTCAAATGCCCAAACAGAGGCATTTGGTACATGGTATTTTGGAAAACAGAAGCAGTATGAGAGCGGGAAGTTGTCCTAAGAGGCATCCAGGGGGAATCGATAACCACACTGATTCTTGAAAACGGGATTCAAATCCAAATATGAGAAATTTAGTGTTTCTTTACTATAGCAAACTTCATGTATAAATAGATAACAAATACGATTACATATTAAGGTTGGTAATGACAGTAATGATAATAGGATTTCCCTTTTCCAAGTGTAGAGGGAAGCCAGGCTTTACTCTCAGATTAAGGAATCACTTAGAGAAGTCACAGTAGGGTGATCACAACTGTAATCTCCAGATGCTACTAAAAAAGATCACTCCTGAGCATTAGTGACCAAACATTGTCCAGACTTAGATCATCAAAGTAACTTGGATGGATGCCAAAGAAACATATTAAATCCCCCATACATTTCACTCTCATGATTCCTAAGATAGTATTTGGGGAAATAAACAAAAGTATGGCTGACTGCTTGTTCATTTCTTGAGTAAAGAGACTTCCCAAGCTATTTTACCCATCCAAATTACAGAAATATGCCCAGGATTCACATGGCAGTTCTGATCCGATTTGTCCCAATCCTGGCTCAAGCAGCTTTGCACCACCCTCCTAACTAGATCAGCAGTGGCCAATGGGTTTATTCAAGCTGATCTGTGATGGATTAGATAATGAAACCTTAGCTATGTAAGCTGCCTGCTCGTACTGGGGCTGTAGGGAAGAATAAGAAACTCAATACTCCTAGGGGCCACCTAAAACACCAAGTGCACGCCCGTCCTTCACTCTGCCATCTGTTTGCTCATGCTCCAGTTACTGCCTTCTCCTTTCCATCATTTCTGTGGTTCTGCATCTCTGTGGCCTCTGTCTCAAGGAAGTGTGTACTTGCCCCAGAAAAAAATGATGTTTTCTATGCTTTACCAACATGTATCAACAAAAACTCCAAACAAATCTACAGACTGAATGACAATTGCCATTACTGTTTCTACTAATTATTAAAGCCTGACATCAAACTGAAGGCCTGAGAGATGTCAGAGATTCACTAGTTAAGTCACTAGTAAGGCTGTTTACGCTTAGCAGTATGTGAATTTCTTTCTCTACAGTTCTGTAATCTTGAGGCCTGTCCGCACCAGTCTGCTTTATAGCAAAATGAAAGCTACATTTCTCTGGCTTCTGTTATGTTCACATCAGTGTGATAGAGAAAAAAAACAAAGTGGCTAGAAGATGAATGAGAGAACTAAAATATATATTCAACTCAGGTTAATCTCAAGTCATCCTGAAGAGTAATTCTACTTTAAAATCAGATCTGGACAGCACCAGAAGATGGTATAATGGTTACGTCGCTGGACTCCCACATCTTCGATCACGGTTTGAATCCCAGACCCGGTGGATTAAAACTCACGCCAGGCACGTGTGCACGCATGCCCTGATCCCAAAAGGAGAAGGGATTATGGCATGGCCATTCCCCCTGGGGGTGATTTCTTGCTTTCTGTCTCTGTCTATGTCTATCTCTCCAGGGAGGACACACGTCCTATAGCAACAATCTCTCAAATAATAATAATAATAGTAATAAATAATAAATAAAAATCAGATCTGACTTTGTCCCTCTCAAATACATTCCCAGTTTAATATTCACAGGCTTCCTTATGAGGCTCAGGAAAAAAAATCAGTAATTTTTACATGACTGAGTCTCAGTTTCTCCATCTACAACATTCACCACTCTAGCAGTGTGATTGGGCTCCCTGTTCCCCCACCAAAAAAATGGACATGTTGAAGTCCTAACACCCAGTGTGAGGCCATTTGGAGGTGGGGCCTTTGGGAGATTATTAGGTTTAGGTTAGGTCATTTGGGTGCTACCGTAATGATGGGATTAGTGTCTTTACAGGAGGCAAGGAGTGCTTGCTCTCTCACTCATTCTCTCTCGATGGGCGTGCACTGAGGAAAGGCCATGAGAACACAGCAGGAGACAGCTGTCTGCAAACCAAAAAGTGGTTCCTCACCAGACACCAAATCTGGGAGCACCTGGTCTTGGACTTTCCAGCCTTCAGAACTGAAATAGATTTCTGTTGTTTAAGCCTCCTAGTCTACGGTATTTTGTTGTGACAGCTCAAGGAAACTAAGACAGGTGGCAATTTTAAAATTCAGTAATTCGAGAGGCCAGTAGGTGGTGCAGTGGTTAAGATGTCAGCCTTCCAAATGGCCAAATACAGTTCAAGTCCTGGACCTAGCAGTTTGAAACTCATGCTGGGTGTGTGTGTGCATGCCAAAATCCTGAGAGGAGGATGGAGGAGAGGGATTAAGGCATGGCCATCCCCCCTGGGGGATGTGTCTCCAGCGAGCACATGCACCCTACAGCAAAAATCTCATTAAAAAAAAGAAAGAAAAGAAAATTTTTTTTCAGAAATTTTAATGGGAGAGTGTTTATGAAATTACTCATAAGGAAAAGTACATTAATGAATAACTCTATTCAAATGGTAGCAGCACATTCCATTGCAGCATCAAATATCCAAAAGAGGGTCCAAAGAGACACCTAGATAGAAGGGAATAAACCCAGAAATAAGTATTGGGTCATTGGAAAAAGTCATGACAAAATATGACCCAATACATGGGAAGATAATTTTTAACATCCACAAAGGAACAACAGGCTACCTGGAGCCCCTTCACTGAAACCACTGAGTCCAGTCCAACCACTGGAGTCAACCACAATATGAATGACTGCTAACCCACTCAGCTAAAATGGACTTATGATTCTATCTATGGTCAGAAGCAGTTACTCGGCCATATAATAATCACATACCAATGTTTCACTGCCATAAAGAATTTTGCTGAAAGCCGTAAGTTGTAATTAAGGTGCCTCTTCACTTATATAGCAGCTAAGTTCCTAGAAAGTTGCATGAAAGTAAGATCTTTGTAAATCAAATTGTTTATATTCACAAGAAAAGCTGATCAAAATCATTCATTCCTCAGTATGTATTATAGAGCCTGAATATCATACATATCGGACTTACTTAAAGTGAAATGAACCTCTAATATCTATATATGTAACTCACCTAACTTTCCAGCAAGTTAGAGTACATTATTTCCAAACACTCTCGTTATTTTCAAATACTCTCTTTAATAACTAAGCACATTTCTCAACCCATTATTTCAACTCTCAAACTGACATCTCTTCTCGCCTACTCCATGGTCCAGGCATCTCTACTTCAATACTATTTCCAGGGCTACGCTGACTTCTCCTCTGCCCACATAAAGCTTCTGTACACCGTCCTTGAATGCACGGACCCTACCTATCTCCCCTACAAAACTCCTCAGCCTCAGAATTAAAACACAAACGCCACTGACTCCCTGGAGGTCCTCTACACTCCACTTTGGGAAGTAATGATTTACTCCAAAAGCTTAGTGGCTGCAATTCAACAGGGTTCAGCTTTTTGAATCTGGCTCTTAAGAGTTGCAGCTCTATATAATAAGTAGCTTTGGAAAATTAGCCCTAGTAAATGACCTTATTCTGTAAGAGAGAGTTAAAACTTTGAAACTCAAGGGGATTTAGGAATTTTGTGAGGGTACCCTCATTCAAGAATTTCTTGTTTTTGTTTTTTGGGTTTTTTTTAAATTCCTTAACTATTTGTAAAAGATAAATTTCAACTTCAATTTAAGAGGCTTTAAGCAATTATCCCTGTGTACCCAAAACTGTTAGGTACTATGATGGATAAACACAAAGGAAATATAGTTCCTGTCTTTTAGAAGCTTACAGTCTTACCAGGGCAGCAAGAATAATAAATGATTGGGACCAGCAGTTAGCATAATGGCTATGTCGTTGAACTCCCACACAGTCAACCATGGTTCAAGTCCTGGACCCGGTGACTTAAACTCATGTCGGGTGCATGTGCATGCCTGCCCAAGATACCAAGAGGAGAATGGAGGAGAAGGGATTGCGGTGTGGCCATCCCCCCTGGGAGGTGATTTCTCTCTTTCTGTCTCTCTCTGTCTGTCTGGCGAGTGCACGCGCCCTATAGCAAAAACCTCTCAAAAAAAAAAAAAAGAATAATAAATGATTAATGTTGGGACCAGCAGTTAGTGTAATGGCTATGTCGCTGGATTCCCACGTAGTCGACCGCGGTTCAAGTCCGGGACCCGGTGGCTTAAAACTCACGCTGGGCACGTGTGCGTGCTTGCCCAAGATCCCGAGAGGAGAATGGAGGAGAAGGGATTGTGGTGTGGCCATCCCCCCGGGGGGTGATTTCTCGCTTTCTGTCTGTCTGGAGAGTACACGCGGCCTATAGTAAAAAACTCTCAAAAAAAAAAAATGATTAATGTTAAAACAGTAAAACAAGATGCATAATTAAGTTATCAGGGAAGGGTCTACAAAAGGAGCTATGACCCAAGACAAACTCCATTTGTATTAGGATATAAGAGGAGGGGGCCAACAGGTGGTGTGGCACTGGACTCCCACATGGTCAACCATGGTTCTGGTCCTGGACCTGGAAGCTTGTCTTCTCACTTTCCCTCTCTCTCTCCCCCTCCGTCTCTCTCAAGTCAAATTTAGTAATAATAATAATAATAATAATAATAATGAATAAATAAAACTAAATAAATAACTTTTTTAATTGCTTAATATGATTCCAATTAAAGATTTTTTAAAAAGAAGATATAAGAGGAAAAAGCATTCTTTAAGACAACAGGGCCAACAGATGGCATGGAGGTTGAGGTAACTGGATCCCACATGGCCAGCCACATGATCAGTCCCAGACCCAGTGGCTTAGAAAACACTCTAGGCACGAGTGTGTGCATGCCTAAAACCCAACAGGAGGATGGAGGAGAAGGACTACAGACAGACTCGCCAATCCCCCTAGCTGGTGCTTTCTCTCTCTCTCTCTCTCTCTCTCTCTCTCTCTCTGTGTGTGTGTGTGTGTGTGTGTGTGTGTGTGTGTCTGTCTGTCTGTCTCCAAGAGCACATAAGCCCTATAGCATTTAAAAAAAAAAAAAAAGACAAGCCCATGTACCAAACAGAATGGTTATACTACGACTTATAAAATGTCTGTTTACCTAGGCCTACAGGTATTTCTAGATCACTGACATTGCCTGCTCAGACTGCCCACCTTCTCCAACTACTCCCGTCCTCGAACACACCCAGCACACTTCTTTCTCAATGCCTCTGCAGCCCTCGGTTCCTCTTCCCTCAAACACCTGAACAGCCCACTTCCTCACTTCATTCAGTCACCTATCAGAAGGGTCTTTCCCAACCTTTAGCATTCTCTAATCCTTTCCCTCCTTTTTCTTAGCCCTACCACCACCTCATAACAGTTGTTATTCCTTTATTCTCTTCCCATTAGAATAGTAGTTCTGTGGGAGTAGGGTCTTTTGTTTTGTATTCTCAAGGGTCAAAACAGTGCATGGCATGTAGTAGCTGCTCCATAAACACTAGCTAAATTAACATTAAATACATACATTTTTTATATTTTTTAGAATTATTTAATCTTATTTATTATTATTAATCAATTGTGGACAGAAAGGGAGAGTGAGAACGCAAGCTGCCAGGTCCAGGACTCCAACTGTGGTCAGTCACGTGGGAGTCCAGCATAACCACCACACCACCCGCCAGTCCACACACACATTACTCTTTTATTTTTCATCCATTTGTCTCCTCACCTTAAGGAAGAGAACCTGCCTGATATTTTGTAGAAAATAACTTGGAAATCATCATGTTCACTTTTACAACGAAGGAAACAGACACCCCAAAATAAGGGATCTCCCCAAAATCATACAGCTAATTGAAGGCAGGAGACTAAATCAATGATAATTTGAATACCCATGTGACATAGTATAATGAAACTACAATAATCAGAATGTATAAAGTGAAAATTTTAAAAGAACATTCACGAATACACAAAGTGAAAAAAAGGATTCTTTAATGGAAATCTCTAAATTGCCCATTTGTGCTCTAAAGACTTAATTTTTTTGCCTCTGTACACCCCCAAAGTCCCTATATACTAGTCCATTTCCAGATATCACTGTCCTTAGCCAATAAGGCAATGAGCAAATAATAGGCCCCAGGAGGAAAAGAGAAAGGGAACAGCATCTCACTAGTAACTGATTGACAGAAACAATAAATGAATACATAGATACACAGACAAAAGCTCACACAGGCAGGACATGCTCACCAGCACCTACATCTAGTCTCCCCTCCCTACCGTCAAGCATTAATCCACCTCACCTGAAGTCTCCCTGCATACCTATTTATTTTACCCACGGCCCTAAGCTTTTACATCTCACAATCCCTCTGCCTGATAGAGCTCTAATGGAGGATAAAAGCAGGCAAACAAAAGAATTCAAAAATAAGCACCAAGAGGGTCACTTTACCCAAACCAACAGAAATAACAGGGTGGGTTCTGCAAAAGAGACCAAAAAGCACACCACAAACATGCCAGGCTTAAGTACAGCTCCGTCTCTAACACAGGAAGTCAGACAGAGCCTTGAAAAGCAGGGAGCAGGGCACAGGAAGTCTTTTAGCACTGCAGAGATTTCCAAGAGTGGTGTAATGGAGAGAGCACAGGAATAGGAATTAGAAGAGCAGGCTTCTAGCTCTAGTTTTACTACCACCTAACCGGGTGGCCTTAGGGAAGTCACTCCTCTTAGCTGGACTTGTTTTATTCCCCATCTATAAAAGGAGGTGGTTAAAAACATGTTGAGATTTGAAATGCCTTCCAAAAAAATAAAAGAAAACCATTGCCTCTCCTCCACCAAAAAGTGCACTAAACTACTTGGCTTAAGACTCTTCAAAATCTAACCAGTTTAAGAACCCCTGGAAAAGATGATGGACTTTCTATCTCTAATATTGTCTGATTTGAAAAGAAGTAAGCAAATGTGCAAGCAATTACCAATAGGCAAATCTCACCATTTCACAGCAAGTATCTTCTGAACAGAGAGCATAATCCTCAAACCTATGAAGGCTGTAAGCTCTTCTTCAAACTTCAATGTCAACTGACACCATGGGTGACGTTTCTATTCCCTACCCAAATCAACCAGCGTATCCCTGTGTCCAGGAGTCAGAATCCAACCTTCTAATAACCCTGTAATTTTTCTTTTAGACCTCAGGACGTTAAAGAGCTCCTGGCTTGTCCTAGCGGTGCAGGATGCAACTGGCAAAGTCCAGGAGGGACCTGCCCTGTGCCTCTCTTCAGACTCGTTAGATGATAGTTAATGAGACTGAGCTCCACCGAGTCCCCACAGCACTGCGAAACTCCGTTCCCCACACTCCCTGGGTAACTGATTGAGCCCACAATGTAAGCCACATCCCCTTTGGCTCTCTCGAGGAGTATTCTCGGTTTCCACTCCTTTCCTCCCAGTGCTGTTCCCTTTCCCCATCGCAGCGTGTGCCCAGGACTGCGAAAAAGGTACTCCTTGGGAGGTCTCCCACCAGGTCCTCCTGTCCAAGACAGCCCAGCGGCTCTTGTGTGGGCCACAGACCCAGGAGTTCCCACTTCCAATCCACCCCAAGGAACTAACGAAAGCTGGACGGCATGGAACCCATCTCTATCATGTTCGATGCCCCAGCTCCCCAAGATCTACTCTCTCGTCGCGGCCCCTCATCCCTCAGGTGTCGGGACCCTCTCGGGCACCCCGGGATCCGCCTGCACCTTTCGGCCTCAAAGCCAGGGCTCGCCTCCCGCTTCCCACCAGGCCCCGACCCGCCCCCTCCCCACCTCCCACCT
>NW_006208084.1:218160-229446 GCF_000334495.1 Tupaia belangeri chinensis | reverse complement strand
GCGGAGGGGGCGGGGCCGGCCCCCTCGGCAATCTCCGCCGCCTCCGCGCCGGCCGCCCGAGGGAGGCCGGGAAGAGATCGGGGAAGCTCGGGAATCTCCGGCACCGGCGCGGGATCGTCCTGGAGGCCCAGCGGGGCTGGAGCGCCAGCCAGCGTGGAGGGGGCGAGGCCTGTGTTTTTTCGGGGCGGGGCCATAGCTTGGGGCAGGGGGGGTTTGAGAAGCCCGAGGACCGGGAGCAACTCTCGCTTGCAAGGGTAGTTGTGCAGAGTTTTGACCCGAGTTCACCCATCTCGCCGTCTTGGTTCCCAGGGAGAGAGGGGCTCTTTACCTGCTTCCTCAACCGCGGAACAATGGAGTGGAAGGTCCAGGAATGAAGCCACCCCCACATAGCTCTCCTGTTCTGAGCGCCGTTACTCTAATCATAATTATTATCGCATCGATGACGATCAGAATACTACCTGATGTTAAGAGTGTAACAGTTTGCATAATGGGTTCCCAGGCCTGTTTTGAGACTGGCAAGATAGAGTAGATACGATGATAACCATTTCATTGATGAGGAACCTGAAGCGTGGTTTAAGTCCTGCAGGAGAAAAAAAAAAGTGGCAGATCGCAGGCCACCAGATCTTATTTTCTTTCTCTACCGCTTGCTGCCTGAGTAACAACTTCATCGCTTATTAACTTCATGCAATTAGAGATGTCTGCAATAGATTCTCTCTCCTACCAGACTGTAAGGACAAGGACTGCATCTTGGGTTGTGTGCTGTGCCCTGTACGTTATAGGAATAAAATGATGTTGCACCTGTATTTGTCTTGACCTTTATAACTAGCTTAATGCCAGCTACTTACTTCATCTCTATCGCTAGTAAAATGAGGAAGTGGTTTGGATCAGTGATTCTCAACCAGAGGCAATTTTTGTCCTTTCCACCACCACCAGCCCCCCTACTCCCACCTTTGTCCACGTCCAAAGACATTTTTAATTGTTACAAATAGAAGGTGCTGCTGATACCTACTGGATAGAAGCCAGGAATATTGCTCAACCTCCTACCATGCCCAGGACAGTCTCCACAAGGAGGAGTGCGGTCTAAAATGCCAACAGTGCAGAGGTTGAGAAGCTCTGGGTTAGATGATTTCTAAAGTGATTTCCAACCAGTCTATGATTTGACATTTGCACTTGGGTTTAACCTAGCTAGAGCTGGAACAGTGCAGTAGTAAAGATCCTTGCTTTAGAGTCAGACCAACCCAGGCTGGAACCCATGTTTTACCACCTAATGCCCGTATTAATGTTGACCAATGCAAATAATTTGTCTACAGAAGGTAAACACCTGCAGACTGGTTGGAAGGGAAGGTTGGACAACTTAACCTGAAGCTGAGTTTTGTTTTAAGCACAGTGTTTATATCACTTAGGCTGTAATATAGGTCAATAAAATAGCCAAGTTTTAGCTCTGCCACTTATAAATCATATATCACGAAAGGTACTGAATCTCTTGATGCCTCAGTGTCCTCATCTGAGAATTAAGATAGTAATGGCACTTTCTTGAAAAGTTTTTTTTTGTTTAAGTTTATTTTTTCCATAAGAGAGAGAGAAATAGGCCCCCCAAACAGGGTCCTCACATTGGGATTCACCCCCAGTCTCAGCCTAGACCGTGGAAGCACGCACCCAGAGCATACAGAGAAATCTTGGGATGCAAACCTGGGATCTTCTCATGTGAGTCCAGCATCACAGAGCTTTTCACTGCCCCTGCACCACCAGCCGACCTCATGTGAGGATTATTGTAAGGATTAAATGAGTGCTCACACATTAAGAACTTTGATCATGGCTGGCCCCAGAGTCTAGTGGTTAAGAGAGCCAGATCCGACATGGCTAACCACAGTTTGAATCCCAGCTCTCGCAGCTTGAAAAACACACTGAGCACATGTTCACATGTGCCCCAAATCCTGACAGGATGGAGAAAGAGGAAAGAGGATTGCAGTGGGACATGTTCCCATTGAAAGGTGTTTTCTCACTCTCTCTGGTGAGCATACACACCCTTGGCAATTGGGAGGGGAAAAAAACTTTGAACAGAATGACCTATGGCAAGCACTCAATAAATGTAAGCTATTATTATTAGGTTTTTTATTCTAAAAGGTTGCTTGGGGGGAACAACAGGTGGTGTGGTGGTTGAGGTGCTAGACACTCCCACATGGCCAGCCACAGTTCGAGTCCCAGACCTGGTGGCTTGCTTTCTCACTTTCTCTCTCTCTCTGTATCTCTCTCTCTGGTCAAATTTAAAAAATAAATGAATGAATAAATAAATTTTTTTTTAAAAAAAGGTTGCTTGGGTTGGGCTGCTAGAGATTCAAATGAAGCAAGGCTCCCCAAGTCAACCCTGAGGACAGCTACTATGCTGGGCAAGTTATCTATTTTTACTAAGGCTTACATTCCTAGTTTGTAATAAGATAAGAATAATAGCAGCCATGTTGTTCTAAAGATTAAATGGGACAAAATAAAGCACTTAGCACTTAGTGGCCACCAAAGAGTAACTGCTTAGTAAGTGATAATTATTTATCATCTAATTTGTGTGGTGATAGTAAGCTTTTCACCAGGGGCCCATGGAGCTGAAAAAAGCTCAGGCACTCGGGCATCTTGTAATAATGTTATCTGCTCCACGAGAGTGGAAGTTCAAGTACCTGCCACCTTGTTCTTGAGCAGACTCAGCCTCAACCTAAGTCAGGGGTCTCCAGCTGGCAGTCCCTGACAGCAGATGGGGCCTGATACTTTCCGATCAAATATGGATTTGAAAGAAAAGTCAGGACACGCTTATGGAACAAAAATGGTACTTTTTTTTTTTTTTTTTAACCTAGAAACATTAGTAGCTGGTTTTCTGAAATTTTTACTTAAGAAACTGTATCTTAATCATTCTTTGAGACTAGCAGGTGGTGTAGGGATAAGGTGCTGGACTCCCACATGGCTGACCATGGTTCGAGTACCAGACTTGGAGGCTTGAAAATCACTCCGGGTGTATGTGCGTGCATGCCTAAAATCCTGAGAGGAGAATGGAAGAGAAGGGATTGTAGCATGGCTATCCCCACTGGAGGGAGATTTTTCACTTTTCCTCTTTCTGTCTCTCTGGCAAGGGTACTCTCTCTATGGCAAAAACCTTTTTTTAAAAAAGGATTGAAAAAATTATTCTCATCTCTGTACCTATCTTGTCCAAATACTGAAATCTAAATGATGTCAAGTCCTGCCTGAGCTACCCTACGACCCAGCAAGAAAGGAGATTTGGGATCAAGGCTGCCTATGACTCAAATGATTATTTAAGGAACACTCGAGTCCCACAGAAACGGAGCAGAGCACTATAGGAATGTTTAAATGACCCGGCAGAACAAAGGGAAACTGGACCTTGCCCTGTAAACGATTGTTAGCATTTAAGGACAGAGAGAATAGAAGCTTACAGACAGCAGAAAAAGCCAAATGACCCCATGGCAGCACCAAGACCAGGATTCTTTCTTTCACAAAGTACATCTGTGGCTACTTGTCTGGGAACATAGCTATGAAACATTACAGAGGAAGAAAACATTAAAGAATATATTCCTAGAAAGAATGTTTAGCTGCAGAAAGCACTGCAGTCCTAACAGTTGTTCATATATGCATCCAACAACTTATGGGCAAGATAAATGACATTTATTCTTAGTACCAAAGAGCTCAGTCTAGGGAAAAGGGATGAACAAAAGACAATTATAATGCATGATGAGGAGGAGGTCACCTCTCAAAGGGGTAAGGAACATGGACTCTGGTGTCACATAGACATGAGTTTGAGTTTGACTTTGTCATTTATCTGACTCAGACAAAACCTTAGCATCTTAAGGCCCAACTTCTTCATTGGTGTGACAGGCACCAGTACTTGCCAACCCAGTATCCATTCTACTCTGGCTGGCCCCATGGCCTAGAGCTTAAGGGGACTAGATCCCACACAGCCAACTGCACAGTTCAAATCCGAGGCCCATCGATCTGAAAAATAAGTTGGATGCATGTGGTTGCATGTCCAAAGTCCTGACAGGATGAAGAAATGGAGGAGAAGGGATTGTAGTGAAACCATGTCCCATGGAGGGGTTGCTTTCTTCCTCCCTCTCTGTCTCTGCCTCTCTCTGAGAAGTGGGCATGCACTCTAGTAATTAAAAAAAAAAAAAAGGCAATATCCATTTTCTTTTTACTCCTTATTAGCAGAACCCCAATTACGGTCAGGACAGAAATCTGTCCAACTGTTAGTGCGATGGTTAAACTGCTGGACTCCCACATGGTTAACTGTGGTTCAACTACTGGACCTGGCAGCTTGAAAATCAAATTGATGAGGCCAGCAGGTGACATAGAGGTTAAGGTGTTGGACTCTCATGTGGCCAACAGCAGTTGGAGTCCCAGACTGGGCAGCTTGAAACTCATGCTGGGCGCATGTGCATGAGTGCCCAAAATCCCAAGAAGAGAATGGAGAAGGGATTGCAGCATAGCCATCTCCCCTGGGGGCAGGGGAGAGAGTGACTTCTTACTTTCTGTCTCTCTGTCTCTCCAGAAAGCACAAGTGCCCTATAGCAAAAATATATTTTTAAAAATAATGATAAAATAAAATCATGTCAAGTGCGTGTGTGTTCATGCCCAGCATCCCAGGAGGGAAAGGAAGGAGAAAGGCTTCCAGCATGGCCAGTACCCTGGGGGTGATTTTTCACTTTCCCTTCTCACTACCTCTGTCTCTCTCCAGCCAGTGTACATGCCCTGTGACAAAAACCTAAAAAGAGAAAAGAAAGAAAAAGAAAGGAAGGAAGGAAGGAAGAGAGAGAGAGAAAGAAAGAAAAAGAAAACAGGAACTCTCAGGCTCTCTGGCAGCTCAGCCTGGCCACCAGCCACCTAACACATTTCTGGCCAGGTAGGGGACGGCACTATTTCCCAACTAACAAAAGCATAAGAAGAAATGACTCTTCACCCTTTATCCTTTCCTCTTTGCCCTTCACCCTTTCTCCTGCCTGAAATAGAGATGGGAAAAACAGCAGGCATTTTGTCTCCACAACAGTAAAAGCTCCATGCTGAGAATGGTGTTGCGGAGCCACTGTGCCAGTCCCAGCCCGTCTGCCTCTGATTTATCGTTATTTGAGAAAAATACGTTCCCACCTGGTTAAGCCTCTGCAGACAGGTTTCAACATGCAGCCAAACTCCACTCCTACCCAACATAATCTGTAAACCAAGAATAATAATAGTATCTCCCCTGGGGTTCTTTTGAACTTTAATAATGCATATAAAGTACTTAGCATGACACCTGGTTTGCAGACACCCTCATCGAGTGGAACTTAGACCTTTTTACTGCTATTATTACACCTAATATGCTATTAATATGGTCATTATTTGTACCATAAGCTATGGAGGTGTATGGGAAGATGTTATTCCCTGTGCCCAGGAGAGAGAGAGAACAAGTTTCACCCAGCATATTTAACCTGGGTCTTTAAAAATGAGGAGGAGGGCTGGCAGGTGGCATGGTGGCTAAGGGCGCTGGATTCCTACATGGCCGACCACGGTTCAGGTCTGGTGGCTTGCTTTCCCTTTCTCTCTCTCTCTGTCTCTGTCTGGTCAAATTGAAAAATAACAGTAATAACAAATGGAATTAAATAAATGACTAATTCTTTAAAAAATAAAAACAAGGAGTTTTTGAGGATCTAATTTGGGGGAAAAGGTGAGCAAACTTGTGTATGCCCTTGACACAGGCTTACGACGAACTTGGTAGTGTCTACTGGGCTGCCAGGAAAAAACTCAGGGAAGGAGGCAACAGCACCAGACATGGAGTCAAAGAGCCAGGACTAGAAATAGTACCACCGGCTGTGGCCTTCAAACGAACAAAGACGGGGACCAGCAGTTACCGTAATGGCTATGTTGCTGGACTCCCACATAGTCGACTGTGGTTCGAGTCCCGGACTCGGTGGCTTAAACACATGCCCGCACGTGTGTGTGCATACCCAAGATCCCAAGAGAAGAATAGAGGAGAAGGGATTGCGGTGTGGCCATCCCCCCTGGGGAGTGATTTCTCGCTTTCTGTCTCTCTGTCTCTCTCTGTCTTTCTGGTGAGCGCACGCGCCCTATAGCAAAAACCTCTCCAAAAAATAAATGAATAAATAAACAAAGACGGAGGGAGGAAAGCAGGCTTTCCACCTGTGAAATGGTCTCACAAGGTCACTATGAGACCCCTAGGAGACAATGTATCTTAGAAAAGATCTTTTCCAATAGATACCAACCTCTGGTTACGGACTGCAAAGAACACAGTGGTTTAAATCTCTGTGTTTACAAGCTCTTTGAGAGCATGAAAACTTTCTTTTTTAAATTTAGTTTAATTTATTATTACTATTTTCTTCAGTTTGGTATTCACCTATTCACCAGGGAATGGTATTCACCTATTCACCACGAAAAGAGAGAAAGTGAGAAGGCAAGTCACCAGGTCCAGGACTCAAACCGTGGTCAGCCATGTGGGAGTCCAGTGCCCTAACCATCATGCCACTTGCTGGCCCCACAAGCACTTTCTTAACCCCTTTCTTGATTTCTCTTTCCCAGAACTGGCATAGAGAGCTTGATACAAAACACGGCTCTCCAACAATCTTGTAAATATGCAAAGGCACAGCCCCAGACCTAAGATCTCCCGAGGAAAAAGCAGGTAAAGACCCAGAGTAGAAGGTTGTAAACCGTTATCTTAACAGTGCACTCTTCTAGACAAGGCAATGCTCAGAGCCGGACTTCTCTCCCCAAATTGATCGTGTCTCTAATCAGAGGGAGAAGAGCAGATATAAATAGAGGAGACTGTTCTACTGCAAAGCTTTCTTTTCCCAAAAAAGAAAGGCAGAGAATACCCTTGATAATTCATGGGCCAGAGGAAGTGGATGCAGCTCCTGCCATGTGGCCCGCTGCTCTGGGAGCAGATATAGGAGCTTAATGAAAAATTGAGTTCAGGGGGAAAAAAAAAAAAAAAGCGTGTATTGTTGAAGCCTCCTCAGGACTGGAGGAACACCCCAGCTATTGACTTTAACCTCACTTCCCTGCCTCCCTCTGCTCATGGCATTATTGAACCTGGGTTTTTCCTATAGGCCAGAACCTTGCCAACCCTTTTGCCCTTCACATAATGTGTTTGTCTGGTTTCTATTTCTGTCGTTTGATGAAGGATGATAGCAGGGTATTGAGTTGTTTTTCGTGTAGTGTAGTCACCGCCCTCACCCTGCCCACCACCCCCCACCCTGCTCTCAAGTCGTGTTTTCATTGTCCGTTTTGTGCCTTGTCCCACAGTGTTCATTGCTTCCTCACAGCGTGGAAGGAGGCTTTGTTTTATTTTATTTTCCAGGCGCTGGTATATATAACCTCATGTACACATCTTTCCTGTAGAGCATTATGGTGTTTCAAAACTGGCAATGATCTCATAAGGGAAAGGCAGGGAAAGTTCAGATATTTGCTGAGCCCCTAACAGGCGCCAGGCCCTGAAACGGGTGTTTTTGTGCGTTTAATTCTCACAGCACACTCAAGAGGCAGGCAGTATTACATCTCACTTTACGGATGAGACAACTGAGAACCAGAGAGATGAAGTGACCGGCTCAAGGTCACACAGGATGGTTAGTGATAAAGGAACCTCTGTCCCCTTACTCCAGTGCTTCACCCTGTCTTGGAGGACTTCACGAGGTGTTTTACTTTAAGCAGATACAAACCTCATAGGGAGGAGGGGACAGAAAAATCCGACCTTCTTGTCTCTGAAACAGAACCTAACTGTCTTGAAACTAAATCCCGTTTAGGATAGAAGCTCCTGGGCTTTTGTTGTGGCAAGGTGTGTGTTGGGTCTTCGTTGTCTTCCTGTCACTGCCAGCCCCTGTTCAGGTATCTTCCTCTGGGTCTCTGTCTCACTCTAGATAGCGATTTCGGCTGGCCTCCGCTCTACTACCCTGTCTGGTCCTCAGTCCGTGACTCACCCAGCTCATAGTTTACTCAGGGGCTCTGCAGGAAAAGCTTCATCTTTTCAGCTTCATAATTCCGTTGAGGGCATATAGAAAACCCCAGCTGCTCCCATAGCCTGCCAAGGCCTTGGGATTCCTGGGAGTCTGCAACTCTGCAGTGAGGACACCAAAGAGGCATCCCTGCTCTTCAAACACCCTGCTAGAAGGCAATTGCTGCAGACAGGCCTCCACTGAGAAGTAAGGGCTGGTCTCTCCTTCCAGATGCCGCATCAGCCTGAGCTCTGCTTCTCCCTGACTCCTCCCAGGGGCCATCTAGGAGGAGGTAGGAGGTGAGGATCCTCCAGAAACTCACACAGGTCCCTCTGTGTCCTCTCCTGCTCACCTCCTCTCACTCCTCAGACTCTGCTGCACTGGCCTCTCCTGATCCTTTTGAACCTCTGGGTTTTGTAGGGCATAGACTGCATGTTCATAATCATTCGGGCGTTAGACTTTGGGAGTAAGAAAAGGTCAAGCTTTTGAATCACTGAGACTTTTCTCTCAAGCCATATATTTCAAAAGTCTATTTTGAAATTCAAAAGCTGAGTCCTGACTCTTCATTCTCTTTGCATTTCCACTGTAGCAGTTTTGTTACCTACAGAAATTTGGGAACGGCAGAAGATAGGAAGAATGGGGAGAGGGAGAACATAAGTTAATATTTCTGTGGGAAAGACTATCTCTGTACTAATTTCTCTTCCTGTGGACACAAGGAGACAGGTCTGAGCTTCCCTTGAAGTCAGAACGGGATACATGACAGTTTCTGACCAGTGGAATGTGGATAAAAATGATAAAGGCTACTTCTAGGCCTAGTCCCTAAAAGAGTGTCCCTGTTAACCCACTAGTCCTCTCTTTTCCCTCCGCAGCGGCTGTGAAGACCATGAACTAAAGGCAGAAGCTTCATAATAGACAGGAGCCTGGATCCTTGAGTCATCAACTGGAGGAGAGCTACATAAGAAGCGCCCCACAGGCATCAGATGGTGATGAAAACAAAAATAAACCTTCATTTTGTTAATCCACTGAGGTTTGTTTCTTTCTTAATAAAAAAAGAAGAAAGAAAGAAAGAAAGAAAGAAAAGAATGATTCATTTAATTTTACTTATTTATCATTATCCTTCAATTTGACCACAGTGGAGAAAGCAAGCTGCCAGGTCCGGTTCTTAAACCAGGGTTGGCCATGTGGGAGTCCAATGCCTTAACCACCACTCCACCTGCCAGCCCCAAGGTTTACTTCTTGTTTGTTGCTGTTTTTATAGCTTGTTTGCCTGCCTGCTGCCTTCCTTCCTTCCTTCCTTCCTTCCTTCTTTCTTTTTTACAGTGTGCAGCTTACATAACTAATGCTGACTAATAAAGTATCTAGAGATTATATTGCATCATAATTAATGGATAAAATGTCATAGATAGAGAATTAGAAGCTTGACTACTTTGATTAAAAATCAACAGAATTGGCTTAGCCCTAGTGGTACAGTTGGTAACATACTGTCCTGCAGTCCTGGAAGTCACACGGCCAACCTCAGGTTCAGATCCCTGGCTAACCAACCTTGAATGCTCTAGACACATATATATGCCCAAAGTACTGATTAACTGGAAACACTGGAGAAGGGGGTTGCAGTGTGACCAGACCCCCTGCCCTTTTGTGTGCATACACTCATTCTCTGTAACAAATACAATAAAAATGAAGTAAAATAAAACCCTATGCAATTAGCTCAGCTATGGTAGGCATGCTGGTCAATGCTGCTGTTTGACAGGCTGAGGACACATGGATGGCCCAGGTTCATATCCTGGCCCACCCTAAGAAGTCAGGCACAGTGGTCTGCCCAAGTTCAAATCCTGGCCCACCCTAAGAAGTCAGGCATTGTAGTCACAGTGATAGGGGAGTCTGAGGCAGGAGTCTTGTAGCATAGCAAGACCCTGTCCAAAAACAAAAATAAAATCTATGACATTGAAGATGTATAAAACCATGCCGATGCTAAAAAAAAAAAATCACATGTCTTAATCACAACTTGATGTTGAAGGATAGTGGGGGGTGGAGGGGGAAACAAGAATATCTCAAATTCCTTCTTTCAACCAGCCTGGCATAACACCTGGCTTATCAAGACACTCAATAAGTAATAACTGACAAACTCATTAACTCTGAGCTGCTCTGGTAAAATCACTATTTTAGGTCTTACAGGAAGAGTGAAAGAGGTAACGAGATAAAGAAAAGGGAAGAGAAGTGAAAGAAGAAAGTAGGGAACATGATAAGGCAAGGTGGAATGAATTTTCTAGAAGGCAGACATCCTTCCCCATTCTCACCTTTGTCACAGCCACTACCCGTCATTTTGTGCCCTACATGCCCACACATATACAAAAGTAAAGTTACAATTCCTGCTTCTTATCGAAATTAGCTTAGAAAATGAAGCTAAGCATAAGAGGCAGCACACTGAGAGACAGGCAGAAACAAGCACACTGGAGAAAGCCATTCCAGCCTTAAGACTTGGAATCATGCAGAAAGATTTTTGGAGTTTTTTTTTAAAGAATTACTTTATTTTATCTTATTTATTATTATTATTATTGTTAATTTGAGCAGAGAGAGACAGAGAGAAAGAGAGAGGGAAAACAAGAAAGCAACCCGCCAGGTCCGGGATGTGAACCATTGTGGGCCATGTGGGAGTCCAGTGCCTTAACCACCATGCCACCTGCCAGCCGATTTTTGGAATTTGAAGGGGCTCAAAAAATAACACCTCTCCTCCCCATCAAGTCAGGAAGCAATTTCGAGACAGCAAGCAGAAATCGAAACGTTCTTTTCATTACTGATGCTGATGAGCTCTAGCTTAACGTATGTAGCCAAACTCAGGTGCGCAAATGGAGGTGCTCTGGACCTCCACTCTCAAAGTAGACAGACTCAACCGCCAAGCCACTGGCAGAGCTGGAAAACCCCAGGCTGCCCCAACAGTGGTTTGTCCCTTACAGCTTAGCAGAAAGCAAACCAGAAATCCCCCCTCAGCACTCAAGCAGAAGGAGCAGAGCCAAGACATGCTGTTTCTTCATCCCAAATCGCCAATCAGATAAATCTCTCCTATCAGTCAGCTTTGGCTGACTCCCAACACCCTCCCCCAACCTCCCAAACAGCCAGGATCACAGGTGACTGTGGAAATGCCCAGCCTGAGAGTCAAACCTGGGCCTCCCGTGTGACTTCAGTATTGTACAGTGGTGCCACCTGCACTGCTGCAGTGGTGCCCAATTTGGGGGTATTTTTAGACACAGTCTTTCTTTTTCTTTAAGGATATTTTATTTATTTATTTATTTATTTATTTATTTATTTATTTATTTAA
>NW_006208084.1:175773-213312 GCF_000334495.1 Tupaia belangeri chinensis | reverse complement strand
TTATTTATTAATTATTGTTTTCTATCTGACCTGAGAGAGACAGAGAGAGATAAACTGTCAGCCATGTGGGAATCCAGCACATTAACCACCACGCCACCTGCTAGCCCCTGGACACAGTCTTTTGAAGGACTCGTAACAGGAGTGGGCCCCAGCTGCCCACAGTGGTAACTTGCTCACAGAGGAACTTTCTCCTCTTTCTTCCCTGTCTTTCTTCACCACTGCTCACTGTGACTCCTGGGATTACTGCCCCATAAACTGTACCCCAATCCCTGGGTTAAGGCCTGTTTTGAAGAAACCCACCTGAAACAGAGATGGACGTTTCTCCTCCAAGTCCTGTTTCCCGAGGAACGTTTGCATGCAGACAAATACCTTAGTTCTTGTCTCCTCAGAAGAAAGAATTCAGTCAAGAGACACAAGACAAAGCTTTACAGCAGCGTGAAATAAAATACAAAGCAGGGGAAAATGAAAATGCAAGTCCACTCCTGAGAGGTAGGAGCAGTGGCTCTGGAGGATGCTAGCACCAAGCTTTCTGCAGGTGTGTTTTTATATCTTGGCTCCTCCCCCTTTTACTTCAGTGCAAGCTCAGTTGGACCTTATTGTAGAAAAATGTCCCATGAGTCTATGCTCAACAGTAAAACATGACATTTGGCAAGGCAGTCCCACCTGAGGAGTTTCCCAGTACAAGGCTGCGGCCTC
This sequence comes from Tupaia belangeri chinensis, assembly GCF_000334495.1. Classification (NCBI taxonomy): domain Eukaryota; kingdom Metazoa; phylum Chordata; class Mammalia; order Scandentia; family Tupaiidae; genus Tupaia; species Tupaia belangeri. The sequence continues at coordinate 212,616 of NW_006208084.1, read as the reverse complement.
TCTGAGCAGACCAGGCATGTGAGTGCCCATGGTCCAGGGCTGGCTGAAGGCTGGGAGTGGAGAGCAGCACCAACACCCTGTTGGGGTGCCACCTCTCTTTCTCTTTCTCAGAAGAAATCAACTTTTTAAAAAAAGAACATTTAATTTTTTTTTCTTTTCTGAAATTATTGCTACAGAGCATGTATGCTCGCTGAAGAGACAGAGAGACAGAAAGTGAGAAATCCCCCCTGAGGGGATGGACATGCTGCAATCCCTTCTCCCTCATTGTCCTCTTGGCATCTTGGGAATGCACACACAAGTTGGGGGGATGGGCATGCTGCAATCCCTTCTTCCTCATTGTCCTCTTGGCATCTTGGGAACGCACACACACAAGCCTGGAGTGAGTTTTAAGCCACCAGGTTCAGGACTTGAACCATAGTCAACTACATGGTAGTCTAGTGCCTTAACCACTATGCCACCTGCTGTCCCCACATTATAACAATTCCTTAAATCTATAATTTGCATACTGAATACTTTCATTTGTAAAACCTCACTATTTCGTTATGAAAATAACCTCATGAGGTTGGTATCATTGCTCCATTGTGTGGACGAGGAAACTGGAGCTCAGAGAGGAATCCTCCAGACACTGATGCTCCTGGGACTGAGCCTCTGACATCCAGTGCTGGCTCCCTGAGCACTTGTGGGGAGGCTTCTGGCTTGTAAGACACCTTGACGTTGTGGCCACCTCAGCTGGCATGTCTTCACCACATACACCTTGGTGTCTCTCTTTCCGGCCTATAATTTAGGACCTCCGAAATGTCCCTTATTTTCAGCAAGTACCTAATACATATTTCATCCACTTTCAACAAATGTTGAGTGACTACTATTGACGGGATTGTTTTAGATGCTGAGAGAATGTGTTACTGTGAAGAAGCCAGACGGCCTAGCAGGTGATGCGGCAGGGAAAGGCTGCACTCTCCCAGACTGACCCTCACAGGAAGGGGTCTGGGTTCATGTCCGGAGACTCCCGAGTACTCCAGGAATGAGTGTGCCCATGACCCAGCACTGGTTGAGGCTGGGGGTAGATTGAGGAATCAAGGCCTTGAGAGTTGTGTCTCTGTGTGTCTCTCTCTATCTCATGTAGTAAATAAATAAACTTAAAAAAAAGAGGAGGAGGAGAATAAAAGGAAGAAGAAGGTGGCAACAGATCAGGTCCCTGCTCTCACAGGGCTTATAATCTAGTGAGGAGAGAAGAAAATGAACAGCAAAAATGTTAGATAGTGATAAGTGATCCTCGGAAAATCAAAAGAGGGTGTCAGGATTGATGAGGGATGGGTTCCCATTTTCAAGAGGGAAACCAGAGAAAGAATCTTCTGTAAGAGGGTCACTTTAAAGCTAAGAGCTGAATAACAAGAAGGTGCCAGGCATGGAAAGACATGGAGAAAGAGCATTCCATGACAAGAGATGGGAACACCCTACAGAGAAATGCTAGCTTGAAGAAATAAAAGTAGGAGGGTATATTTTTATTTTTTTTCTTTTTGTTTGTTTATTTATTTTAAAATTTGCCCTATGGCAGAAAGAGAGAGAGAGAGGGAAAGTAAGAAATCATCCTCTGGGGACAGGCGGGGGGAATGGCCACACCACAGTCCCTTCTCCCTCCATTCTCTTCTTGGGGTTTTGGGCATGCACACACACACTTTTGGAGTGATTTTTTTTTTTTAAAGAGAGAAATTTTTGCTGTTGGGCATATGCTCTTCCAGAGAGATAGAAAAGGAAAAACATCACCTCCAGGGAGATGGCCAGCCTGAAATCTCTTCTCCTATATTCTCCTTCTGAGATTTTGAGTACGCATGCACACACACCCCAACATGTTTTACGTTGCCAGGTCCGGAATTCAAATCCTGGTCAACTATGTGGAAGTCCAGCAACATAACCATTACACAATCTGCTCATCCCTCCTGGAGTGATTTTCAAGTTGCTGGGTCCAGGACTTGAACCACTGTTGGCCATGTGGGAGTCCAACACCTTAACCAGCATGTCACCTACTGGCCCCAAGAGGATGTTAATAACAAAATGCTTGCTCTTGGTGGTATCCACTTATTAGAGGTAGGCCATTCTAGTTCTGTGCCTTTTTTTTTTTTTAAAAAAAAAAAAAGACTATTTAATTTTATTTGTTATTATTAATTTTTAATTTGACCAGAGAGAGAGAGAAAGGGAAAGTGAGAAGGCAAATCACCAGGTCCGGGACTCAAACTACAGTTGGCCATATGGGAGTCCAGTGCCCTTAACTGCCACACCACCTGCTGGCCCCCTATTTCTGTGCTTTGATGAGCTAATACAAAGAGGTGGCCTCCCAGCACTATCTCCCTCCTAACTCTATTGCCCTTCCTCACTACCCCATCCATTTTAGTTCATTTGCTCTTGATATTGCTTGAAATCTGGAACCCTTCCCCTCTCCTGACTTTGGAGAAATGAATCATTCTATCAAGACTGTTGCAGTGCCGTGTTACCAGGGACAAGACTCTCAGTGTGCATCTCTAATTAGCCTTGCACAGGAATTCTCACGAGCTCCCTGCCTCCCTCCTAACCTGGGAGCTCTGCAAGACCCGGAATTCTCCATCTTGCTCACCATCTCCACTCTTCTCCCGCCCCCACCCATTTTAGGAATGTTCAGGACATACAAGAGGTTTGTCAAGAAATGCAGAGCAAAGGGTTCCTTTAAGCCTCTTCAAGATAACCTTGCTCTGTGAAATCTTTCCTGACCCTCCCCCATCAGGATCAAGAGCTCAGTGAAGTCATTGGTCATCAACATGCCGATCTGGCACTGGTTGTAGTCTTCACCCTTCTGCCCCCCGGGGTCTAGCCAGAGCCAGGACAAGCCAATCACCAGCCATCTATACCTGAGTTCTGAGCGGCCCCTTTCAGGGATTGGGACCACTGAAGACCTTCTGCCCATACTTCACCCTCCTACCCCCCAGATCAACCCAAAAAAAAAAAAAAAAAAAAAAAAAAAAAAAAAAAAAAAAAATATATATATATATATATATATATATATATATATATTTTTTTTTTTTTTAATTTTAAACCTCTCAGGGTCGGCAGGTGACGTCGTGGTTAAAGGTGCTGGATTCCCACAAGGCTGACCGTGGTGTTTTTTTTTATTTTTTTGGAGAGGTTTTTGCTATAAGGTATGTGCGCTCACCAGACAGACAGAGAGCAGAGAGAGACAGAGAGACAGAAAGCGAGAAATCAACCCCCAGGGGGGATGGTCACGCCGCAATCCCTTCTCCTCCATTCTCCTCTCAGAATCTCAGAATCTTGGGCACGCACGCACACGCGCCCGGCATGAGTTTTAAGCCACCGGGTCCAGGACGCAAACCGCGGTCGACTACGTGGGAGTCCAGCGACATAGCCATTACGCTAACTGCTGGTTCCCACTGTGGTTTGAGTCCTGGACTGGGCAGCTTGTTTTCTCACTTTCCCTGTCTCTCTCTCTCTCTCTGTCTGATCAAATAAAAAAATAATAATAATAACAAATGGAATTAAATACTTTAAAATGTTTTAAACTTCTTAGCTCTCTCTTGCTCTTTTATCTTGCTAATTCATACTCCTCCCTCTCCCAACCATAGGACAAGCCAATCATCAGCTATCTAGATCTGAGTCCTGAGCAGCCTCTTTCTGTGCCATGTGGCTTTCATTTTTTGCTTAAAATTTTTTTCTATTTCTTTTTTTTTTATTGTTTTATCTGTTTTTTTTCTCTCTCTCTCTCTCTTTCTTATTTTGGTTGTTTTCTTTTCCTTTTCCTTTTCTTCTACCTTTCTCACTTTTCTGCTCAGCCTCTGACACACTGAGTTTCTAGACAGGTCAAATTAATCCTCTGCTGCACAAAGAGAGAAAAACAGTCCTATATAGAGATCTCAGGTCACCTCCTCCTGCATGCCTCTGAATGCTCAAATTCAACTCCAAAAACAGTAAAAAAATGTATAACCAATCAGATAACCAGAAACCACCGCAGAGGCACAAAAAATATGAGAAACCAAGAAAATATCTCTCCCTTAAGGGAAAAATATAACTCCTCATCCTCTACATACAAAACAAAGGAGCTCATGGAAATGTCAGATAAAGAATTTAAAATATGCATAGTGATAAGCTAACAGAGATGCAAGAAAAGAGAGACAATGAACTCCAGAAGATGTCGGCGAAAAGAGACAACGAGTTCCAGGAGGTGAGGAAGTTCTTGCACAATCTGAAAGAGAAGAAACACATCATAAAAAAGAATAAAACAGAATTGTTAGAGATGAAGGCTGTATTACAGGAAATCAAAACCTCCCTAGAAAGTATTAAAAGCCGATTAGATCATGCAGAAGATCGAATCTCAGATGTAGAAGATAGAACCTCTGACCTAGAAAAATTCACCAAAATGACTGAAAAAATAACCTCAAAAAATGAGAATAACATAAGAGTAATACTAGATACTATTAAATGCCCAGACATCCAGATCATCTGGTAACCCAGAAGGTGAAGAATCTAATAAGGGCATTCATAATCTATTCCATGAAATCCTGAAAGAAAACTTTCTAAACCTAGAGAGGCACTCAAATATCCAGACCCAAGAAATACAAAGGACCCCACATAGAATCAACCCAAGAAGATCTTCCCTAAGGCACATCATAGCTAGACTGACCAAAACCACAAACGGAGACAAGATACTAAATTTAGCAAGAGAGAAACATCAAGTTACTTTCAAAGGATATCCCATCAGGCTAATGTCAGATCTCTCATCAGAAACAATGCAAGCAAGGAAAGAATGGGAAAATACATTCAAAGTGTTAAGTGAAAAACAATTTCAGCCAAGAATACTGTACCCAGCAAGATTATCTTTCATATGGGAAAAAAAGATGACATAATTCTCAGATAAACAAAACCTGAAAGAATTTACCAATACCAGACCAGTTCTCCAAGAAGTGCTGAAGGGAGTGCTGTACCAGGAAAACTAAAGTTGGACACACAGAAATAAGAGTACAAAAAACAACCAAGAGAATGGCCAACCTAATGGTAGGGGCAAGTCTGGAGTTGAGTGTTAACTTCCAGAGTTTACATAGAAAGATCAGTAAGACTGCAAATTCAATAGAAGTGAGATTAATTACATGAGACTGAACTGGTGAAATAGAATTTTTTGACTTTAAACTAAAATATTACTCATTTTATTCTATGCTTTGATTTCCAGATTTAATGATTTTTGTCTTCCCTTGAACTGTTGATAGGGTCATCTACCAACTATTTGAACTGACTCCTAACTTTTTTCCTAGCTTTAAGTCTTAAGCAAACTTCTCTTAACATTTTTTAATTTTGATCTATTAAGACTAAAACTGTTTTCCTTTAAATTAAAAAAATGCACTAAAAAGACACCTATTTAATGACCGCAGTAAGCTGACCCAGCTAGGTGCTACTTTATAGTATGTTCACTTCACGCACTGAGGTTTACACCCAAAGTCAGACACATGTTCATAGATATGTATATATCAGCTATGCTTGCTATTGAAAGTTTTTAAATTAATTAAGATCTTTAATGAATAAATAAAATGTGGGAAAAAAAGGCATGAAAAACAACTGTAGATACCAGAGGCAACGTTTGAGAAGGGTGAGAAATGGCAGAGGGTGAGAGGTAGGGAATCAAGGGGGGAGGGGGGAACAAAACAGATAAGAAACAAGAAATGGAAAATTATTTGTTGATGATAACATGTATGGTAATAGCCTTAATTAAGTCAATATATAGTGTATTCTGGATGGAAAAATCTCGTTTTGTATACTATGTTGATGTACAGTGAATGAATGTAAATAAATAAAAAGAGCAGCAAACTCAAATGCCTACTGTGGGCAGGCAGGGAAAGTACAGTGAAGGCAGCCGGGACAATAGAGGGCTAACTTTCATATAATGCCATGCATTTGGATTTTTCTGTGAAATCTTGAGATATTTAAATGTTGAAAATGAGTTATTTTGAAGAGTTAAATGTGCTCTCAAGTGTTGGCTTCTCATTTTGTACAGAAAGTGGGATTTGTGGGGACCATTAGATGGCATAGCGATTACATCCCTGGACTCAGATAGTCGACCACAGTTGGAGTCCCAGACCCAGCAGCTTGAAACCCATGCCAGACGCATGCATGTACATGCCCAAAATCCTGATAGGAGAAGGGATTGCTGCATGGCCATCCCCCATATGGGGGAGGGTGATTTCTCTCTCTGTGTCTCTCTGTTTCTGTCTCTCCAGCATGATGTGCACACGCCCTTTAGCAAAAAAAAAAAAAAAAAGGAAAAAGAGAAAAAAGTCTTAAAAAAAGAAAAAAAGTGGGATTTGTGGTATTCCCACACAATGGATGACAATACCTACTCAATATTTGTTGAATGAATGAATTGACAAAACAAGTACACTTTATGGGAATGAATCAGATAAGCTCTTCTCAATGGAGTCCATTTAAGACTTAAATGGGCATTACTTGGCATCAACTTTGCATGCCAGATGAGATGGATGGTGGGCTTACTCTTCCTTGTTATATCATGTGGTGGGAATTCAGTTTGTTTTCTTTATGGCTTCACTATTCCAAATGATTCTAGTGGCCCTGGGGCTTTCTGGGTAGGCAATCAAGTGTCTCTGAAACAGGTTCATTTCTACAGGTGGCTCAGCTGGAGTCAAACACTAATCAGACGACTCATAACCAAGGGCTTAGAATCCAGAAATGCTGCACTGACTTTCATAGAAAGCAGCATGCTAACATGGGAAGTGCTCTTAGCTGTCACCAGGGATGAGACTCTCAGTGTGCACCTCCAATTAGCAGAGGAGGAAACTAATTAGGAAAACCATCCGCCCAAGGCCACGTGATATGCAGGGCCTCTCTCTTCACCTCACTGCTTTCTTTGGCTCTGCTCAAAACAAAGCCCTGCAAGGGGTCTTCAAAAAGTTCATGGGAAATGTGTATTAGGAAAAGTATGCATAGATTGATTTCAAGGTTTTTTGCGTTAAAATAAAACTGTACTTTAATTGCATTTTTTTTTTTTTTTTTTTTTTTGCTATATTTTTTTTTTTTTTTTTTTTTTTTTTTTTTTTGCTATAGGATGCATGCACTTGCCAGAGAGACAGAGAGGCAGAAAGGAAGAAATCACCCCCGGGGGGGATGGCCATGCCACAATACTTTCTCCTCCATTCTCCTCTAAGGATCTTGGGCATGCATGCACATGTACCCAGCATAAGTTTTAAGCCTGCGGATCTGGGACTTGAACCACAGTCAACTAAGTGGGAGTCCAGCAACATAACTGTTATGCCAACCTGCTGGTCCGCTGGTCCCTTTAATTCCATTTTTCCATAAACTTTTGGAAGTCCCCTCATGCATCCTCATCTCTCACCTTCCATGGCAATGACTAGTCTTGTAAGAAACACCCAAATGTGTCATAAAGACTGCGGACTTTTAACAGCGTGGACTGACTATAGACTCCTTGGACCAACACCAGGAACGGTACCTTGAACAGTTTCCCTAGTAACAGAAAATCCAGTTGAAAATAAATATTTCACTTCCGTAATTTCAGAATGGGCATGTGAGGGATTCGAGAAAGGGCCTGGGTCTTCGCTGTGTCTTTTATCACCAGCGGCACCCAGCGAGGGCTTTCTGTGCAGCAGACTCTAAGGTCACATGTACTGAGTAGTGCATTTGTGTGCTGAGCACTCAGAGTGTTGTCTAGGTACCCAGGGACCCCAAGGCCCTTTCAGGTGGTCCTGAAAAGAAAAAAAAAGCTCAACGTTTTTACCTTTTTGACTCACATTCTCTCGTGAGTGTACAGAGCTTTCCAGAGGGTACATGATGTTTGACCGCTTACAGAATGTGTGCTTGTGATTCTAGCGCTTTGAAATTTTCTGTTTTAATTTAAATATGATAAGTATCATAAGTATAACCCATATAACAAGGGATTTGAAGTCTTTAATAATATTTAAGAGCATAATTTTTTTAATTACCAGAGAACACATGTGCTCAGAGACAGAGAGAAAGAGAGAGAGGGAGAGAGAGAAAGGACTCCCTCAGTGGGATGGGCTCACACCACCATGCCACAATCCCTTTTATTCCGTTTCTCCAAGCTATCTGATTTTTTTTTATTGTGATAGTGTGTGTGTGCTTGCCAGAAACAGAGGGAGAGCGAAAAAGTGAGAAATTGCCCACTAGTGGGATGACCATGCCACAATCCCTTCTCTTTCTTTCTCCTCTTGGGATTTTGAGCACACATGCATACACCCTCAGTGTGATTTCCAAGCCATCAGGTCCAGGACTCAAACTACACAGCCAGCCATGTGGGATCCAGCACCTTAACCCTCCATGCCACCTGCTAGCCACCACGTTGTCTGAATTCTAGGAATGCAAGCTTAGGCACCCTGCATGTTTTTCAAGTTGCTAGGGCCAGGACTCAAACCAAGTTTGGCCAAGAGCTGGCACTAACTAGGATACAGAGATGGTCCAAGAACATACGATTAAAACAAATAATAATCATTATTATTATTTAATTTGCTGTAGGACATGTGTGCTCACCAGAGAAAGACCAAGAGAGAAAAAGAGAAAGTGAGAAACCAAGCTGTCAGGTCCAGGAATCAAACCATGGTCAACCATGTGAGAGTCTAGTGTCTTCACCACCGCGCCACCTGCTGTTCCCAAATATTTTAAAATGAAAACTATTGAGATCTACTATTGGAGAGGATATACAAAACTAAAGAATATTATGGGGAAAAAAGTGTCGAGCAAAATAAGGGGAATTAGGAGGACTTGGAGGTATGGACAGGCAAGGTGAGGGAGGGACAGCCAGCAGTATTAAACAGAGTGATAAGAGTTGGCCCAATTGAGAAATAAACTATAAGTCAAATATCTGATATCTCTGAGTCGCCATTTTAAATCCCCTCATTTATCCTAAACGGGACCAGCAGATGGTGTAACGGTTACATGGCCGATTTCCACGTAGTCTGCCACTGTTCTAGTCTCAGACACAGCAGTTTCAAACTCACACCAGGCACGTGTGCATGCATGCCCAAAATCCTGAGCAGAGAATGGAGAAAGGAGGGGGTGATTTCTCACTTTCTGTCTCTCTGGGGAGCACATGCACCCTATAGCAAGAATCTGTCAAAACAAAAAGGGTGTGTGTGGGTCCAACAGGTGGTGTGGTGTTTAGGGCACTGGACTCCTACATGGAGGACCACAGTTTGAGTCCTAGACCTGCAGGCTTGCTTTCTCACTTTCTCTCTCTGTCTCTCTCTGGTAAACTCATGTATCCTAGGGCAAATTAAAAATAATAAGACTAAATTAAATTTTAAAATTCTGAAAAAAAATTTAGGACTAGCTCCCTATGTAGCCTGGATCCCACATGGCTGACCCATGGCTTAAATCCTAGCCCTGACAGCTTGAAAAACATACCAGGGCATGTATGTGCATGCCCAGAATCCCAAAATAAAAGAGAAGAGAGGTGGAGGAGAGGGGATTGCAGTATGACCATGTCCCTCTGGGAGGTGCTTCCTCCCTGTTTTCCTCTTTCTCTGTTTCTCTGTCTCTCTCTAGTGAGTGCAGGCACCCTGTGGCAATTAAATGTTTTTTCTTGTGAGTTGAATCATAATTATATAAGGTTCTATATAAGGTTCTATAATTATGTGTGTGCCATTTAAAGAAATTGGTTAAAAAATAAAAATATTACGGTATTTTAAAATTCCCCTGTGAGCTTGCCAAGATAACATCACTCTCCCTCCTTGAAAAGGCACTCTCTATTCTGATTTTCGAGTTACATATTTGCTTGCACTTCCGTGCCCTTTTACTATCTCTACGTGTATCCGTGACACATTGTCTAGCAGGGGAAAAACGAGAAGCAAGCTCAAATCACTGAGGGAAGGGGAGTATCGACTAAGTGGTGGCGTCTCCCAGGAGAAAACGAGCTGTGCAGAGTGTGGGAGCTCATTTTGGCCTCCGCTGTTTACAGGAGCCACTTCTGGGGAAGCCAGTGGTTGCTGGCCAACTGAAATGGCTGTGGGGTAAGCTGCGTACTGCAGCCTGGCAAAAAGCCATTCTTGCTCCAGTTTCTGTTCACTTATTGATTCGTTTGGGTTTCACCTTGGTGGCCTAGCTCCAGGTCTCAGGGGTAGGCCAAGTTGAACACACTCACACAGAGTTGAAACGACTGGATTGCAGGGAAGATAGGGATTCCGCTAACACCACGTCACGATAGGTCAGACCTAGGGCTTCCCGTCCTGTAGCTAGGATCCTGGCGATAAGGTCCCAAACATGGCTGTCTGCTGAGTCATAGGCCTCCCTCTGGACTGGTCGGACTGGTTGCCCTTCTCCTGGACAGTCTGGGGCACGACTGTCACTCTCATGTAATAGACCTCTGGCTTACTGCATCCATGTCTTCTTTTGCATGGTTTGTGCTCTTCATTTCAGTTGAGTTTCTCCTCCAGGCACTTGCTGGGAAAGGCTGTATGGGAAAGTATTAGGTGGTCCGGAAAGTCAGTCTGTATTTCTCTGTTTTTCAGTGCAACGATGTGTCATGACTTTCCTGACAACCCAGTATTTTGAGAACTTGGGTGTCTGACAATGTATCCAAACATTTTAAAATGTTCATACCTGGTTTATGCCTGCGCTGAAAACAAAAAAAATAAGAACAAAATTTTAGATTACAAATCATTTTTTTCTTTTTTAAAAAACTTGCTGTAGGAAGCATGCATTTGCCCGAGAGAGAAAGGGAGAAAACAGCTCTCAAGGAGGGATGACTACACTGCAATCCCTTCTCCTCCATTCTACTCTCAGGATCTTGGGCACGCACGCACGTGTGCCCAGCGTGAGTTTAAGCCACCAGGTCTGGGACTCGAACCATGGTCAACTACATGGGAGTCCAGCAACATAGCCATTATGCCAACTGCTGGTCCCTACATCCCTACAAAATGCTTTCTTAACTTGATTTTTCCCAGCCCTCTTATTGATATATATATATATATACATATACATATACTTGTTAAGGTTTCCCCCCCTTAGGGCATGTTCGTTCACTGGAGAGACAGAGACAGTGAGAGAGAAAGTGAGAAATCGCCCTCCAGTGGGGACGGCCACATTGCCCTTCTCCTCCATTCACCTACTGGGACCTTGGGCACACACGCACATGCACCCGGCATAATTTCCAAGCCACAGCCACGTGGAAGTCCAGCAATGTAACTAGTATACCTTCTGCTGGTCCTTTTATTTATAGTTTTAATTTCAAAGCTCAGATCTTTATTTCTTTTTTATTATTTTATTCTTGAGAGCTTTTTACTATAGGCATGTGTCCTCACTGGAGACAGAGAGAAAGACAGAGACACAGAAAGTGAGAAATCATCCCCCAGGGGAATGGCCATGCTGCAATCCCTTTTCCTCCTTTCTCCTCTTGGGATTTTGGGCGTGCACTCACATGCACCCAGAGTAAGTTTTAAGCCACCGGGTCCAGTATTTGAACTGGGGTCAATGACATGGGAGTCCAATGATGTAACCATTATGCCAACTGCTGGTTCCCAGATCTCTATTTTTAAAGCTCTTTCTAAGTCTTTGAATGCTTTCTAAAGATACCTTATTTTTGTTTCAGTTCAGAGTTGTCATAGCTTTTTAAAAAATTATTATTTTATTTATTATTACTATTTTTATTTTTCTAGGTTTGTGGGTTTATTTATTTTAATTTGATCAGAGAGGGACAGAGCGAGAGCAAGAGGGGGTGGGTGGAGTGAGAAAGCAAACTGCCGGGTCTGGGACTTGAACCATGGTTGGTCATGTGGGAGTCCCGTGGCCTTAACCACCACACCACCTGCTGGTCCCCTATTATTACTATTTTTAAATTTGACCAGAGAGACAGAGAGAGGGAAAGTGAGGAAGCAAGCTGCCAGATCGAACCATGGTCAGCCATATGGAGTCCAGCACCTTAACCACCTTAATCACCATACCACCTGCTGGTCCTGTGATAACTTTTTTCTCTGTAAGAGAGACACAGAGATAGAAAGAGAGAGAGCGAGAAGGAGAGAGATCCCCCTATAGGGTCCCCATGTTACAATCCACACCTAGTCTAAGCCAGCCCAGATCAGGCACACAGCACACATGCATGGCTTGCCCAGGGAGCTCCAGGGACATAACCCAAGACCTTTCCCCATATGGATAAGCTGTGGCACCAGTGCGCCACCATCTGGTCCTTCAATCATTTCTTTCTTATCTCTGCAGACAAAATGACACACACAAAACAACCAACCAATCAAAAAGAAAACCCTGGACAGTGTCTGCTTCTTCCAGGTCACTTTTAGCCTGTCTGTCTTGGTCTCTCTCTTCCACGTTCAAGGTTCTCCTCGGATGTGAGGTATTCCTTAGCTCTTTTCTCAATGACATGTGGAAAAGCAGATGGGACTCTCTGGGTACACACGGGGCTATGCACTTGGCGCGTCATGGGAGAGTGGCGTGGTGGCTGCGCGCCATTCTTAAATCTCTCCTTCAAGCCAGTCGTCCTGCAGCCCCTCTCCAGAGGGTGAGGGTTTGGCTGCCCGAGTTCTTGGAAAAAGGCTGAGGAGCCAGGCTGGAGCAGTCTGGGTGTGGTCTTCCACATGCAGCAGTCAAATCCATTTGGCTTCTTTATCCCCCATTTTCCATGCGCTATCCAGGTCCTTCATGGTGCCTGGAGTCCCCCTTTCTTAAGAATAATTACCAGACTTCCTCCATTGTGGGGGAACACCAAGGGGGCGTTGAGGTGGGAAAGGGGAGCTAGGGGCCTCTGTGCTTCCTAAATAGCACCCCCCCAGTCCTTAGTTTAGTACTGCCTCCAGCCCTCTGCTTGCAGAGAAACCTGGTCTTGCCAGGTTGTCTTTGGCAGAGTCCGCTGCAGAAATCGCATTGGTGCTCGGCCTTCCCACGGCTGGCCGCCTTGGACTGGGCTTTCCCAGCCCTGCCACGTCCGTTACCACCGTCCTCCTCCTTCTGAGGCTGTCGTTTCCCATCCTGTTTGTCTCAACATGGTGCGCTTATGTCTTTAAAAAAAAAAAAAAATTCCTCTTGCAGAAGTTCTAGTGGGATTTTGGGAGGGGGCAGAATTAGATATATGTGTTCAGTCTGTCATTGTAACCTGAGCTCTCCCTGAAAATTCTGAAACTCAGTCTGCTTTTTAAAATGTGGTGTGGGGGTTCTCCAGAGTCATGGAGAATTCATAAATGCCACGTGTTTCACAGACTGTGCAGCACGTGACCAGACCCAGGCACCCTGCTGGGATCTGGGCATTTAGATGGGTTTAGGCCACGGTGCTCCGGGTGTCAATCCTCACAGGTATCAGGAGCAGAAGAGACAGGCACGCTTGAGGGGACCTCATCCGTCTCCTGAAATCCTTTGGGGGCCAAGTAGGCTTTGGATTTCAGAATCCATCAGATTTTAAAAAGGTAATATGAGGCATATGCCAGTAGCCTCATGGTGCCAAGTGGGACCTGTGACAACACCTAGGTGTCAAATCAATATTGCTGCATGAAATGTTTGCATATTCACAGCATATAGGGTTAAAAAAAAAAAGACTGTAAATAGCTCACAGCCATTCAGGGCAAGCTTTTCTTGTTTTTTTTGTTTTGTTTTGTTTTGTTTTTTCTTGGGGGAGGTTTTCCTGTGTTGCAATCCTTTTTTCTCAGCCTGCTGAGTAACTGGGCTACAGACGTTTGTCAACATGCCCCTCTCTTACAGTGAGCCCAGACTTGACGCCAGGCCTCCCATGCGGCCTCAGCCTGTGGAAAAGTAGCACCTACAAGTGTGTGCAACCACAGCCAGGCCTAGGGCAAGCTTTTTATTTTTATTTGTTTTTAAGTTTACTAAAGGGTGCATGTGCTTGCCGGAGAGAAAGAAAAAAAATAAAGTGAGAAATCACCCCCTCCCCCTGCAGTGGGTGGCTGTGAGGTAATCCCTTCCCTTCCATTCTCCTCTTGGGATTTTGGGCACACACGTATATGAGCTCAGCAAGATTTTCAAGCCATCAGGTTCAGGACTAGAACTGTGCAGTCAGCTATGTAGGATCCCGCTGTCTTGACCTCCGCACCACCTGCTAACCCCATTCAGGGCAAATTTTAACACCAAATGAGTAAACAAATCAAGTCCAGTTTTTAGTTTGTGAATTTCTGGGTTGAGAGGCCCTGAGAACCTCTGTCTTCAGCCATTTTGCTTTTATTAAAAAAATACCTCATAGAAATTTATTTCTGACAGCTCTGGAGGCTGGGAAGCCCAAGATTAAGGTGTTGGCAAATCTGATACTTATCAAGGGCTCATTCCCTGCTTCACAGAGAGCCCATTATAATTGTGTCCTCACATGGAGGAAGGCTTGGACAGCTCCCTCAGACTTCTTTTGTAAGATAATTGATTCTATTCATGAGGGCTCTGACTATATGACTTAATCACCTCAAGGCCCCACCTCTTAATGCTATCACATTGGTGATTAAGTTTCAATATACAAGTGTCGGGAGAACACATCTCGGGCTACACTGTCTACAATGTATGAAGTTCTGTGATGAGGTCTGTACAAAGTATTATGAGTATAGGCTGGAAGGAGAGAGGAAGGCGAGGATGGCTTCACAGAGGAGGTGATATTTGAGCTAGACCTTGGCGAATGAATAGGAGCTCACCAGAAGAGAAAGAGAGATCTAGGCCAAAGTCAATGCCCAGAGGTCTGAAGCATGAAGGACTGTCACTTCTTTTCTTGCTCTTGAAGAAAATGAACAACCAGGCAACTTGGTTTGGATTCCAGAAACAGGCCTTTTTCCATAGAAAATGTCTACTCTTTCCAGTTAAAGAAAAACTTCAGTAGGGATAGAATGATGTGAAGATGGCACTGGGAAGGTTGAGAGCGACAGGGCATAGAAAGCTGTCTAAGCCATACCAAGAAGTTTGGGCCTTGGGCCAGCAGGTAGCGTGGAGGTTAAGGCACAGGATCCCATGTGGCTGACTGCACAGTGTGAGACCTGGACCCGGCAGCTTGAGAATCATGCTAGGCATGTGAATATGTGCCCAAAATTCCAAGAGGAGAATGGAAAAGGGATTGCAATGTGGCCATCCCCCCTGGGGAGGATTTCTCACTTTCCTTCCCTCTCTTCCTCTCTCTCTGTCTCTCTCCAGTGAGCACATGCATCTTAGAGGAAAAAAAAAAAAAAACAGGCCAGAAATTGAGGCCTTACCCTGTAGGGTATAATTTCGCAAAGTGTAGTCTCTAAGCCCTTTTCAGGAGTCCTTTCCAAAAGCCCAAGAGGTCAGAATCACTTCTGGAATAATGCTAACACAGCCTTTTTAATTGCTACTGTTGACATTTGCAATGCCGGTGCAAAAGTCACACTGAGTGAAAAAAAAATTTGTTTCATTTAAGAATACCCTTGATGAAACAGTGAGATTATTATTTTTCAGCCTTGACCCTGAATACATGACTTTCTACTACTCTATGTAGTGGAAAGGGAAGTATGCACAAGTGAATTTTGCTGCATCCTAAAGTACTGTGGCTGTCTCTAGGAAAAGTTCGAGCAATTATGTGAGTTGCAGGTGAAATGAGCCATTTTTTATGGAGCACCATTTTTACTTCAAAGAACAACTGCAAAAAAAAATTATGGTGATCAGATTTGAGCATTTGGCAGACATTTTCTTGAAAATGAATTCAATGAGCCTGTCACTTCGACGAAAATGAGTGGTGTTTGTGGCCAATAACAAACTTTTGAGCAAAAGGAAAATGTTGGGAATTTTACACATGGATTTGACAGTCTCTCAATACCAAAAGAATTTTCAGATGAGACTAGAGGTAACATTAACTAATTAGATTTGTCAACTAATGGATTTTTCACAATTCGACAGTGTCGTGAAATGGGTCAACATTTGGAATATCTCTATAAATCAGTGACCCAATATTTTCCACAGGACCAATGCATGATGATACGAAATTATGTATGTATAAAATAGCTGTTCAAAAATGCAAGCTAGATCAATGGAGTTTAATGTAACACTAAGAAAAATTCATTTGAGGCCCAGCAGATGGTGTAATGGTTACATTACTAGACTGACATGGAGTGGACTGCAGTTTGAGTCCTGGACCTGGTGACTTAAAACTCACACTGGACACATGTGTATGCATGTCCAAGATCCTGAAAGGAGAATGGAGAAGAAGGGATTGTGGTGTGGCCCGGGGGTGGGGGGGTGTTGTGATTTCTCACTTTCTGTCTCTCTCTGTCTGGTGACCACATGTACCCTATAGCAAAAATCTCTCTTAAAAAAAAAAAAAAAGAAAAATTCATTTGATATATGTAGAACCATATTCCACATTTCAGCTAACCTTAAGAAACTACTACTTGTTGAGTTTTGATGTAGTATGAAAGAACTATTTACAATAATCTGAAAGACTATCAAAATACTCATTTCCCAGCAGGAGGCATGGTGGTTAAAGTGGCTAGATCCCACAGGGCCAAACATGTGATTCGAGTCCTGGACCTGACAGCTTGAAAAATATGCCAGGTGCATGTGCATGCGTGCCCAAAATCCCAGGAGAAAATGAAGGAGAAAGGACTGTAGTGTGGCCATCCTTCCTCGGGGGGTGCCGTCTCCTTCTCCCTCTCCCTCTCTCTTTGGGTGAGCGCACGCACTCTACAGCAAAAAAAAAAAAAAAAAAAAGAATGATTTATTTTAACCCTAATTTTCTTAATTATCATTATTATTATTAAATTTGCTATATGTCATGTGAACTCACCAGAGAAAGACAGACAGAAATAGAGAGAAGGAAAGTTAGAAATCACCCCCAGGGGGTGTGGCCACACCACAATCCATCCTCTTCCATTTCCTCTGGGGATTTTGGGCATGCATACACATACCCACTGAGATATTCTTTTTCTTTTCTTTTTTCTTAGAGAGATTTTTTTTTTTTTGGAGAGGTTTTTTCGCTATAGGGCGCGTGCGCTCGCCAGACAGACAGAGAGAGACATAGAGACAGAAAGCGAGAAATCACCCCCCAGGGGGGATGGTCACGCCGCAATCCCTTCTCCTCCATTCTCCTCTCGGGATCTTAGGCACGTACGCACACGTGCCCGGCGTGAGTTTTAAGCCACCGGGTCCGGGACACGAACCACGGTCGACTACGTGGGAGTCCAGCGACATAGCCATTACGCTAACTGCTGGTTCCCTTCTTAGAGAGATTTTTGTGATAGGGCATGTACGCTTGCCAGAGAAACAGAAAGTGAGAAATCACCCCCCAGGGGGACGGGCACACTGCAATTCCCTCTCCTCCATTCTCCTCCCAGGATTTTGGGCACACATGCACATATGCCCAGCATGGATTTCACCGCAGTCAGGAATGTGGGAGTCCAGCAACGTAGCCATTACGCCATCTGCTGGCCAGCGTTTTTTTGTTTGTTTGTTTGTTTGCCTTAGGGCTTGTGAACTGGGGGTGGGGGCGAAGGGGAGAGACAGAGACAGTGAAAGGAAAAGTGAGTAATCATCTCCCAGTGGGGATGGCCACGCTGCAATCCCTTCTCCATGTTCCTCCTGGGATCTTGGGCGTGCACATACATGCACCCAGTGTGAGTTGCAGGTCACTAGATTTGGAACTTGTACTGTGGTTGACTATGAGGGAGTCTAGTGACCCAAACATTATGCCATCTACTGACCCCTAGGTCCCGTGTTGTCTGGACCAAGCGACTTGGCCACATTCTTTTTTTTTTTTTCCTTTTTCTTTTCCTTTCTTTTCTTTTTTTGACAGAAATTTTTGCTATAAGGTGCCTGTGCTAGCCAGAAAGACAGAAAATGAGAAAATGAGAAATCATCCCCCAGATGAGGATGGTCATGCCACAATCCCTTGGGATTCAGAGCATGCACACACACGTGCCCAGCATGAGTTGTAAGCCACCGGGTCTAGGATTCAAACCACAGTTGACTACATGAGATTCCAGCAACATAACCACTACACCATCTGCTGGTCCCTAAGTCTATTCTTAACCACTCTCCCATGACAAACAGACTTGGGAGGACCCTGAACATCTAGGGCTGGGCCATGATCTCTAAGGTGCTTCCAGTTCTGTGGGTCTGTGAGTTTGACAGTCTTCCTATGTACAATACTCATTAATTCATTGACCAATTAGTTAGCTAACTCATTTATGCCATGAATATTTAATGGCTGTTGACTACATGGCATGTTCTGTGCTAGGCATGTCCTGTACATCTTTCTTAATCCTAAAAGGTAAGAATTACCAGGTCCATTTTACAGATTAGGAAACTGAGATTCACCAAATTTAAGGACTTGTCCAGGGTCATGGAGGTACTAGCAGGAAGATTTGAGCCACGGTGTGGGGTCTGCTTGTTACCAAATTCAAGTTCCTTCCCAGAACACTCTGATGCTCTTTGGGATCCTAAGTGCCTAAGGTCCTGAAGAACTCATTGTGAGGTCTAGAGAAGACAGAAGCTGCCTCCTGACCTCCCAGGCCCAGGGCCAGAGTCTGAGGACACCAGCGTGTATCTTGGCTGGGGAGACGGTGAGTGGGGAGCATTCTTAACAAAGCCCTTTATCCTGATCCTCTCCGTCCCCTCCAGCCTGCTAGGTCACTGTCAACCACAGTGACATTTTTCTGCCTCATTAGCAGAGAGACCAGACCAGGGGACCCTGGGTAATTTAACTGCAGGGCCTTGAGCCAGCGAGCTGCGTACTCACAGGGCTGCTTTCCAGTCGGGCATCAGAGTGGTCGGTCTGCAGAGCTAATTACAGCTCCCTGGGCTCCACCAGGGAACAGGGAGACAGACCGTGCGAACCGAAAGACACGCTGATTCGGGACTGCAGCCCGGGAGGCGGAGATTATTAGCCTGGCTCTCTAGAAACAGCACTCAGCCACGTGACACATGTCCTCTTGCTCCCTCCCCTCCCTTCCCCCCAGGCTGGCATTGCACATGAAATCCCAGCCACCGTTAATAGCCCTGGTTACGGACTCACAAGGTCCACACCCATTTCACGACAGGAAGTCCACTGTTTTCCTAGGGTTTTCCAAGAACGCCCAGGGGCGCGGCCAGGAGCCGCCTGCCACCCTCCAGCAGACACAACAGAAGCTCAGATGCGCCCCCTGGAGGCAGCTTCCCTGATGGGGCCAGCCTCGGGGTATGAAGACGTGGCTTGCTTTCGTCTCTATAGACAGAGCTGTGGCAGCCCAGAAAGCGTCTCCTAAAAGATTAAACTTGATTTCAGCAATAGAATGTGGGTGTTAGATGTGGGCTGAGTCAATCTCACTTTCCTTCTGTTGCCCTGTGCCCCACAGCGAAGCAGCCTGAAGCTCTGATTTCACGCACGGCGACTCTCCTTGTTTCCTCCAGGGGGCGCGCGCACTCACTGCCTGGACGGCTTGGGGTCCACGGCCCGCGGTGGCCTCTCCAGGCCCCGCCCGCTTGCCTGGTGACGTGCTCACAGCAGGGAACTAGCCACCCCCCTACCCCCGCCCGTCCACCTAGCCTCCTACTGTTAGAGATCTGAGGGCAGTGATCTCAGCAACGCCGGTGTGACCCCAGAATTCCTGTACCCACCTGCACCCACCGTGGGGCAAGAGCGGAATTTCAGAGAATATTTACTGAGCCTCCCGTGTCAGCCACTGGTCTAAAGCATTTTTTAAAAAAATTTTTAGAGAGGTTTTTGCTATAAGGCACATGGTCTTGCTGGAGAGACAGACAGAAAGTGAGAAATCGCCCCCAGGGGAGATGGCCACAACAAGATCCTTTCTCCTCCATTCTCCTCTAGGGATTTTGGGTATGTACACACACGTGCCCTGAGTTTCAGGTCTCTGGGTCCAGGACTAGAACGCCAGCGGGCCATGTAGGAATCCAGCCATGTAGCCATTACATTATCTACTGGGCCCAGTCTCAGCATTTTTCATGTTTGTCCCCATCTGACCCTCACAACCACCATATGGGGTGGACCTACCTCCATTTCACCATCAGGAAACTGAGGCACAGGGAGGAGAAGGAACTTGATCAAAGTCTCCCACTTACTGACGGCAAAGCAGTATTGAAACTCAGGACATCGGGTGGTGGGGCCCATTCTCCTCCCCACCACATGCTGGGCGTCTTTTTTTTTTTTTAAAGAGGTTTTTGCTATAGGGCGCGTGTGCTCTCCAGACACACAGAGAGAGACAGAGAGACAGAAAGCGAGAAATCCCCCAGGAGGGATGGCCACACCGCAATCCCTTCTCCATTTTCCTATCGGGATCTTGGGCATGCACACACACACGCCTGGCGTGAGTTTAAGCCATCAGGTCCGGGACGCGAACCGTGGTCAATTACATGGGAGTCCAGCGACATAGCCATTACGCTAACTGCTGGTCCCATCGTGCTGGGCTTTGAGAAGCTGGCTGGCCTAAGACATCCAGGAGGTGGTGGTGTCCGCGGGGGAGGACAGCGGAGACTGCCCAGGGATGACTTCTGTGTGTCCTTGGCTGGCCTATGGTCTCCTTATTTGATTGAACACTAACTTGATGTTGCTTGAAGGAATTTTGTAGTGATTAGTCTATAATCAGTTTACTTCAAGTAAGAGAGATTATCCTAGATAATCTAAGTGAGGCTGATTCTACCGGTAGAAAGGCTTTTAGACCATAACTACGGCTTCCTTGATGAAAAAGAAATTTTGCCTGTGGACAGCAATTTCAGCTTGCGTTGGAGAGGTCCAGCCTGACAACCTGCCCTATAGACCTGGGACTTGCCTCAGTGACCCATGAGTGCAAAAACCAATTCCTTGTAATAATCACACATACGGACACACATGTATATGTATATATACACACATGCATCACCTATACCTCAATATATATCTCCTGTATAATCGTTCATATACATATATCCAATTATATATGTGTGTGTATATCAGGTTGTTGGAAAAGTCATGATGTATTTTTTTCTATACAAAAATTTGTCTTGACTTTTCAGACAACCCAGTAGACACACACACAGATATCTCCTACTATCCTATGTATAGCCTATATACTGTTTAGGTACTCTCCAATTTCTCTGGAGAGAAAATATTAGACAAAATTGTTAGAGAAAATTCAGACACAGTGACTAAAGACCAGGAAGGTGCCTGTGAGAAGTGGAGAGCTGATGACGCCCCCTCCTTAGGCCTCACCCTTGTGAGTCCCCTCCAGTGGCTAACTGCAACCCTGGGGAGACTGAAAAAACCATGTATGGATTGAGATGATTGCCAACATTGGCAAGGGTGCAGAATTAATAAAGAAATTGAGTTCAGATAGTGAAAAATAGAGTGATGTTTCTGTGCTATCGAGTTTAGGGGGAGTCACACATCCTACATCATTTTAGCAGCCCACACCTACCTCCGGGTGCAACAGGACAGACACACACACACACAGGAATCAGCAATAGCTGCTCTACAGTAAGGGACTACGTGGTGGCAGGTGCTGTGCTGTACGCATATTAGTTGCTTAATCCTCACAACCTTGAGAGGGAAGATGGTCATTAGGCCAATCTACCAAACTGAACGGAACGCCAGCCACTTGGTCTAGCTGTTAAGGGAGGTGGATTTGATATCACCAGCTGCATGGTTTGAATTCCAGCCCTGGTGGCTTGAAAAAATATGCCAGGCATGTGTGCCTGCATATCCAAAATCCTGATAGAAAAGAGAAAGGGAGAAAAAGGAATTTTGACGTGACCAGAGAAGTGCTTTCTCCCCACCCCCACCCACCGCTCCTCCCCAAACCCTCCCTTTGGCCAGTGCAGGTGCCCTCTGGCAAAAACAAATTTTAAGAATTATGTAATTTTATTTATGATGATTATTTTAAAATTTGATCAGAGAGAGAGAGAGGGAGGGAGGAAGTGAGAAAGCAAGCCAAAAGGTCAGTGACTCGAACCTTGGCTGGAGATGTGGGAGTCCAGCCTCTTAACCACCATGCCACCCGCTGGCTCCAGTAAAAGTTTAAAAAAGAAAAAAAGAAGAACGGAAACCTGCAAAGATGAAATGATTGCCCCAATTGCCCCAGTATTTTGTGGTCGATGAACAAGAGGCAGGATTCGAGACTGGGCTGTTTGCCTCCGAAGCTATTCCTTAATCCTTATGCTATACTGATCTCTGGCAAAATGACTGGTGTTTCCCCTTCTCAGAATCACCATTTCTCCTTTGAAGCTCGCAGAGACCCTCACCTGTGCTCCTTAGCTGCTGTGACAGACCACTTCTCCCTGCTCACTTGTCCCCTGTCCTCTGACCTCCCTCTGCACTCACTAGGAGGCTTCCAGACTCTGCATGTGTTTCTGCTCCAGGCCAAAGACATTGCTGTGTGGTTGCCTTGGGACTGGGTCACTGCTCCTGTCCCACTGGACTCCAACTGTCCTATCTAGCAGCCACTCCCCTCCTTCTTCCTAGCTATCAGGATTTGCTTCCTGCTATTGAGAATGAAAATTTCAGATACTCAACTTCTCAGATTTCTCAACTTCTCACAGTTACAGGTGGCCACGTGACTATGTTCTGGCCAACAAGATATGAATGAAGTCTTGTGGGAAAGATTTTATTTCTTGGCTAAAATAAAGAGGGGGTGAGATAGATGGAGAAGATGATAGGAAGGGAGGAAAAGAACAAGGAAGCAGAAAAGGAGAAAAATTAAATGATCTTGCTGTTCTGGCTAACCTTTTCATTCCTGGCTTTGGAGGCAATAGTACAAGAATGTGATGTCTGGAGGTGTGGCAGCCATATTGTAAACATGAGGGGACAAGCCTGAAGTTGGAAAGATAGCATCTTCTCTTTTTATTTATATTTTTTTGGGGGGGGGAGATTTTTGCTATAGGATGTGTGTGCTCACTGGAGAGACAGAGACAGAGAGAAAGAAAGCGAGACATCGTGCCCTCAGAGGGAATAGCCATGCCACAATCCCTTCTCCTCCATTCTCTTCTTGGGATTTTGAGCACACATGCACACTTGCCCAGTATGAGTTGTAAGCTGCTAGGTCTGGGACTCAAACCACATTTGACTATGTGGGGGGTGGGGGGCAGTGAAATAACCATTATGCCATCTGCTGGTTGCAGGATAGCATACTCTTAATAGCGGACGAAAAGGATAAAGAGCCTGGGTTCTTTTTTTTTTTTTTTTTGGAGAGGTTTTTGCTATAGGGAGCGTGCGCTTGCCAGAAAGACAGAGAGACAGAAAGTGAGAAATCACCCCTGAGGGGGGATGGCCATGCCGCAAATCCCTTCTCCTCCAGTCTCCTCTTGGGATCTTGGGCACACACACACACGTGCCTGGCGTGAGTTTGGGCTACCAGGTCCGAGACTCGAACCGAGGTCGGCTACATGGGAGTTCAGCGACATAGCCATTACACTAACTGCTGGTTCCAAGAACTTGGGTTCTTGATGATGTAGTAGACCAACTAAGGCTTAGCACTGAAATTGCCTACTTCCAGCTTTTGTTACACAAGGTAGTTAAATATTTTTATTATTTAACAATTTGATGGTCTGTTATTTGGAGCTGAAAGCATCTGAAATTGATATACTGCTGAGGAAAACACCTACTCCCAGAAGAGTGGAATTCTCTGTTAGGTCATGGAACAGCTCTGCGGCCCTATAAAAGCGTGGGAAGAGTATGAGTTTAACATTTAAGTATTTAAATCTCATCTCCACAACTTAATAGCCATGTGACCTTGAACAATCTCACTCTACTCAGCTGACCACTGCTTGGTACACTGACCTATTTTTAAAATGGGGATAATAATGTTTACCTCACAAGGGCATTTTTTTCTTTTCTTTTTTTCAGGATTAAGTGCAAAAACATACATACAGTCTGACCAAGTAGGTATTTAAAATGCTAGGTAACACAACAACAAAAGAACAAACAGATACTTTGGACTTTTATCAAAATAAAAACTTTTGACACCAAAAGACATTATCATGAAAGTGAAAAGACAACCTATGCTATGGGGAAAAATATGTGCAAATCAGGTACTGATAAAGGCCTTATATCCAGAACACATCAAGAGTTTTTATGACGCAACAACAAAAAGGAAGCAATCCATGAGCAAAGGGGCCGGCCCCGTAACCCAGTGGCTAAGGGAGCCCGGTCCCACATGGCTGACTGTGTTTCAAATTCCTGTCCTGGAACCTTAAAAAGAAATGCTAGATACATGTTTATGCATGCCAAGTCCTGACAGATGGAGAAATGGAGAAGGGATTGTAGTGTGGAATACCACTGAATAATACACTTTAAAATGGCTAATTTGGGGGCTAGCAGATGGTGTGGTGGTTAAGGGCACTGGACTCCCACATGGATGACCACAGTTCAAGTCCCGGACCTGGCAGCTTAAAAATCATGCCAGGAGCATGTGCATACAAGTCCAAAATCCCAAGAAGAGAACGGAGGAGAAAGGATTGCTACATGGTCATCCCCCTGGGGAGTGATTTCTCACTTTATCTCTGTCTCTCTCGGTCTCACCAGCAAGTGCACATGCCCCATGGTCTAGTGATTAAGGGAAACATTAGGTTGTCAGGACAGTCATGACATTATTTTTGCTTTTCTATACAAAAATGCGTCATGACTGTCCTGACAACCCAACAGATCCCACATGGCTGACCGTGGTTCAGATCTTGTCTCCCGTGGCTTGGATAACAGGACAAGTGAGAATGAGCTCCAAGAGGATGGAGAAATGGAGACGGCATCGTGGTGTGAGCCTGCTCCGTCGGGGTGTAATGAGCTCCAAGAGGATGGAGAAATGGAGACAGCATTGTGGTGTGAGCCTGCTCCGTCGGGGGTGTTCTTTCCTCTCTCTCTCTCTCTCTCTCCCTCTGGTGAACACACATGCCCTCTGGAAATCAAAAATCAAAGCGAAATGGCTAATTTTTATGTGAATTATGCCTCAATAAAAATACAACGATGAATGGGGTTTTCAAAAAGTTAATGGAAAAATGCATATTATGAAAAAACTATGTGTTAATTAAAAAAAAAATGCACCAAAATAAACCTGGGCTTAATTCCATTTTGAGGTCCCCTTGTGAATAATGCTAGGACATCCACGTACAGCCAGTCACACTGCTTTTTCACCCAGCTTAGTGTTTTCGTCGTCTGCCACCCTCTCCCTAGCAACTTGGTACAAGGTCCCAGGCCCAGGGCACCTAGGCCCAGGGCTGGCTGTGCCCTGGGCTGCCTCAGTTCTCCCTGCCCTCCAATCCCTTAGCAAGAGGGGAACACTGCCCTTCCAGGGGAGCTGTTCCATCTGGCATCTGCTGAAGAGGATTAGTGTATCCATTAATCAGGGATATCCTTGTAAGAAACAGAAACATATGCTGGCTTATTAAGCAGAAAAGGAGCTTATTAAAAGGATATTAATTCACAGTGTATCGAGGGGCCAGAGGACCTGGCTTGAAGCTAGGTTTCCAGGATTAGTGCCCCAGTGTAGACATAGAAACAGCTTGATGAGCAAAATGCCACCACTGCTGGTGCTCCTGCAGGGTATTTCTGCAGCCGGAATTCCACCCTGAATCTGAGAACCCCAATCACCATGTCACAACACTGAGCCTCTTTCCTTAAATTCTCACTGTCTTATTATCCATGTGCCAGCTAGGCCAGTGTGATGCGTGGGGCGGGCTCACATGCCAGGGCTTTACCGCAAGGAAGGCTGGGAAGCCACCATGTCAGTCTTCCACTGTGGGGTGGTGGGACTCACAAGGCTGGAAACGTCTCAAATGCTATACTATGATTTGGCTGTCCCCTTGAAATATAAACTGAAACTCGATACCCCGTGCGGCAGTGCTGGGAAATGGGGCCCAGTGGGAGGTGTGTGGGACTGGGGGCGGGTCCCTCACAATCAATGCTGTCTCCCAGGAGAGCGTGAACTGACTCTCAGTGATTAGTTCCTTCAAGAGCTGGTTGGGATAAGGCAAACTGACCACCTGACTACAGGTTTCTCTCTTCCTGCATGTGCCTGCTGGCCTTTGCATTTTCTCCCATAGGGGGAAGCAGCACGTGGCCCTCACTGGAGCCAGTGCCAGGCTTCCGGCCTTTCCAGCCACCAGAGTCATCAGCCAAATAAACTTCTTTTCTTTATAAATCACCCAGCCTCACATGTCACATCAACACCAACAGACTGACATACCACGGTAGGAAAATGTGGGCTGGGGGGCAGCCAGGCAATGTGCTGGTTAAGACAGCTGAATCCCACAGGACCAACTGCATGGTTCCAGTCCTGGATCTGGCAGCTCGAAAAACACACCAGGCACGTGTGCATGTGCGTCCAAAATCCAGAGAGGAGAATGGAGAAGAAGGGATTACAGCATGGCCACCCCCTGGCAGGTGCTCTCTCTCTCTCTCTCTCTGACAAGTCCGCATGCCCTACAGCAAACTAAAAGAAGGAAAAGAAAAGAAATTCTGGGGGACCAGCAGTTGGTGTAATGGCTATGTCACTGGACTCCCATGAAGTCGACTGCAGTTCAAGTCCCGGACCCAGTGGCTTAAACTCACACTGTGCGTGTGTGCACGCATGCCCAAGATCCCAAGAGGAGAGTGGAGGAGAAGGAATTGCGGACTGGCCAACCCCCCTGGGGGGTGATTTCTTGCTTTCTGTCTCTCTCTTTCTTTCTGGCAAGCGCACATGCCCTATAGCAAAAACCTCTCCAAAAAAAAAGAAAAAAGAAAAAGAAAATCCGGTGGGAACGCGGCAAACATGACAAACTGAGATAGAGACTTCATTACTCCTCACTGTTGGAAGGACCATGAGGCAGCCCTAGCTCATCCGACATTGTCTC
Source organism: Tupaia belangeri chinensis (assembly GCF_000334495.1). Lineage (NCBI taxonomy): Eukaryota > Metazoa > Chordata > Mammalia > Scandentia > Tupaiidae > Tupaia > Tupaia belangeri. Next base: position 185,874 of record NW_006208084.1, on the reverse strand, counting down.
TCGCATGACGCAGCCTGAGATCAAGATAGGCGTCTGCCTTCTGCAAAGACATCCATCTTGGATTTCGGCTGTCTGGACCTTTATAAATGCCTTTCCCCAAAGCACATAGACCTCATAGGTCTGTCGGTTATAAAGCCCATCCTCTTCTCGTTGGGGAGCAGGTAAGCCACCCAGATTGGACCACCACTGTTCCCTTCCCTGACAACAGTGATTGATCCAGACAGGGCCTCACAACCCGACACTGCTGATCAGAATTTCCCTGGCATTGATGTAGTGATGTGGGGGAAAGAGCAGGTCTCTTTTGCCCTGGGTTCTGAAGCTGAGAAAAAGACTGCCTATCTACAGTAAGAGAAAATCAGCTCAGTACAGAGTGAAGCAGAGATGAGAGATGGCCAAACAGCCAGGAGAAGTTTTATCTCCTAGATCTAGCGAAACCTGAAGCCATTCCATCTGAAGTTTTGTTCTTGTTTTGTTTTAGGTTTTTGCCATAGGGCATGTGGGTGCACAGAAGAGAGACAGAGAGAAGGAAAGTGAGAAATCACTCCCTGGAGCCGGATGGCCACACCACCATCCCTTTTCTTCCATTCTCCTTTTGGGACTTTGGACACACATGTCCATGTACCTGGCATGATTTTCAAGCTACTGGGTCTACAACACAAACGTGGTCAGCCATGTGGGAGTCCAGAGCCTTAACCATCACACCACCTGCTGGTCCCCTATCTGTAGTTTTTAATTGCGTGAGCCAATAAGTAATTTTGTATAGCTTTAGCTAGTTGGGGTTGGGTCTCTCTCACAACTGAGTCTTCATAATTGACTGCCCTCTCCCTAGCAGGGCATTTTCTACAAAGCACTTTTCTATCCAGGGTCTCATTTGATAGTGGATTTGAAAGTAAAGAGGAAACTTTAATAATAAAAGGTAAAGATAATTATTATCCCAAATTCACATGTTAGAAAATCTGGACTCAGAGTGTTTAAGAGACTCGCCCAAGGTCGGCCAGCTCGCTGTGGTCTGAGTATGTACTCAGTTCTGCCTACCTTCGAGTTTAGCACTTGTCCCAGAATTCTATACTAAACTCTTATTCACGGAAGGAATTCCATTCCTCATACTTTCCCCCAATCCTTGATATGGTCAGGGCTCTTAACACCAGCTTCCAGCTCCTGATAATACGGTAAATACCTGACGTAGCTTAAGGAGTTACTCTTCTGTGGGCGTTCTCACTTTCGAAATGTGTAAAGGCCATCACATGAAGCGTTGAAGGGGACGTTTCGGCCTCCTCTTGTGAATACGAGGGACGTAAAACTCCTGGAACTTCAGTCGCCATACCCACACTTAGGGGAAATCCTGACCCTTTCTCTGTCTAGAAACTCCTTTCTGGGAAAGCCAACCATGTCCAGATGGTAGGGGATGCAGTATCAACATGTCTTTGGAGTGCTGTCTGATTTAGAGGGCCCCTCAATTCCAGCACAGCCTCTTCTGAGCTGAAACTCTCACCAAACCATGTTAGCACACGGAGGTTAGTTATTCGGGGAGGGAAAGTGGTACAGAAGGACTGTGGGAATTAATATTCATTGAGCACACGTGAATGGCAAAGAGAGCTCCTCCCCACTCCAGCTCCTCCAGTATATCGATAGGAATGCCAAGGCAGCATGCAGGCTCGATTGGTAATGTCTGCCCTAGGTGCAGAGTAGGGCCTGGCTGCCTGCTAGCTCCCTGCGATTTCTGGCTATGAGACAGGTACTTTACAACATTAGCTCCGCGTTTTCTCAACAGCCCCTGGGTTAGGAATTTCTCATCTGATTTCCAGAGGAGGAACAGGTTTGGAGAGGATGTTACCTGCTCCTTGTGAAAGCCACTATGTGGATGAGGTTTCTTTCTCTTCTTTTCTTTTCTTCTTTTTTAAGTTTTTGCCATGGGGTGTGTGCAAATGCCAGAGAGAGACAGGGAGAGGGAAAGTGATAAATTACCCCCCGGGGGGATGGCTAAGTGGCAATTCCTTCTCCTCCCTTCTCCTCTTGGAACTCTGGGAATGTGCGTACATGTTCCTGGTGTGACTTTCAAGATGCTGGGTCTAGGACTCAAACTGCAGTTGGCTACGTGGGAGTCCAGCACCATAACCACCATGCCACCTGCTGGCCCCTGGGTGAGTCTTTAATTTAAAAATAAATAAGTCCCAGCTGCAGTAAGGTCCCACTGTGAGATACCAGAGCCACACGGGAGGCTGGGTTAACCTGGACACTCTGGATGTGCTTACTTGCACCCATAATCCTGGGTGGTTGGGAGGCTGGGGGGAGGACTGCAGCATGATGAGACCCTATTGGGGGGGATCTCTCTCAATCTCTTCCTCTAAAGAAAGAAAGAGAGAGAGAGAGAGAAAGGAAGAAAGAAAATAAACTCAAAAGAATAAATAAGCGACATATCACCACAACAAAAACAGAAACACTGCTTACCATTGTGGTGTGATTTCTGCAGGCAAGAAACCTGTTAAGTCTGTTGCATACTACCTTGGTGAGGCAATGCACGACTTCACAAACGGAAGAGCTGAATGTTGTGTCCAATGTCGGGACGCAGGAGGCAGGGCTGAAGCAAAATCCTGGGCAGCCCCCTCTGGAGTCTAGAGATTTTTGCTAGACGGTTCATGTGCTTGCCAAAGTGGCAGAGAGAGGGAGAGGAGAAAGCACCCCCAGGGGGATGGCCAAGCTGCAATCCCTTCTCCATTTTCCTCTTGGGATTTTGGGCACGCATGCACATGCACCTGGTGTATATTCTCAAGCTGCTAGGTCCAGGACTCAAACCACACAGCAGGCCATGTAGGATCTGCTGCCTTAGCTACCAGGCCACAGAGCTGACCCTAGAGCCTGGAGTTATTTTTAAAAAACTAATAATGGATTTTATTTATTTATTATTTTTTAATTTATCAGAGACAGAGAGGAAGTGAGAAAACAAACTGTCAGGTCTGGGACTCAAACCACAGTCAGCCTTGAGGGAGTCCAGCACCCTAACCACCACACCACCTGCTGACCCTGCTGTATTCTATTTATAAAAAGCAAGTGTTTTAAGTTCAGCCTACCCTGAAGGCCAGCAAACTACACGAGGGCCTAAATACCACAAAGCAGGTCTCATTGGGAGCCATTTTGGAAGTCTTCCTATTACAAATGGTATATTATCATCAATTTAGATTATTGTATTATTTTTTTAAGAATTATTTTATTTAAACTTAATTAATTAATTAATTATAATTTGACCAGAGAAGAATAGAGCAGGGCGGGGGAAGTGAGAAAGCAACCCACCAGGTCCAGTACTCGAACCGTGGTCAGCCATGTGGGAGTCCAGCACCCTTCACCACCACACCACCTGCCGGCCCCAGGTTATTGTATTATTTTAAATGTAAAGCAGCAGGTTATTGGATTTGGCATCATAGTACAATGGATATAGTCTTTGTGGCCAGAAAGGTGTGGGTTCAAATTCCGATTCCTGTTACCTGACTTCTCTATGGCTCCGTTTCCCAGTTGTTAAACGAGGGTCAAATGCCTACCTTGAAAAAATACTGGAAGTACTGCAGAAAAGAGATCACTGAGAGACTGAGTGCCTCCTGAGTAGGAGAACTCAGGTTTATTACGCAGGCAGACCCAGAGGAGTTTATTCTCCAAGGTCTGGGCCTCGGTCTGCGGAAGTTACAGGAGTGACGTAGCCAGGGTGCACAGGTGTTGCAGACGAAGAATACCAGAAAAGCTGCAAAACAGCTGCATTTCCTTTTTCAGTTCCTGCAGAGACGGGCAATCTGTCGAAACAGGCAATTTACAATAGTGGAATAGGTGTCAGTACTTTCTGTTTGCAGGCTGCTTCTAGGAGGAGGGTCAGCCAGCAAACAGCATCCGTATCAGAAGCACATGCAGTAGAGACTGCGGTGCGCCCTCTGCCGTGTAGGCGTTCAGTAGATGATACCTCGTCGTCATTACCAGCAGCGCCACGGCAACAGTAAAGCTAGTGCACAAAGATGGGCCTGGTGGGGGGGGGGGGCCATGACTGAGTCTTTTTTCTTTTTTAATTTGCCACAGAGTGTGTGCACCTACTAGAGACAGAGAAAGTGGGAAAGCACCCCCATGGGAAACAGTCACACCGTAATTCCTTCTCCTCCACACTTTCCCCCTTCAGGACTTTGGGCACGCACGTACATGTGCCCGACGTGTTTCTCAAGCTGCTGGGTCCAGGACTCCAACTGCACTGTTGGCCAAGTGGGATCCAGCCACCTTAACCATCAGCTAGCCCCTCCTGTGTGTCTTTACACACATCACCACAAGGTGGCAGCTGGTACGACACTGCCGTTGACCTCTCCTTGGTCCCCAATGAGGATGTATTCACAGTAGTCTTTAAGGGCTGTCTCGGGGGGAGAGAGAGCATATAAAAATAACAATCCCACAATCCCTATTCGGGGGCTCAGTAGGACACACCCTTCCACACAGCCCTGCCTGCCGGCTCCTGCCAGCTCCTCTCCGCAGACTGTGCTGCCGCCCCAGTACATGAGGTTCAGTGGCTTCCTCGGGCCTCACTGCCTTCGTGTCCCGTCAGCGTGTCAGGTCTCACCTCATTTTGGAAGCTCCGTTTTCCTGCATCCACGTCAGAATGACTTCATCCTGGAAATCTTCCTGGCCTTCCCACGTGGGCCTCAGGTAGGAGGCCCACCCTCCATGCTCTCTGCTATCACGGCTCTCGGTGCACCTCTGTAAACACTGTAATCTTGTCCACACAGGCCTGGCACCCAGGAGGACATGGGGTGGGAGTCATTCTGTAAACACTGACTGCGCTCCCTCTGTGTGCCAGGGCCCCGCTAGCCATCTTTGATCACACAAATCAGAGACCTTAAAAAAGAGGCCTCCGCCAGGGTGGGTGGTAGGGGTGACTGGCCCTTGAGCAATCAGGAGGCCCGCATGCCTCCTTTCAGTTCTTGATAGGGCTGCTGGGTAATGCCCAGGAGGCCCAGTTAAACTGATACATAATAAATAATTTTTGTGTTCATGTGTCCTATGCAATATTTAAGACACTAAATAATACACAATATATTACATGATGTGTCCTAGATAGTTTTGTTTTCTGACCCATTTGCTAGACCTTTCCTTAGAATTTAGAGTCTTCAGGGGCCAGCTAATGGTGTAGTGGTGAAAGCACTGGACTCCCACTTGGGTCGATCATGGTTTGAGTCCTGGACCTGGAAGCTTGGAAATCATGTCAGGCATGTGTGCGTGTGTGCCCAAAATCCCAAGAGGAGAATGGAGAAGAGGGGATTACAGCATAGCTATCCCTCCTGGGTGGGGGGTTGATTCCTCACTTTCCCTCTCACTGTCTCTGTCTCTCTCTCCAGTGAGTGTACTCTCTCTATGGAAAAACTAAAAAAGAAAAAGAAGAAAGAATTTAGAATCACCTTAGTAACGCTTGGTGTGATTTATGGCAAAATCGCACTATGGAAGCAAGAAAGTGGGCTCTTCTTAGCCGGGGTAAATTCCAGTCAGTCCCAGGGGTCTCCAGGGACAGAGGCTGACACACGAAGCACGTACCTGACCCAGCTGAGCTGCCCATCACCCTGGTGTCGTGGGCCAGTTGAGCCAATCAGAGGCTCCTTGGAGATGCACATGCGCTGCTCCAGCCAGTGGGGACCCCAGCTAACTCTGGACGCTCCCAGGGCAGTGCAGGGGGAAGCACACTGCACCCGGGAGACACTGCACTTGGGATCCAAGACACAGGTGTGAGTTCTGGCTCTGCCACCCGCCGGCTGGGCGCCACTCATTCGAAGTCATCCAGTAACCTATCTCCTGGCTACGGGAGTCCCGCTAGTATGAATAACACAGAACGGATAATGCCAATGAGGCGTATGAACAATGCTAACCTGACATCCCTCCTAGCTTAAAGTCCCAAGAAATTCAGTGACATGGAATGCCTCGTTTTACCACTTGAGCCTCCATTTCCTAATCTGTGAAGTGAGGGTAATATTAGAGGCCTACAGCTTCTTATCTTGCACCCTTGGAGCCAAACGTGTTTCCTAATTCAGAATTTTTCGGTGTTGAGAAAGGTAATATAGAGTACATACCGTGTATTACAGTTACTAATTACGACATGTGACTAATGAGACAAATGACTGTTCTCATTATGTGGACAAATCCCTCCCCCCAGCCCCTAAGACTGCTTGCAGCTCCTCTCACTCAGAATCCCGACTTCCTTCCTTTCTCTCTGAATCTGGGCTGGCCTGTGACTGCCTTTGACCACAACATATGACAGAAGTAACAATGCGCCTGTTCTGGGCCCAGCCTCTAACTGCACTCCCAGCTCTGCCTTCGTCTCCAGGCCACAAGTTGCCCCATGAAAGCCTGATCACCCTGCTGGAGAGATCCTAGAGAAAGGAGCTTGGCTGTATCCATCCATCCAGATGGCTTCGTCAAGGCACAAATATGTGAGTGAGGCCATGAGAAATCCTACAGCCTGGCCCAGCCCAGCCACTGGTGACCACACAGAGCTGATGAGTCACCCAGCTGAGCCCTACCCAAATTCCTAAACAGGGTATCATGAGATGTAAGAAAATGGCCTGGTTTTATGCCAACACATTTTGACACAGTTCATTATAGGACAACAGAAAACTATAATTCCTGGGCTAGTAGGTGGTGTGGAGGTTTGGGCACTGGGTCCCACATGGCCAGCTGAGCAGTTCAAGTCCTGGATCTGGCAGCGTGGAGATCATGCTGGATGTGTGTGCGTGTGCCCAAGATCCCAAGAGGAGAATGGAGAAGGGATAGCTGCATAGCTATTCCCTCTGGGGTGTTGTGATTTCTCACTTTCTCTCTCTGTCTCTCTCTCTGGAAAGCTCACATTCCCAGTAGCAATCAATCAATCAACCAAAATTTAAAAATAAATAGATAATGCAATTCCCTGACAGCTCATCTGCCTTCTACACCCTGGAGATTGGTCTTGTTCGGGAGTGAAAAGAGCCAAGTAAGATTACTAAAATTAAAAAAGAATGTGCCCTTGTATTCAGCAATTTCATTTCTAGGAACTGAGCCTACTGAAACATTGCACGTGTGTGATGATATGACACACAAGTAAGAATGCTCACGGCAGTGGAGTCATGGTGATGAACTGGAGGCAACCTACATGTGCACCAATAGAAGGAACGGATACATTAAGGTACGTCCAAACAATGGAACAGCAGGCAGGTATTTTAAGAAAGTGAGGTAGGTCTGTGTATGCTGATAAGGAAGGACCAGCAGGGGCATGGACACATGTCACCATGTCTTCAGGATTTTGTTGAGGGAAACAAAGAGGTTACAGAACCTCGATTATTATGAAATTGTGTGCATATACAATTTTTTTTTTTGAGAGAGAGATTTTTGCTATAGGGTACATGTGCTCACCAGAGAGACAGAAAGTGAAAAATCACCCCCCAAGGGGGATGGCCACGCTGCAATCCCTTCTCTTCCACTCTCCTTTCCGGATTTTGGGCATGCACACACACGTGCCTGGCGTGAGTTTTAAGCTGCCAGGTCCAGGACTCGAAGTGTGTTGAACTACATGGAAGTCCAGCAGTGTAACCATTATGCCATCTGCTGGTCCCCAGATAGACTTTTTCTGCGTCTGTCCATATCAATATTTGCATCTGTGTCCAACTCCAGCGTCTGTCTATCCATTTCTCTATGTGAAAGGACACTATAATGGACATTTGTGGTTTCTGCTTGTCCAGCAATGGGTACAGATTCCCACCTCTGAAAATGGCACCCACATCTCCTTTCGGGAACTATTTCTTCTCCATGGTTCAGGTAGGACATTATTGGCCCATTGTCCCCAAAGGTGAAACACATGACTTAGGACTGGCCAATCAGGGCGCCAACTTTTCTCAGTTACAGAGGCTGTTTCTGGCATTCAAGCTGGTCTGATCATGAGTCAGGCCTCGAGTGGGCACTACAGAGAGTGAGAACTTAGGAGCCAGGTTAGAGCCTACCCTCTGAGCATTCCGCCCAGGAAGTGAGGGAACTGGGGTGTTGATAAGAGCCTGTCTCCCTCCCGAGCTCTGAGCCCTCGCACAGCTCCTCAGCAGCTGAGGAGAAATGGTCAGAGCTGCCTCTTCTGACCACAGCACTTTCCTGAGGCTGCAGGCCAGCCACTCTGGTTCTCAGTGACTGAGCCCAGCTGCCAGCACCTGCATTTCTTTATCCCTACCCCACCAAGTCTTGTCCTCTCTGCCAGTTCTGGCATGCCTCAAGTGCTGAGGAATTCACAGCCCATATCCTGGAAATAGCCCTCAACCATCGCCCAGTGGGACTGGGAATAAATACCCCAGTTCCCTCACCTCCTGGGAGGAATACTCGGAGGCTTGTGTCCTACTGGAGCTCCCTGCATTCCCAGCATGATTAACCGTGGAATCCATGGAATCCGGCTCAAGGACACACACCTCAGTACTCGCCTTCCTTTCCTCATCTTACTTCCTCATTCTACGAGAAGCTCCTGGTATCATCTCGCAAATGAGCCACCTGTACCAAGTGTTTTTGTTTGTTTGTTTTTGTTTTTGTCCCACCATGACTTGGTCCTCCTGCTGGGACAATAGGTGTATGAAACCATGACCCGGCTCTTCAGACAAAGTCTCACTATGTCGCCCAGGCCAGCCTCAAGCTTGTGGTCCTTCTGCCTCAGCCTCTCTGAGTCACTGGGATTATAAGCACATGCCACCTGCCCAGCCTCTAGGTTGGATCAGGAATCAAACCCAGGCCTCGGATGTGGTCCTGGCCCGCAGAGCACAGCATCTTAGCAGTGTGTGCCTCGCAGCTAGTCTCATATTGTTTTGTTTGTTTGTTTTTATGTTTTTGCCATTGGGCGCATGCACTCACTGGAGAGAGACAGAGACAGTGAGAGGGAAAGTGAGAAATTGCCCCTCTTGGAGGAATGGCCACACCACATCCTTTTTCTTCATCTTCCTCCTGGGATTTTGGACATATACATACATGCCTGGCAGGATTTTCAAGCTACTAGGTCTGGGACTAAAACCACAGATGGCCATGTGGGAGTCCAACGTTTTAACCACCATGCACCTGCTGGCCCCTTAATATTATTTTTTAAGATTAGCTTTTCAGAAAACCCAAACTAAGCCTAAGCAACAGGCAGCCATGAGAAAGAAGGTAGGAGAATTGAATAACATAATGTACATCGGTGGAGAAAGAGCAAAATATGAAAGAAAAATTAAGTGAGATGAACGACAGATCCAGGTTCCAATATGTGTCTAAAAAAACCCCAGAATTAATTCAAAGGAAGAAATAATCCAAGAATGCATAGAAGAAATTCTCCCTAAATGGGAGAAAACACAATTTTTCAGACTGGGTGGACTACGCAGGAAAAGAAACGCATCCTGATGAAATTCGTGAACACCAAGGGCAAAAGAAAGTCTTAAAGGTTTTTATTTATTTATGCTTATTATTATTATTTTCGTTTGCTGTAGGCGCATGCATTTGCCTGGGGAGGAGAAAGAGGGTCAAGGAGAAATCACCTCCAGGGGATGGCCAGGGTGGGGTGGGGGGGTGTTAGGGAACAACAGGAACCCCACACTTCCAGAACCCCACGGATTTATAAACTGTGACTGTGAGCGAATGCCTGAGTAGGGAACTGGGGCACAAACGCTCAGCTCAGACCTTCCCACTTGTAAACCACAGGTGGTTACTTAGATGAGCCTGTGCTTTTCAAATCCCCAGGGTCCTCTGCCAATACTTCTTTTTATAAACGAAGTCAAAATGCCCCAAGGATATAACTTACTGCTGTGTTTTCTGAAAAACAGTAAGTTGCTTCCTCCTTTACCCTAATGAATACAGAGGGTCAGAGACACTCAGGAGGCTCAGTCTCTCCTATGGCCTCTCCCTCTCCCTCCTGACTTCAGTAGTTATTCCGAGTGTGTCAGGTGACTCCCTGTCACACGCTTCAACCCCTTCTCCTCCATTTGGGGATTTGGGGTACACATGCACAAGTGCCCAGTGTTTTTTGTTTGTTTGTTTGTTTGTTTGTTTGAGAGGTTTTTGCTATAGGGTGCGTGCGCTCACCAGACAGACAGAGAGAGACAGAGAGACAGAAAGCGAGAAATC
>NW_006208084.1:163466-174220 GCF_000334495.1 Tupaia belangeri chinensis | reverse complement strand
GGCTCTTCAGACAAAGTCTCACTATGTCGCCCAGGCCAGCCTCAAGCTTGTGGTCCTTCTGCCTCAGCCTCTCTGAGTCACTGGGATTATAAGCACATGCCACCTGCCCAGCCTCTAGGTTGGATCAGGAATCAAACCCAGGCCTCGGACGTGGTCCTGGCCCGCAGAGCACAGCATCTTAGCAGTGTGTGCCTCGCAGCTAGTCTCATATTGTTTTGTTTGTTTGTTTTTATGTTTTTGCCATTGGGCGCATGCACTCACTGGAGAGAGACAGAGACAGTGAGAGGGAAAGTGAGAAATTGCCCCTCTTGGAGGAATGGCCACACCACATCCTTTTTCTTCATCTTCCTCCTGGGATTTTGGACATATACATACATGCCTGGCATGATTTTCAAGCTACTAGGTCTGGGACTAAAACCACAGATGGCCATGTGGGAGTCCAACGTTTTAACCACCATGCACCTGCTGGCCCCTTAATATTATTTTTTAAGATTAGCTTTTCAGAAAACCCAAACTAAGCCTAAGCAACAGGCAGCCATGAGAAAGAAGGTAGGAGAATTGAATAACATAATGTACATCAGTGGAGAAAGAGCAAAATATGAAAGAAAAATTAAGTGAGATGAACGACAGATCCAGGTTCCAATATGTGTCTAAAAAAACCCCAGAATTAATTCAAAGGAAGAAATAATCCAAGAATGCATAGAAGAAATTCTCCCTAAATGGGAGAAAACACAATTTTTCAGACTGGGTGGACTACGCAGGAAAAGAAACGCATCCTGATGAAATTCGTGAACACCAAGGGCAAAAGAAAGTCTTAAAGGTTTTTATTTATTTATGCTTATTATTATTATTTTCGTTTGCTGTAGGCGCATGCATTTGCCTGGGGAGGAGAAAGAGGGTCAAGGAGAAATCACCTCCAGGGGATGGCCAGGGTGGGGTGGGGGGGTGTTAGGGAACAACAGGAACCCCACACTTCCAGAACCCCACAGATTTATAAACTGTGACTGTGAGCGAATGCCTGAGTAGGGAACTGGGGCACAAACGCTCAGCTCAGACCTTCCCACTTGTAAACCACAGGTGGTTACTTAGATGAGCCTGTGCTTTTCAAATCCCCAGGGTCCTCTGCCAATACTTCTTTTTATAAACGAAGTCAAAATGCCCCAAGGATATAACTTACTGCTGTGTTTTCTGAAAAACAGTAAGTTGCTTCCTCCTTTACCCTAATGAATACAGAGGGTCAGAGACACTCAGGAGGCTCAGTCTCTCCTATGGCCTCTCCCTCTCCCTCCTGACTTCAGTAGTTATTCCGAGTGTGTCAGGTGACTCCCTGTCACACGCTTCAACCCCTTCTCCTCCATTTGGGGATTTGGGGTACACATGCACAAGTGCCCAGTGTTTTTTGTTTGTTTGTTTGTTTGTTTGAGAGGTTTTTGCTTGCTATAGGGTGCGTGCGCTCACCAGACAGACAGAGAGAGACAGAGAGACAGAAAGCGAGAAATCACCCCCCCTCAGGGGGGGATGGCCACGCCACAATCCATTCTCCTCCATTCTTCTCTAAGGATCTTGGGCACGCACACACATGCGCCCGGCATGAGTTTTAATCACCGGGTCCGGGACGCAAACTACAGTCAACTACATGGGAGTCCAGCGACAAAGCCATTATGCTAACTACTGGTCCCCCAGTGTGGTTTTACAAGCTGCCATGTCTGGAGTTTTTTAAAGGTAAAAATCATATCACCTATAAAAGTTTTTTTCCCCCCATAGGGTCAAACATTGCACTGACCACACTAAAAGACAATAAAACAATCTCTTCAGAGTCTGTGGGTGGGCTGGTCCCATGCACAGTGGCTAAGGAAGTTGGATCTCACGTGGCCAACCATGGTTTGAATCCTGGCCCTGGCAGCTTGAACATGCCAGGTGTGTGTGTGCCTGCCTAAAACCCCAGCAGGCTGGAGAGATGAGGAGATGGGGTCGTGACGTGGCCATGCCTGGTTGGGGTGTGCTCTCTTCCTCTCTCTTTATCTTTTTCTGGCAAGCACACACACAACCTCTGGTAGGGAAGGGGAGAAAAAGGTTTATGGGTAAGTATTTGAAGCTTAAAATTCTTCTTTTTTTTTTTAATTTTCCACTGGTTTGCTCTAGGGTAGATGCACTCCAGAGAGAGAGAGAGAGAGACAGAGACAGAGCAGGAGAGGGAGAATTCATCCCCGAGGTGGGAGCAGAATGGCTGAGCCACAATCCCTTCTTGCCCCTCTCCTCTAGGGATCTGGGGCATGCACGCACACACACCTGGTGTGTTTGTCAAGCCACCAGGTTTGGGATTTGAACTGCATAATAGGTCATGTGGGATCTAGCACCTTAATCACCATGCCATGTTCCTGCTGGCCCTGGAACTTACAATTCTACGCCTAATGAAAGTCACTGATGAGATGGGGAAATAAAGACATTTAGAGGGACCAGTAGTTAGTGTAATGGCTATGTCACTGAACTCCCATGTAGTCGACCATGGTTCGAGTCCCGGAACCGGTGGCTTAAACTCACACTGGGCGCATGTGCATGTGTGCCCAAGATCCTGAGAGAAGACTGGAGGAGAAGGGATTGTGGCGTGGCTGTCCCCCCAGAGGGGGATTTCTCGCTTTCTGTCTGTCTTTCTGGTGAGCACACCTGCATATAACAAAAACCTCTCAAAACAAAACAAAACAAAAAAACATTGAGAAACACGTGAGAACCGAGAATAACAGTCTTTCAATCAAAACGAATGGATCCAGAATGAGTCAAAAAGCAGGGAGCCAGGAGCTGACCCGTCTCCAGGACTCTGCTTGCTTTGTAGCTCCATGTTCTGACGCTATCACAGGGTCCCCCAGAAGCTGCCCACCGGGGTTCTCCTTTCCGGCTTTCTCTTCTACCAATGTGGTATCAAGCAAGCACAGCCTTGGGAGATGGCTTTGCTGTTACAGCGAACTGTTTCCCTCCCGCGTTGCAGCGTCACAGTTCACGTGTCTGCTCTGCCTTCTGCCTAGTTATAACAAGGGTGGTGTCTTACGCATCTCAGCAAATCTTCACTGAGCTTTCCAAACGCAGTCTTTCTCTCCAGGCAGGCAGCATGGCCTCCCCACTGTTCTCTCCTTCCCATCTAAATTGCTCCAGCCCCTTCTCTGGACTCAGCCTGCTGGCTTGCTCCCTCCTTCTCTTACTCCCTCTTCCTGGCTCTATTTTCCCCTCCCCGACCCTCAGCTCTTCCCCATACCACCCATGCTGACCTCTGCAGCTTTCCCTGCCTTCCTCTGCCCTTGTTCTCCCGATCAATGACATCGAGGCCAAGAGCCTGGAAGGTGGAGGCTTTATCAAGATCCTGCCCTGTGCCTCGCAGTGTTCTGAGCTGTTTGTGTGGGCTAATGACTCTCTTCTTGCAGCTGTCCTATGGAATGAGAATGACTATTCATCCTGCTTTTCAGATGGGGAAAACCGAGGCCCAGAGAGGGGAAGTAACTTGCTCAAGGACTCACAGCGGGTGAGAGGTGGCGCTGGACTTGGAAGCCAGGCAGTCTTGCCCTTCTTTTAAGTCGTACTGCAATTCTGAGGCAGCCCTACTTCCCATCCCCTCACAGTGAGTAAAGGCCCAGAGATCAGAAAAGGAGGAGAATCAAGTTCAAGGACACAGAGGACAATGGAGCAGACTGAGGACTGGAGCGAGCTAAAGGGAGTGCGAGAAAGCTGGTCTGAGAGACAGGGTGCACGGCACAGCAGTAACAGGTGGCATCGCTGAGGAGCTCTTCGAAAGTTCATGGGAAATGCACGTCCTGAAATCTACGCATGGATTTCAGAAATCTTCTGCACCAAAGCAAACCCACGTTTCATTTCATTCTCCATGAATTTTTTGAGGGCCCTGTATAAATTGAGAAGTTTCCCGAATCTCCCCATACGCTGCATGGATTTCAGAAATCTTCTGCACCAAAGCAAACCCACGTTTCATTTCATTCTCCATGAATTTTTTGAAGGCCCCATGTATAAATTGAGAAGTTTCCCGAATCTCTCCATACGCTCATTTCTGCGTTTCAGTTGGTCCTGATTGCAGCATTTGAGACAGATCCAAGAGAATCTGGATTCTTAATATTTTACAGATAAGAAGTCTGAAACAGAGAGGGTAAGTGATTTACTCAAGGTCACACAGCTGGAAAATGGCAGAACAGGCACGGGAACACCAGAGCCACCTGCCTCCAGGCACAAACGATTGAAGTGAAAAGCTGAGTGAAGGTGCAGAACGTCACTCAGCAGTGTGTGCTCCTGGTTCTCAGCAGCGACGGAACATGCTGTTTCTATTTATGTGCCTATTGTTTGTCTTCTGGAGCGAGACCAGTAATATTTTTGGTGGGGAAGGCTCTCCTCCCCCCTCTACTCAGTGCAATCATTAGTACCCACGCACTTGCCCTCGCCCTTCAAGCGCTCTCTGCCTTTGGACTGGAGGCTGGGCGGGAGGGGCGGGGGAGGAGGAACAGGAATGCAGAGCAGCCTGGAGACTTCTATTTTCCATGACGTGGGAGTGTCTTGCACTCCATTTCCTCGTATTTTCAAGATGTTCTACATCTTCATTCAATTACCTGGCTCTAAGGGCAAGCGGGAGGACAGGAGCGGGACCGCGTGGTAGAGATGAAGGAAAGGGCCACCCTACATTTTAAAACACGCAGGCATTGCATTTTCAGAGATGTGGCTGGAAAAACACACAACGGCCTGCAGCCTGCTAGAGCCAGAGAGCAGGCATCCAGGGCGCCCCTCGGCCTCCTGTTGCCCTTTGGATGTGGGGCAAGGTGCTGCAGGGAGGGCCTGTCCCCCAAGCCAAGCAGCCAACACAGCTAGCCCAGAGGAGGCCAAGAGGAATGCGTCTGGGCCCGACCTGAGGACTCGGTTGTAGATAAGGAGGGACGAGAGCATCACACATTGATCTCTGTGGCTTTTCCAGGTCTTCCTCTGTGCTAGGTCTCCTGATCAAAATCATCAGGCCAAGAGCCATGAAGGCAAAGGGTCTATCAAGAGCCCACCATATGCAGGGCACTATTCTACTAGGGCATGTGCACTCACCAGAAAGAGAGGTAGAAGCGAGAAATCACCCCCCAGGGGATGGCCACGCTGCAATCCCTTCTCCTCCATTCTCCTCTTGGGATCTTGGGCACGCACGCACATGTGCCCAGCGTGAGTTTAAGCCACTGGGTCTGGGACTCGAACCGTGGTTGACTACATGGGAATCCAGTGACATAGCCATTATGCTAACTGCTGGTTCCTCTTCCCACTTCTCAGACAGGGAAGCCAAGGCACAGAGAGGACAGAGCAGCTATTTACTGATGTGCTGCAACCACTGTTATTACTACTGAGTAAAAAGCACAGCTTGGTTGGAAAGGGAGGGACAGGAAGTCTGGGACAGCGGTAGTGCAGGGAGTGGGGCTGAGGCTGGCAGGAGTGAGGGAAGGGTTAAAAAAGCAGAAGGTCTCCCACCCTTTCTCCCCCAGTGGCTGGAGGACAAGCTAGACAAAGGAAGGGAGGGTGGTAGGACAGGCCCAGAGGGAGAGAGACAGGGGTCAGGGTCCACCCTCCTCTGCCTAGGCAGGCAGCTTCCTGCCAGGTTGGGAAACTGCCTTGGCCTGGAATGTTTCTGCTTGGGAAGGGGGTGTTTTTAGAGCCAGACTCGCTGTTAAGAATCTCCAGTTACCAACTTTCTTAAGACAGACCCAAAAGGGGCTGAGCTGGATTGCACAGACTCCAGCGGGCACTGAGAGGGACCCGGAGGTGGCGCTGAAGGGGACGGCTGTGTCAGACACCCCTGCTGGGCTCTGGAATCATTCCTGGGTTTTCAGTTACGGCCACGGTCTTTCTCCTGAGTAGGAAAGAGGAGCCCACAAACACTCAGGCCAGGAGGGGGCCCAAGTCCTGGTGTGCCCCAGAGCACCTGGCTGCCCACTCCTTTTTCTAATTTTTTTTTTTTTTTTTTGCTATAGGTGCATGCACTCACTAGAGAGAGAGAGAGAGAGAAGGAAAGTGAGACCTCAACCCCTGACCCCAGAGGGAGAATGGCCAGGCCACAATCCCTTCTCCTCCTCTTTCCTCTAGGGATTTTTGGCATGCACGCACAGGTACTGGTATGTTTTTCAAGCCACTGGGGCGTGCTTCTCAGGCTGCTGGGTCCGGGACTTGAACCATGACATCAGCCATGAGGGACCCAGCACCTTAACCACCACACTTGGCTGGCCCTCGCCCATGTATTTTTACAGATGAGAAAGAGAGAAAGTTCAGCCCTCTGCCTTGTGTGAGAGTCTATGCAGAGCCCCGTCTCACCATTGTGTTCCACTGCAGGACAGAGCCAGCACCTGCCACTGTCCCTCAGCAAACTGGCTAGAAGTCTCGAGGCCACCCAGTCTGACGCTTCACCTTTGGGGACTTTACTGGACTCATGACAGGGCTGACCCACAGGATAGGGAATATTTTCGTCTCTATTTTCCCAACAAAGAAATGGAAGACTTGAAAGGCTGAGCGACCTTAACAAGGTCACAGCTCTAGCTTCCTGGGACCCAGGTCGCTTTGCCACAGGGACCATGTCCATCCTGATGGCTCAGGGAACCTCTGAGGATCTTAGCATGCTCCGGCTTTATAGATTTTGCTGCCTTCTGAAAATGGCTCAAACCCCAGGGGGCCCCTGAGGATGTCACTTCTGAGCTGCAGGTTCAGGTGTCTGTGTCTTCCCTTGGATGTCGGCTTCCTCTTTTGTCTCGGCTGTGCCCCGTGGGTTGGCCTGGGTTAAAATGGTGGGTTACGTAACCTCTCGTGATGCGGGGAAGCACTCAGGTGCCATGGCTGCAGATCTGAGTTTGAGTCCTGTCTTTGCCTCTTGGGTATGAGTGACCTTGGTAGGTCAATTAAAAATGTATGTATTTTTGACCAAGCCGTAAAAGCACATACTACAAAATTCATGTGTATAAAATGAATAATAAATTGTTCTCCCAGCTTGGCTCGGTTTTCCTTTTCAGAGGCAATGACATCCATTTCACATGTCTTCCACAGACACCCAGTGAATACGCAGGTATCTCGTGCTTGTTTGCAAGAGGAAAGATAAAATTGCTTTAAGGGGCGAGGCTCCGGGAAGATCCAGGCTTCATGTGTAAAGGGAGGAAAGACCCTCATAGCCCTCCGGTCTGTGTTCCACTGCTCCTCCCTGCGGCTGAGGTGCTGGAAGGGTAGGCGCAGGGGAGAGTCCCAAGAGATGCCCACCAGGCCCTCCAGTGATTTCTCCTTCCCTGCCTTGCCTTTGAATCAGTCCTGGTCATATGACTTGAGTTGACCAATTAAATGCTGCTGAAGTGGCACCGTGCCAATTCTAGGCCTAACTCTTTTTTTTTGTAAGGTTTTTGTTATAGGGTGCATGTGCTTGCCAGAAAGACAGACACACACACACACACACACACAGAGAGAGAGAGAGAGAGAAAGCGAGAAATCACCCCCCCCAGGGGGGATGGCCACATCACAATCCTTTCTCCATCCTCCTCTCAGGATCTTGGGCACGCACACACACACACGCCCCGCATGAGTTTAAGCCACTGGTTCCAGGACTCAAATCATGGTCAGTTACATGAGAGTCCAGCGACATAGCCATTATGCCAACCGCCGGTCACCCCAGGCCTAACTCTTAAGAGACTTGGCAATCTCTGCTTCTGCCCTCTTGAAACCTTGTACCAAGGAAGTCCAGGATATCTCGATGGAGAAAGATGCTGGGCAGACAACGGAGAGAGCCCTGGTAGGATGAGACAGCGTGTGGCAAAAGGTTATCTGAAGAAGCCAGGCACCCCAGCCAGCACCAAGGCTGCAGACAGGCTGAGAGATGCATTCTTGGGCCTCTTAGCCCAGCTCAGTCCAACCCCTAGCTGAACATGCCATGAGTGACCTCACCTGAGCTCTGCTGGAATTCCCATCCATAAAATCACAAGAAAGTATAAACCATTGCCGTTTCGAGCCACTGAATTTTGGAGCGGTCTGTTATACAGCCATAGGTAACTGATGCCCAGCTATCTACAGGAGAGGCACAGATGTGCAAACCTCCCCGGCTGCTCTACTACAAATTCCAACCGAGACATGTTAAATACAAAGATACACCAACGCTGGCTTTTTTTTTTTTTTTTTTTTCGCCATAGGGTACGTGTTTTTTTGTTTTTTTTTTCGCCATAGGGTACGTGTTTTCTGGGGTTGGGGAGAGAAAGAGGAAAAGAGAGAGAGAGAGAGAAAGGGAAAAATAGAGAAAGCGAGGGAAAGTGAGAAATCACCACCCCACCAGGGGGAGATGGCCATGCTGCAGACCCTTCTCCATTCTCCTCTCAGGATTTGGGACATTCTTGCACATGTGCCTGGTGTGTTTTTTAAACTGACAGATCTGAGATTCAAACCATGCAGTTGGCCACATGAAATGCAGTGCCTTAACCTCTATACCACCTGCTGGCCCAGTACATCTCTCCTTTTTTTTTTTTTTTTGGAGAGGTTTTTGCTATAGGGCGCGTGCGCTCGCCAGACAGACAGAGAGAGACATAGAGACAGAAAGTGAGAAATCACCCCCCAGGGGGGATGGTCACGCCGCAATCCCTTCTCCTCCATTCTCCTCTCGGGATCTTGGGCACGCATGTACACACGCCCGGCGTGAGTTTTAAGCCACTGGATCCGGGACGCAAACTGCATTTGACTACGTGGGAGTCCAGCGACATAGCCATTACACTAACTGCTGGTTCCCTACATCTCATTCTTGATTAAAGCAGCTGAGTAGTTTTCTGCTCCTTGGCACCGGAGAGCATCTGTTTACACATTCGTTATTTTCCCCAGCCCAGCAGCTATCTCTTCTGTTAAAATAATGCTCGTTTCCAGTGGAGAATCACCCTGCTCCTACTCTCGCTCTGCTTGGTTCCACTGCCTTCACTCTATCCCTACCTCTGGCTCCAGAACTGAGCCTGGCCAATCAGAGAACTGCATTTCTCTGGCCACAGTGAACGGTCGTGGTTAACACAGACCTAGGCCCAGCGAATACAGGCTGGAGTGATTGGCCTAGGCATGGCCAAGCAACACTCATCCTTCTCCAGGCTATGTCAAGGGGGTCAGGTCAGATGACTAGAGCGATTCCCCCAGGGGGCCGGCAGATCTGAAAGGTGAGAGTGAGTGAGGCTGAAGAGTCTCTTCCACAATTTCCTCTCCTGGAGTTTGGGGGAGAGTGTTGGAAGGATTTCCTTCCCTTTAGAGAAACATGCTATCTGGTGTTCCCTCCTAAGGGTTACCAATATTAATACTCTTTCTTTCCTGAGCATTTTTAGAAATGTAATAGATAGAGATGTGAACATACTATAAACTATAAAAAAACCACAATACTTTAGGGGGCTAGCAGGTGGCATGATGGTTAAGGTGCTAGACACTCCCACATGGCTGACCACAGTTTGCATCCTGGACCGGGGGCTTGCTTTTTCACTTTCCCTCTCTCTGTGTGTCTCTCTCTGGTCAAATTAAAATAAATGAGTGAATAAATAAAATAATTCTAAAAAAAAAGTTTAGAGAACAATGCAAGGTAGTCCTTTACACGCACGCACCACTGACTTAGGGCAAAAGACATTTCCATCTCGTTAGGCATTCATTTCACATGCTCCTCGGCGACCGCATGCCTCTCCCCTCCAGAGGTAATGGCTGCTCTGAACTCGAAGTTAAATACTCCCGTCTCCCTTTGCTGTAGTGCCCTTTATGTATGTATCCCCAACTAACGTGTGCTCAGTTTTCTAAGTTTTTTTTTTTTGAGAGATTTTCACTGTAGGGCGTGTGTGCTCGCCAGACAGACAGAGAGAGACATAGAGACAGAAAGCGAGAAATCACCCCCCAGGAGGATGGTCACGCCGCAATCCCTTCTCCTCCATTCTCCTCTCGGGATCCTGGGCACGCACGCACACGCGCCCGGCGTGAGTTTTAAGCCACCGGGTCCGGGACACGAACCACGGTCGACTACGTGGGAGTCCAGCGACATAGCCATTACGCTAACTGCTGGTTCCCAGTTTTCTAAGTTTTGATCTTTGTGTAATGGAACTATGCTGAAGGCATTCTTGTATGATATTATGTTTTGGCTCAATATCGTATTTTTGCTTTTTTAATTTGCTAGAGGGTGCATGTGCTCACTGGAGAGAGAGAGACAGACAGCAAGGGAAAGTGAGAAATCACCCCTCTGGGGGATGGCCACTGTGGCCTTCTCCACTCTCCCCTCAGGATTTTGCACAAGCACATGTTCACATGTTTCTCAAGACAGTGGGTCAAGGACTCAAACCACACAGCCATGTGGAATCCAGCTCCTTAGCCACCATGCCACCAACTGGCCCAGTATTACAGGTTTCAAGTTCATGTATGTTGATTCCTGTGATCAATGATCATCATTTCACCTTGTACAGTATTCTACTTTATGAATACATGTTTTAATTCATTGGGCCATCAGAAAAGTCATGACACATTTTTGTACAGAAAAAGAACCAGAAAAATATGTCATAATTTTTCTGACAACCCAATACTTAGCCATTTAATTGTTAATGGATAATTAGGTTGTTCCTAATTATTCTTATGGACATTCATATTACAAATATTTTTATGCATATTTCCTTGAGTTTATATTAAAGAATGTTCTAGGGTGAATATTTAGGATTAGAATTGGTGGATCATAAAGTATTATTAGGTCATCAGGGAAGTCTTTTTTTTTTTTTTTTTTTAAA
>NW_006208084.1:162738-163359 GCF_000334495.1 Tupaia belangeri chinensis | reverse complement strand
CCTTTCAGGATTTTGGGCATGTATACACACACACACACACACACACACACACGGCATGAGTTTCAAGCCACCAGGTCCAGAACTTGAACTGCGTTCGACTACATAGGAGTCCAGCGATGTAACCATCTGCTGGTCACCATGATGTATTCTTCTACGCAAAAATGCATCATGAATTTCCCAATGACCCCGTATATTCCCGTTCAATGTTGTTAGGTAACACCAAATTGCTTTCCAGAATGGCTGTGCCAATTTACAAGAGGACTTCCAAAGTTTATGGAAAACAATTAAAGTATGAGTCTATTTTGGTTAAAAAAAAAAATGGAAATCCATGTAGTTTTCTTATAGTGTTTTTTTTTGGGGGGGGGATTTTTTTTTTTTTTAGACGTTTTCGCTATAGGGCGTGTGTGCTTGCCAGACAGAGAGACATAGAGACAGAAAGCGAGAAATCACCCCCCAGGGGGGATGGTCACGCCGCAATTCCTTCTCCTCCATTCTCCTCTCGGGATCTTGGGCACACATGCACATGCGCCCGGCGTGAGTTTTAAGCCACCGGGTCCGGGATGTGAACCGCGGTTGACTACGTGGGAGTCCAGCAATATAGCCATTATGCTAACTGCTGGT
>NW_006208084.1:149862-160333 GCF_000334495.1 Tupaia belangeri chinensis | reverse complement strand
TGTGCTTGCCAGACAGAGAGACATAGAGACAGAAAGCGAGAAATCACCCCCCAGGGGGGATGGTCACGCCGCAATTCCTTCTCCTCCATTCTCCTCTCGGGATCTTGGGCACACATGCACATGCGCCCGGCGTGAGTTTTAAGCCACCGGGTCCGGGATGTGAACCGCGGTTGACTACGTGGGAGTCCAGCAATATAGCCATTATGCTAACTGCTGGTTCTTGGGGGGGGGGGATTCTTGAAGATTCCTCATACACACCATACTTTTTGAACTCTCCTCATACACGCATACACAGGATGTGTGAATTCCCATTACTTCATATTCTGGCCAGCTCCAGGCATCGCCAGACTTCCTGTTCTTTGGCAGCGAGAGGAAGTGGTTTCATACTGTATGCATTGGTGTGGTCGTTGGTGTCTTTCTGAGGTGAGTCAGCCTTGGTTAAGCACGCAGACTCTAGGAGGATCTGATCTCTAGGACTGTGCTGGGAACACATGGATTCAAAGGGGACAATTACCACACTGAGGGGGACAGCTGCCCTATGCCCCCCTCAAACAGTGCCTTGGAGAACGATCTTGCTCACACTCTAGCATCTGTGGCCACTGTTGGCAAGAACGACATTCTGACAAGGGAGGAAGTTTGTGACCGGTGAGGGATGGTGGCTTAGAAGGCAGGGCTGCTCCAGGCCCACAGTACCATGTCCTACCCCCTGCCCCTGGCCCACGGTACCATGTCTCTCCTCCTGAAGTGACTCTGCTGTTCCTTGGGGTCGTGCTTCTTCCCTTGATGGTCAATTTTTTTTTTTTTTTTTTGGGAGAGATTTTCACTGTAGGCGCGTGCGCTTGCCAGACAGACAGAGAGAGACATAGAGACAGAAAGCGAGAAATCACCCCCCAGGGGGGATGGTCACGCCGCAATCCCTTCTCCTCCATTCTCCTCTTGGGATCTTGGGCACGCACGCACACGCGCCCGGCGTGAGTTTTAAGCCACCGGGTCCAGGACACGAACCGCGGTCGACTACGTGGGAGTCCAGCGATATAGCCATTACGCTAACTGCTGGTTCCCTTGATGGTCAATTTTCCCCTCACTCAGGGGAAGCAGCTTGCTGGCTGCCCATGCAGCTGCTGTGAACTGTGAACAAAGTGGTCCAGCTCACCTGGGGAAGAGAGGATTACTCAGCTCCATGGTCTGGTTGGGAAGAGGGTCCTCACATTCACAGTGGGCTGTGTGCTCATGGAGGATAATCTATTGCCAGCACCACCTCCTCCACAGGTTAGGGTGCCAGACCCTCAAGCTGCTCACCTCTCCACCTCTGAACCCACTCCCCCTGCTTAGACCCCACTCTGCATGGGGTTGCTGGGTCGTCCTCCCCAGGCGGGATGATGTCAGACTATTCCAGCTGGGTCTCTGTAATCCTAGAAGTAAGGGTCCGGTGGGGCAGCAACAGTAAGTAGCAGATGCCCAAAGCTGGCTTGGAGCAATACAGCATCTAAACACAATGTATGAGCTTGGGATGGGAAAACAGTGGCTCTACATCACGCTACCGGGAAACTCAGCAAACGTTGAATATGGTCTAGGTATCAGATAATGGAATAGACTTCCTGGATAAAACACAGGAGGCCTAGTAACTGCCATGCAATATTTGAGACCTTCTTATCTTACATATTATTTGCTGTTTATCTGAAATTTGCATTCAATTGGGGTGTCCTGTAGTTTAAAGTGCTAAAGCAACCCTATAATACTATTTTTTTTTTTTGGAGAGGTTTTTGCTATAGGGTGCGTGCGCTCGCCAGAGAGACAGGGAGACAGAAAGTGAGAAATCTCCCCCCCCAGGGGGATGGCCACGCCCCAATCCCTTCTCCTCCGTTTTCCTCTTGGGATCTTGGGCACACATGCACACGCACCCGGTGTGAGTTTTAAGCCACTGGGTCCGGGACTCGAACCATGGCCGACTATGTGGGAGTCCAGCGACATAGCCATTACGCTAACTTCTGGTCCCCCTATAATACTATTATTAATATAAAGCGTAAAGTCTGGAATTTGATATCAGAGGCCACTGCGTGTGGCAAAGAACTCGGGCTCTGGTGAGTTTGTGTTCTGCATGGGCTTCACCAGAGAGATAACCTGGGGAACTAACTTTATCTCTGGTTTCCCTGTAAGTGGGATCCTAACGGCAAACTAGTCAAGCTACTCTACTCCACTGAGCTGGAGCCCGCTATTGTGTTGCTTATAGAAATGCCTGAGTCTGGGTGACTTATAAGGAACAGAGGTTTATTTGATTCACAGTTCTGGTGGTTGGAAAGTCCCAAGGCATAAGGCTGACATCAGGCCAGCTATAATATAGCCGGCAGAAGTAGAAAGGGGGCAGGCGTATGCAGAGAGACCTAGGAATGAGGAGGCATACAGCTGGTGTTTGCTATGGTTCGGGTGACGGTTTGTCCCCTAAATGTTCCTGTTTTGGAATTTGGTCTTCAGCGGGATGAATTTAAGTGGTGAAGCCTAGTAGGTGGTGATTTCATGGAGGCATCACTCCCAGGAATGGACCAATGATGTCCTGTGAGACCAGTGAGTGCTAGCCCTGATCGAGGGGTTAATTCTCTCCGGAGCTGGTTGTTACAAGAGAACGTGGCTGCTCAGGTCTTCCTCTGCACATGCTGTCTTTCCTGCTGCTGTCGGCCATGTTGTAGCTGGCCTGATGTCAGCCTCATGCCTTTGGACTTTCCAGCCACCAGAATTGTGAGTCAAATAAACTTCTAGTCTTTATAAATCACCCAGACTCAGGCATTTCTGTAAGCAACAAAATAGTGAGCTAAGATGTTACTCAGAACATGAATGAAATTCACCTTTTTATTTTGTTTTGGTTTTTGTTTTTGCCATCGGGTGCATGCATTCACCAGAGAGAGACAAAGAGAGGGGAAGTGAGAAAGCACCCTCTTGGGGGGAAGGCCATGCCAAATCCCTTCTCTATTCTCCTCTCAGGATTTTGGGTCTGAATGTATATGCACCCAGTGTGGTTTTCAAGACAATAGACCCAGGACTTGAACCGTGATAGGCCATGTGGGAGCCCAGTGCCTTACCCACCATGCTACCTGCCGGCCCAAAATTCACCATTTGTAGTAAGGCACACAGCTGATAATCAAGCCCATAACAATATTCTCACATCCTGATTCTGTGAAATGGACTCCATTCATTTCAGCTACATGGACATGCTCCCATGTGTTGAAACCATCTGCTCTCAGAATCTGACTTAATACAGATGGCTAATCTATAAGATAGAATTTGATGTGGCCCTTAAGAAAAAGGGGGTACATCTAAACTGGCTGGGGAAAAGACGATGCCCAGTTGTGGTATTAACAAGATAAGGCAAGACACAGAACATGTGTAAGGAGGATGCTTTAGTGTTTTGTTGTTCAACACGCACACTCATGTGCTGGTGTGTGCCTGAGTTCTTTCCTTGAAGGAGCCACAGGAGCTGTTAACACTTACTCCTTTCGGGAAGAGGGCCCAGTGAAGCAGGTAAGAGTTTTTCTTTTCATTTGTTTCTATAAAGTTGATGTTCCCTGGCAGCACTGTTTCAGTGTGGTCTTGTGGCACCCCTGGGTCATAGAGCTCCACCTTACCCTGCCATGCCACAGGCTTCACTGTTACCCTGTTTTATAAGGGAGGGAAGCTAGGCTAAGAGAGGTTAAGTAACTTGCTTACAGTATGCAGTCTTTTTTGGTCAGCAGGCACATGCACTATCTGGAGAGACAGAGAAAGTGAGAAAGCATGCCCCACATGGGGGATGGTCATGCCACAATCCCTTCTCCATTTCTCACTCTTTTCAGGAATTTGGACATTCATGCACAGGTACCTGGCATGTTTCTCAAGCCACCAGGTTCAGGACTCAAACTGCATTATTGGCCATGTGGAACCCAGCCTCCTAAACCACGCAAGCTGGCCTGTAACTTGCTTAAAGACACAAACAAGTCGAGAGTGGGTCTAGAATTCAATTCAGGCAGTAGAGCTCCAGAAACCTTCCCTACCTTTTTTTTTTTTTTTTTTTTTTTTTGAGAGAGGCTTTTGCTATAGGGTGTTTGTGCTTCCCGGGGAGACAGAAAGCAAGAAATCCCCCTGCCCCCGGGGGCCACACTGCAATCCCTTCTCCTCCATTCTCCTCTCAGGATTTTGGGCATGCACACACACATCCCTAACCTAAGTTTTAAACCCTAGGGTCTGGGACTTGAACCGTGATCGACTACAAGGGAGTCCAGAGATGTAACCATTATGCCATCTGCTGGTCCTCAGAAACCCCACTTTTAGCTACTAGGTGATGCTGTCTCTCAATGGATTATTTTTATCTACTTACAAATTCACAGCAGTTTTCTGTTATAGGCCTTTTCTTCTTTTTCTTCATGTGATTTTTTTTTTAAAAAAGGTAATACAAATACCAAATGGCCTGTGATGAATTGTCCCACTGTCAGAGACTCAGATTGTCCCTCCCTGACCACAGTCTGATGGGAGGCATGAGGGAGGAAAGAAGGAAGGACACGGCTTTTGGAGTCGGGAACCCTCTCTCATCCCAGCTCTGCATGAATTGCAGCATGACCTTGGCCGGACCCTTTCCTCTCCCTGGCCTCAGCCTCCATCTGTGCAGGTAGGACAATGCTAGAGCCGATGACCTCCAAGAGCCCTCCTGCACAAGGATCCTCTGGCTCTCTCTGATCTATTTTTGCCTGACACCTCTCCCAGGGGCTTGTGGGCCTGAGCTAATTTCCCTGGCTGGCCCTGATCCAGGCAGCTCAGGTGGAGAACACCGAGCTAATGAGGCCAAGGTCATGGGCCAGTTAGCAACTTTTGAAGGAAACCATGGCTTTGCAGCCAGACCATGGCATCCCCTCCATTCTCTGGGCTCAGACGCAGGTGGGGCCCAGACAGCAGGAGAGATGACAGGGGCAAACCTGGCTCTTGCAAGTCATCACTTTCAGTAGATGCTCAGAGCCTGGGTTCTGAACACCCCTTGGGACTGCAGGGCAGCATATCCTGGAATCACATCAACACCTAGAAGACTTGAGTGTGTGGGGTGGGGTGGGGTGGGAGAGGACCAGATGATACACCAAGTGCATCCCCCTGTTCGGAAGGACTCACATCTGGTCAAGCCAGGAGGATGAGAACCATGGCTGTTTATTTCGATCTAAAACAGAGAGCACACCCACATTACCCATAGGCAATGCAACCACTGTGTGGCTTCCCTGCTTCCAACGTCAGGCTGCCCTCTCTTTGAGTCATTTTCACCACCTTGTAATCAGACTGAGGTAGAGTTGGGCTTCCTCTTTTGCATGATCACCTGCAAGGACGGCAGGGAGTTGTCTGTTTCCATCTCTGCTATATCCCTGGCACCTAGACCAGTGCCCAGTGTACAGCCAGTAGGAGCTCAATAAATACTACTTAGGTGAATCCAGTCCCCATGGTCCCACAGTGAAGCTGCAGACTGCATTTGAACGGATGCAGCATCAGCGATGGGTTCTGCGTGGTTGTCTTCAAGTGTTTCTATTTCAAAGAGTCTAGGGAAGCTTGTTGCTTAGAGAGACATCGTGTGAAGGCTCTCAGAGAAAAGATCAATTCCTTTTACAATGTCCTGCTGACCTCGGATTGGAACATTTAGAGAATTTGCATTTTCTCATTTCAGATTTTTCAGTTCAGTTCAGTGAATGCTTACTATTAATTACTATTATATTATATAACTCATTATTGAGTTCTTACTATAAACTAGGCTTTGGGCCAAACGCATAACATGAGTGAACCTTTTTAATTTCTATGACAACTGCATAAGATGGACAGGACCACTGCTCCCACTTTACGGGTAAGAAGGCTGAGGCAGTCCGAGGTGAAGTAATTCACTCACCTTCACATGGGGAAACTTCTGAGCTAAGAGTCAAATTCCAGGGCCCACATTCCTAATCACAGTGAATGCCAGTCCTCAGACTTACCGTGTATGCAAATAAGCCTACCACTCGCTAGTGATTAAAAAATGAATAATGCCAGGGCTGCCAGCAGGTGGTTAAGTGGTCAAGGCACTGGACTCCCATGTGGTCAATCACAGTTAGGGTCTCGGACCTGGTGGCTTCAAAGTCACCCCAGGTATTTGTGCCTGTATGCCCAAAATCACAGAAGGAGAATGGAGGAGAAGGGACTGCAGCATAGCCATCCTCTCAGGGGTGACTTCTCACTTTCCCTCTCGTTATCTCTCTCTGTCTCTTTCTGTGAGCTCATGTGCCCTGGCAAAAACCTGAAAAAAAAAATGAACAAGGCCTCTGATAAGTAAATGCTGAAGCAAACTGTGGCACATCCATACTTTGGAATACTACTCAGCAATGAGAAAGAACAGACACCACTCAAGTATGCAGTAACCACAGAACTGTGCTGAGTGTAAAAAGGCAATCCCCCAAACTTACGTTCTACATGATTCCACTTACACGAACATTTTTGAAAGGGTAAAATGATAGAAATGAAGAGTATGGACCAGGTGCTATGGCACAGCGGTAACAATGCTGAGGCCACATGGGGAGGTCCCAGGTTCACATCCTAAGGTGCCCTGCATTCATGGGCAAGTGCACATGCCTGTGATCCTGGCTGGCTGAAGCTGTGGATGGATCACCACATGAAGACCCTGCTAAGGGTGTCTGTCTGTTTCTCGGAATAATGAAGCACACTTAAAAAAATAAATAGATTAGCAGTTACCAAGGGTTAAGGAGAGGTGGGAGTAGGGCAGTGGGAAGGCTGGAAAAGGGCAACATGAGCTTCCTGCGGGGATGGAAATGTTCCACGTCTTGAGTGTACTGATGTTATTACTGTGTGCACGTGTGCCCGAACTCCTGAGAGGAGAGGACTATGGCATGGCCATCCTCCACGGGGGTGGCTTTCTCACTCTCCCTCTCTGCCTCTCTCCTGCGAGCGCTTGCACCTCTAGCAAGTAAGCAAACATCTCTGTGTGTGTGTGTGTTTGCACATGTAGCATTTATGGTTGCCAACATTTAAAATACTCTAAGATGTTACCATTGAGAGAAACTGAGTAAAAGGGTACACAGGATCTCTCTGTATTATTTTGTATAAATGCAAAATGACAAGTTGAATTAAAGCAAAAAAGAATAAAGTTTGCTCCTGGCCCTGAGGAGCTCATGTCTGGGGGGTTCCGAGACACTGCATGTGTCCATGGATCATGGTGGTGGTAACCAAGGTGAGCCAGCCTGGCAGCGGGGGTGGGAGACCCAACTCAGTGCAGTTGAACTGAGTTCTTGAGGTCAGTTGGAGGGTCAGAGTTGAGGGAAGAATGAGGGGGACAGGCAGGGCAGCGTGAGCAGAGGGGGCTGCTAGGATCTTCTTTCCCCACAGTCATCCCCAGTGGGACTGAAAGACCTCAGGCCATTCACTCCACTGCAATGCATAAAGCAGGCCATCTCCCAACTTGTTCATAAAAATTTCAAGTGACAGACGAACTGACTCTTTGCATGTTTCTTAAATCTTTGGTGCCTGCTGCTGCTTCTCTGGTAAAGAGCCCAATCAGCAGAGAAAATGGAGAAAATGAATGAAGATTCCGAAGTCAAACATCACACCAGAGAGCAAGCGTCTTTGTTCAGGCTGGCGGGATCATCTTTCACATCCAATTTAGGGAAAAGGCAGATGTTAATGCTTTGCCTGATAAGATATCATTTCTTTTCTTTCTTTTTTTTTGGAGGGTTTTTGCTATAGGGTGCATGCACTTACCAGAAAGACAGAGAGACAGAAAGTGAGAAATCACCCTGTGGGAGGATGGCCATGCCGCAAACCTTCTCCTCCATTCTCCTCTTGGGATCTTAGGCACACATGCACACGCACTCGGCGTGAGTTTAAGCCACTGGGTCCAGGACTCGAAATGCGGTCGACTACATGGGAGTCCAGTGATGTAGCCATTATGCTATCTGTTGGTCCCCAAGATATCATTTTTTATTTTTTTTTTGAGAGGTTTTTGCTGTAGGGCGCGTGCGCTCCCCAGACAGAGAGAGACAGAGAGACAGAAAGCAAGAAATCACCTCCCAGGGGGGATGGCTATACCGCAATCCTTTCTCCTCCATTCTCCTCTCGGGATCTTGGGCATGCATGCACATGCACCCGGTGTGAGTTTTAAGCAACCGGGTCTGGGACGCGAACCACGGTCGACTACATGGGAGTCCAGCGACATAGCCATTATGCTAACTGCTGGTCCTGATATATAAGATATAATTTCTTTTTAATGTTTGGGTTTTTTCCTTGGTGTGTCTAGTCTTGCTTTATACCGGGGGGGGGGTCTTTAAAAATTTAATGAAAATGCACATTATGAAAAAAATGGTCATGGATTTCAATTATATTTGTGCCCTTGTATTTTAACTCAATTTTCTAATGAACATTTTGAAGTCTCCTTGTATATCATAGCAGCTTAGTGGTGGAAAGAGCCAAAAGTTGCAGTCAACTGATTTCTATATTTGAAGCTTAATTCCGCCATGGTCATTATCTTCGGAATCCCTTCATCTCTACAATGAGGGTAATAATATGAAACAGTCCAATAATCCCGAAGTCATAGGACTATGGTAGGGAGCAGTGAGAAACCATTTGCCAAAGAACCTCGGTGCTCAATAAGTAACATTCACTATTGTTAATAAGAATTCTAATTTATATAAGGAATTATATGCACTTTTCACAGTACTCTACAAATAGCTCCATGATTCCCAGGAGCCTTGTTTGTGTCTGCCAGGATAGTCTAGGTTATGCGGCAGTAACATACAGCCCCCAAATCTCAATGGTTTTCAACAACAAAGGTCACCTCTTATTCATATTCTGTGTTTGTCATGGGTCAAATGCAGCTTTGATCTTGTTGTCTTTCCCCCAGAAGGATAGAGAAGCAGCCAGGTGACGGTTGTTGCAACAGAAGAAAAGATTCATAAATCAGGATTAAATGCTACGCCTCAGAAATGACACACATGGGGACCAGCAGTTGGCATAATGGCTATATCGCTGGACTCTGATGTATGGGCTTAAACTCATGCAGGGCATGTGTGTGCATGCCTCGGATCCCAAGAGGAGAATGAAGGAGAAGAGATTGCGGAGTGGCCATCCCCCCTGGGGAGTGATTTCTTGCTTTCTGTCTCTCTGTCTCTTTCTTTCTGGCGAGCGCAGGCAGCCCATAGCAAAAACCTCTTAAAAAAAAAAAAAAAAGAAAGAAAGAAAAGAAATGACACATATTTCCATTCAAAACTCATTGGCCAGAACTGGTTATGCAATCCCACCCAAGCATAAGGGGGAATAATCTCACCATGTGTCTGGATGGAGGAAAGCAAGAAAAATGTGGTCAACTGCCCTAGTGACTACGCTCCGCTTTTTTCCCCCCTATTAATCTTGATCGAGCATTTGCATGCTCACATAAGGGAGAGAGGCACAGCCTTCACGGTGTCTGGTCATGCCGTGATCCCCTCCCTCCAGTCTTCCAGCCTGTCAGATTTGGGGCACTTGCACATGTGCCCAGCATGCTTCAAGCTGCCCAGGTCAGTGACTGAAGCCGCAGCCGCCATGTGGGATCTGGTTCTCCTGAGCATAGCATCGCTGCTGTGATGGAACCAGTCCCCACCACATATTTTTTAAATCACTGCTCAGACCAGAGGGAGGAAGGCTCCGCTGGACAACTGGGAAAGGTAGGAGGAGCCAGAGGGGAACGAGGAGGATCAAGGGAGGGCCCTGCATGGATAGTGATCCTAGGTCAGGGTCCAGGGTTGAGGCCAGAGGAACATGGAATGCCTTGCTCATCCCAACCTGGACCTCAGCAGCCCCTGGACTGTTCTGTTCTGCAAACAAGCCACTCCCTGTGGGAGTCATGGGTTCTAAATCGGGATGGTGAAGCTGTATGAACCTGTGTTTTTCTGGCTTTCTAGCTAATGGGCAAACGAGTCACAAAGCAGTTATTTCTGTGGCTCCACCCCTCTGGCTCTGTGGGATTCTGGGATCAACAATTCTTCGGACAGTACTGGCAGCCCCAGGCAGTGTTTCAGATGAGTTGTCAGCCTGAGCTCCTTCCTGGCAGCTATCAGCTTCCCCTACTGAAGCATGGGGCATCTCCTGTGAGTGAGGATGCCCAGAGCAGCAGCTCAGGAGGCGCTGTTCTCTAGGGTCCTGGGGCTGCAGCTGCGCAGCTCTGACCGTGGATGGCTGTGCCGACAGTGCCACCTCCCGTCCCTGCTGAGGAGACTGCCAGCAACGCGCATCTCCCCAGTCTGATGTACTGCAGCCTGAGCCAGAGGGTTCGGTTGACTACGTGAGTCCAAGGATATAATCATTGCACCATCTGCTGGTCCCTCCATGAACTTTTTAAAATTTAACTGTATTTATTTAGTTAGTTAGTTTAATATGACCAGAGAGGGACAGAGTGAAATTGTGTGTGTGTGTGTGTGTGTGTGTGTGTGTGTGTGGGAGGGGGAGGGGGGGAGGGAGA
>NW_006208084.1:130645-149821 GCF_000334495.1 Tupaia belangeri chinensis | reverse complement strand
AACTATGGTCTGCCATGTGGGAGTCCAGAGCCCTTAACCACCATGCCACCTGCCAGCCACACCATGAACTTTATAAAAGTTAATTTTTTCATTAGTCCAAGAGAGAGGCAGCATCCTCAATGGGATCTTTTTTAAAAATGTAGTATATTCCATTCTTATTTATTTATTTTAATTTGACCACAGAGGGACAGAGTGAGAGACGCGAAAAGTGAGAAAGCAACCCACCAGGTCTGGGACTCGAACCACGGCCGGCCATGTGGGAGTCCAGTGCCTTTAATCACTATGCCACCTGCCGGTCCCCCTCAATGGGGTTTTGATGCTGCAATCCACCCCCAGCTTCAGTCAGCCATCATGGGCATACACTTGTCAGACATACTCAGGCCTCTTAGAACCCAGGACCTTCCCATGTAGGTCGGCCGCACAGTGCTGTGTTGTCCTGCTGCACCACCACCGGCCCTCAGGGAACTCTGTGAAGTCCCTTTGTATGAGACCCACTGCCTGCCATGCCCTTACCACCACTTTTTTTTTTTTTTTTGAGAGATTTTTCACTACAGGGCGCGTGCGCTCACCAGACAGAGAGAGAGAGAGAGAGAGAGAGAGACAGAAAGCGAGAAATCACCCCCAGGGGGGATGGTCACGCCGCAATCCCTTCTCCTCCATTCTCCTCCCGGGAGTCTGGGCACGCATGCACATGCGCCTGGCGTGCGTTTTAAGCCACCGGGTCCGGGACGCGAACCGCGGTCGAATACGTGGGAGCCCAGCGACATAGCCATTATGCTAACTGCTGGTTCCCCTTACCATCACTTTTCTTCCTCATCTTCTTCATCTCCTGGCCAACCATCAAGACTTAGCTCACATGCCACTTCCTGAGGGAAGTCTTCCTCGACTCAAACTTAGTCAAGTCCCCCTGCAATTAGATCTCTCCTGTTTGTATTGGATTGGTGAGTTATGATGGAGAGTCCAGAAA
The DNA here is from genome assembly GCF_000334495.1 of Tupaia belangeri chinensis. Lineage (NCBI taxonomy): Eukaryota > Metazoa > Chordata > Mammalia > Scandentia > Tupaiidae > Tupaia > Tupaia belangeri. The sequence continues at coordinate 148,854 of NW_006208084.1, read as the reverse complement.
TAGTAACACCCACAAGACAAAAGCATTTCCAAACAGCCAACAAAGAATCTTCATGAGAACTGACGTCTCATCCCTGACAATCCGCTCACAATACACTTTGTGATCTTCCAGGAAGGGACGCAGGCCTGTCATCCACGTTGGCATCTGAGGAAGTCTCTGTAGCTTCTCATTTGTCCCCATAAGCTGATGGCAAGAGTGCATCTTCTCCTTCTGTCCCCATTTGTTGTGGATGGCTCTTCCTATCCGTGAGAGCAGATGTGTCCTAGCCAATGCAGGTCTGCCACTCAGGGAGGCCCCACAATGAATGGTCTAGGTATGGTGGTTACCTAAGAGGCCCCTCCTCCAGGAGCTGGTCTCTGGCCTAGAATTGTTCCTAATACTGCCTAAAATGTGAGGCAAGTCTGAAAGGACACACCCATACAGGTGCAGGAGACAAGCTGGGATCCATTCTCAGCAGGGAAGGCTGCAAGGGTACTGATAGGTGGAGGCAATAGAAGCACCACTGGGACGAGGCTACAGTGAGCATCTGTCACCCTGAAGTGGAAACTGGCTGCTGGTTTGCAGTAAACCTCTTTTTCCCCCCAGAGACTAAATTAAAAAAACAAAAACAAAAACAAAAACAAAAAACACTTTAATTGCCAGAAGGCATCTGGAGTTTTACCCAATAATGTGTGGTCACCCCACAACGCTTTTTCCTCCAGTTTTCCATCTCATTCTGATTTGGGGTATGCACACACCTGTGCTCAGCATGTCTTTCAAGCTGCTGGGGATGGGATTTGAACCACAGTCGGCCATGTGGGAACTGAATCTCCTAACCAGTAGCCTGTGGGGCTAGCCCTGTGCACTAAATCTCACCAATCCCTGTGATGTGTATGTGTGCATATATATGTTTGCATCTATATCATTTAAATATTTAACATATTTGCCAACATTTAATGTCGACAAATTTTGCATCAAATAATCTATAAATCTGGGATTGCATTAAACATGAAGTAAGCCACACGAGGTCCTCACTCCACTCTGTAGCCATCTGGCTGGATCTGAGTAGACAGTTTGGGATTCCAGTTCACCCCAAGTCCTGTCTGGCTTCCGGGGCATCTGGGTTTGCAATCCCTGCTGTCCCCTGACTTGGCCTCCCTCCTCCCCCTGCTGCTCACTGAAGGCCTCCTCCTGGAACCACTTTTCAGAAACTCACTGGCTGTTTATAACCCTGGGAGTAGCAGGGCCAGGGCCAGGGCCTTAAAATCCCAGCTATCAGGTAAAAACGGAGGCCCAAAGAGGGAACTGACTTACCCAGGGGCACTTGGCTCTTGGCGGGCAAAGTGGAGAGCAACTCCAGGCATTCCGATTCTAAAATTTAAGGAAAAACTGGGACTTTAATAACTCAAAAATGTCTTTTTTTTTTTTTTTTTGGCTAGTGTATTACATACACACAAGAGAGAGAGAGAAGCTCCCTCTTCATGCTTGATTCCCTTTCCCAGCCCTGCAACGCCTCAGGATCTCGGCATATTTTCTGGCCAGCTGGGATCCAAACCCGTGGTTGGGCACCTGGTGTTGAGCTCCAGTTCCGCCTGCTGCGGGCAGAGCCACCAAGGCTGGGCCCACATGCCACGTGTTAAAGTAAGAGATGGGGTTTCGTCTTCGCTTTTGCATTGCTAACAGACATACCTGAAACAGGGTGGTTTATAAGGAACTTGGGGTTTATTAACTCGCAACTCCGGTGGCTGGACAGTCTGAAGTGAAAGGCCCAGGCCGGGAATCAGGCTAACCTCCACCGCCACTGAAGAAAACAGGGAGGGCTGCAGGTGCACGCAGCGTACACGAGCACTTCTAGAAACGCCAGCTCTCGCGAGAACTAACCCCTGCTCGTGAGAGTAGCGCTCACTCGGTCCCGTGAGACGTCATTAACCTATGCGTGAGAATGTGGCCTCCGTGATTCAGTCACCACGTGCTTGGCCTCTCCTCCTCCCAACCTCACAGTCCAAGTGGAGAGACTCTGGGGGTCAAACTTACAGAAACCGTAATACCAGCCCGTCCCCAACTAATGTCCAGACCTGGTCGCAGCTGGGTTTACGTCCTCCTAGGGCTGCCTGCCCATCTACAAGCCGGAGTCTCCGCTCACGCTCCCCGTCATGCTCACTATGGTCTGTTCTGATTCTACGATTGCAAAGCCAGGGTGATACAGAGGCTGTTCTGTGACTGCCCCCTCACACCCCACGTCTGGGTCATCGCCGTCTCATTCAGGACACACTGGACAGCCCGTTTCTGCTCCCATTACCCCACAGGTCTGAACGGAGAGCATGGAAGTGCAGTTCTGCGACCCTGGACAAGACACTCCCTCTCAGAACCTGGTTTCCCTGCAGAACCTGGCATAGAACATGCGCTCAGAGAGAGAGGGTAAAACTGCCTCTGTTCATTGTATCTCAAAAGAAGCCTCTTATTTTTGGGCCATAATGGCCATGTCGCAATCCCTTCTCTTCCAGTCTCCTCTTGGAATTTTGGGCACACACGCACACGTGCTTGGTGTGCGTTTGAAGTCACCAGGTTTTGGACTTGAACCACAATTGGCCATGCAGGAGTCCAGCGACATAACCATTACGCCATCTGCTGGTCCCAAAAACTACTATTAAAATTTAAAAAACAAGCAAACAAAAAAAACCCTTTGGCTTTGTGGGAAAACTCTCATTATACTGACACCAGCCTACTAGAGGCATTTGAGTGGAAACCAACCACAGTGGCACCATGGGGGAAGTTGGGGGCCAGGGAAGGCAGGTTCTTGGAGGCAGCTCTGACTCAAGCCACATTAATGATGTCCCCAGAGCTTATTCCCATGGGCTAGGCCGCTGGTCATCCATGCCCCTCTTCCACCTCCTTTGCTTCTTCTGAAGTGCCCAGAGCAATGCCCACACCCCACTACTGCTGTCTCTGGGGCCACCTGGCCCTGCCCCAAGTGTCTGGGTCCCCTGCAGAGCCTGGAGCATCCTCAGTCTCCACATCCTCCTCCACCTTTAGAGCACAGGGATGCAGGAGGAGCAGTCAGAAACACCTAGGACTGAATTCAGGTTTGGCTTCTTTGGGCACGTCTCCTACATGTCCTGTGTCTCAGTGTCTCCGTCTGTCAAATGAAGACACTAGTCCTTCCTTTGAAGGGTTATTTTGAGGTGAGGTGAGAGCAGTGCTTCCAGCACTAGCCCAGCACAATGCCTTTTTTTTAAATTTTAATATATCCAAAAAGTAATTTCAACATACAAACTATTTTAACAGTGATATTTTACACTGACTTGGGGTCGTCTTCAACATCTCCTGTGCTTTTCTCAATATGGACAATAAATTTTCATCGAAAATATCTGATCTGTATTTAGATTTCACAAAATATTTAGTTGACAAAATAGATTCACGTGGCCCTATCCTCAGGATCACTGACCAATGAAATCTGGCTGTTTTCACCTCTGTTGATGCCAGTCGCCAACCCAAGGATGATTTAACCAGACCTTCCCACTTGTAGATAAGACACACCCCAGTCTGAAATCTGAGGGGAAACAGAAATCAGACAGAAGAAATGAGTTGGCCAGGCTCCATCCTCACCTTCAACCCCAGCCCTGGGTTGGTTAACTCTGAGGATGGCCCAAGCCAGTGAGACCCACCATCTAGCCTCTTCTCCTGCTGGCGACCTGCTGGGGTCTCCCAATAGCCAGGCTTGAAGTTTTACTCACAGGCCTGACACTAACTGTGTGGGCTTAGTGACTTCCCTCTAGGCTCATCTCTTGCTGTTCCTCTGATGGTCCAGGCCCCAGCCCAGAGCCTCACCAGGGCCAAGAAAGCAGCCTGGAATAGCATAGGTGCTCAGACAGTCCAGTATGTGTGGTTGGTTTCCACTCAAATGCCTCTAGTAGACTGGTGTCAGTATGAGAGTTTTCCTACAAAGTCAAAGTTTTTTGTTTGTTTGTTTTTTAATTTTAATAGTAGTTTTGGGGACCAGCAGATGGCGTAATGGTTATGTCGCTGGACTCCTGCATGGCCAACTGTGGTTCAAGTCCAAAACCCAGTGACTTCAAACTCATGCTAAGCACGTGTGCGTGTGTGCCCAAAATTCCAAGAGGAGACTGGAAGAGAAGGGATTGTGACATGGCTATTCCCACCAGAAGGTGATTTCTCGCTTTCTGTCTCTGTCTCTCCAACAAGCACATGTGTCCAATAGCAAAAATCTATAAAAAAAAAAAAATAGGGATCTCCATGTATTTAAGCGTATTTTATTTATTTCTTCCATAAACGAGACAGACAGAGACAAATGGAGACAGCTTCCTCCACAGGGCCTTAAGGCTGTGATTTCCCCCAGTTTCAGCCCCTGATCATAGGCAAACACGTGCCTGGCACTCGGGGAGGTCTCCAGACATGAACCTGGAACCTCCTCATGTGGCTCAGCCTTGCAGAGCGTCATGGTTTGGCTGTTGTACCACTGTCTGGCACCGAAAACATTAAAGTTTTGATACAAATTTGTATAAATTATTTTTTCTTTTTTTGGAGAGGATTTTGCTATAGGGCGCGTGTGCTCGCCAAAAAGACAGAGAGAGACAGAGAGACAGAAAGTGAGAAATCACCCCCCGGTGGGGGATGGCCATGCTGCAATCCCTTCTCCTCCATTCTCTTCTCGAGATCTTGGGCGCACACACACATGAGCCTGACGTGAGTTTAAGCTGCTGGGTCCGGGACTCGAACTGTAGTCGACTACATGGGAGTCCAGCGACATAGCCATTATACTGACTGCTGGTCCCTGTATAAACTTTTCACACAAGACTACAACCTCCTTTCCCCTTCCATCATCCCATCATCCTGAACAGCTTCTACCTGCCCCATTCTGTGTAAGATATGGCTGGGGGGGGCAGAACATCATCCTGAACAGCTTCTACCTGCCCCATTCTGTGTAAGATATGGCTGGTTGAGCAATACTGAGAACCCCTAAGCTTTCCCTGATGTTAGACTGGTGTGGCCGTGTGTGCAGATTAGCAAGACACAAAGACACCTCCCAACTGCATTAAATGAGTGAGTTAATCAAGGCTCCACCTGGATCTGATTTCAACTTTGATGAAAATAGTCTCTCTTAAGAGCAAAAGTTCATCAGCACCTACATCTTGAAGGAAGAATCAGGATTTGAGGCAGCAAACACTGACTGACTGTGATGGTGCCAATGTTGGCCAAGGTTTAACCGGGGAGGAATTGTATCAGGATCACTGTTTCAGTTAAGGTCTACCTTTGAAGTTCCATAGCTTTTGAGGGATCTTTTCCAGCCTCACTTTCTCATAGGCCCTGTTAGTTGTGGTGCATGTTTTTGCAGAGTATAAAGCTTCAGTCACATGGAGATGGTGTCAGATCAGAATCAGCCATACTAAGTGTTGTTATTGAAAGTCACATACTGGACTAGCCAGTGGCGTGGAGGTTAAGGTGCTGGATCTAACTAAAAAATGAAGTCATTGGAGGAATATAACAAAATTCATAGTCTCTTTAACATAACATTTATAATTCCAGGATATAATAAATATTATTTGTCACTGAGGCCCAATTACTGTGGCACAGGCAATAGGGAGACTGCTGCACAATGCCGAAGACCATATGGGTTCATGTCTCTGGTCTGCCTGAATACATCAGGAACACCCATGGATGTGCCTGGGGCTGGCTGCAGGGCTCGGGAGGCTCACAGTGTGAAGACCCTATTAAGGGTGTTTCTCTCTCATTCAATAACACAAAAAACATAAATAAATAAATAAAGAGAGCCAGTCAGTGGCATGGTCGTTAAGACAGCTGGATCCCACATGGCGAACTGCACCATTTGAGTTCTGGACCTGGCAGCTTGAAAAACACACTGGATGCATGCACATGCATGCCCAAAATCCTGAGAGGAGAATGGGGAAGCATGGTCATCCCCTCTGGAGGGTGCTTTCTCACTTTTCCTCTCTGACTCTTTCCAGCAAGTACACATGCCCTATAGCAAATAAAACAAACAAACAAACAAGGAAAATGTAATAACTCATTCCCGCAAAAAATGACAATTAACAGAGGACAACCCTAAGATGACTCAGGTATTAGAGTTAGCAGGTAGAAACCCATAAGCATCTATTACAACCATGTATAATGAGGTAAAGAAAAATACAGTTGTATAAAATGGTAGTAATCTCAGCAGAGAAATAGAAATTTTAAATTTTGAATAGTAGAATTAATAGAATCAAGATGGCACAAGAAGAGTGAACTCAAACAAATTTTTAGAAATTACCTAGTCTGAAGAAGCACAAGAAAAAAGTTTGAGAAAATAAACAGAATCCAGGGACCCATGGGAAAATATCCAAAGATCAAAGAATATTGGACAATTGGATAATTGGAATCCCAGAAGAAAAGAGAGAATGGAGTGAGGAGAAAAGTATTTGAGGAAATAATGGCCAAAAACTTCCCAAATTCAGTGAAAGAGATAAACTTACATGCCAGGGAGTTTTGTAAATTCCACACAGAATAAACAGAAGACAACATTATCTAGATCCATTGCTGCAAAACTGCTTAAAACCACACATAAGGAGAAAATCTTGAAAGCAGCCAGAGAGCTATATTGTATTACATACATAAAACAATAATAAGAGTAACAGAGCACCTGATATCAGAAACTATGGAGGCCAAAGGAAAATGGAACAGCAGCTTTAGGGCTGGGAAACAAAAACAACTTGTATATAAAGAAAAATACTTTTCAGAGCAGGCCCAGACTAAGTGGAACAGTCTGTAGTACAGGACTGCAGTGCTGGAAGCCATGTGGCCAACCAAGGGTTCAGATTCCTACCTGGTCAACCTGAAACATGTCAGGTGTATGTATGTATGCCCCAGATCCTGATGAATTGTAGGGATGGAGAAAGTGGATTGTGGTATGACAAGACTCTGCTGAGGGTGCCTGTGTTCGTCTCTCTCATGTGCACATACTTTATCGTGAATAAAAAATAAAGTTTAAAAAAAGAAGTTCTAGTTCTGCCAGAGGCTCCCATTGCAGAAACAAGTCCAGCTTCCCTTACTTCCTGGATTGGGGTGATTCCACCAGCCTAACATCCTACTTTGGCTTGAGTTCCACCATAGATCCCCTGGCTTGACCCCTCAGTGTGACCCATTTTCTCCTTTTCTCTTTCCTTTCTCTTCCCACATCCTTCTGAACACGCTTCTAAAAGTACCAGCCATTCCTACTGCCTCGCCTACATCTGCGTCTCCTGAATTAATTTTTGAAGTACTCTGTTCTGTTCTCCCTACCTAAATCTGCTCAGATCCTAGCTGTTCCCCATGGTTCTCATCAAACTCCAATTTATAGCCTCCGGAAAGCACCTTTGGATCATTTTCTGTATCCTAGCTCCTTGGCAGGATAATGAGGTGCACCCTTCATTCTCTTTGGGTCCTGCCCCCCAGGGATCTAGCAGCAATCCCATACCCAAGCCCACCTCAAGAACAGTTTAAAAAGGACAGCAGGGAGGACAAGCAGGTGGCGTGGTGGTTAAGGTGCTGGACACTACCATATGGCCACCCACATGGCTGACCAGGGGTCGAGTCCTGAATCTGGTGGCTTGCTTTTTCACCGTGAATAAAAAATAAAGTTTAAAAAAAGAAGTTCTAGTTCTGCCAGAGGCTCCCATTGCAGAAACAAGTCCAGCTTCCCTTACTTCCTGGATTGGGGTGATTCCACCAGCCTAACATCCTACTTTGGCTTGAGTTCCACCATAGATCCCCTGGCTTGACCCCTCAGTGTGACCCATTTTCTCCTTTTCTCTTTCCTTTCTCTTCCCACATCCTTCTGAACACGCTTCTAAAAGTACCAGCCATTCCTACTGCCTCGCCTACATCTGCGTCTCCTGAATTAATTTTTGAAGTACTCTGTTCTGTTCTCCCTACCTAAATCTGCTCAGATCCTAGCTGTTCCCCATGGTTCTCATCAAACTCCAATTTATAGCCTCCGGAAAGCACCTTTGGATCATTTTCTGTATCCTAGCTCCTTGGCAGGATAATGAGGTGCACCCTTCATTCTCTTTGGGTCCTGCCCCCCAGGGATCTAGCAGCAATCCCATACCCAAGCCCACCTCAAGAACAGTTTAAAAAGGACAGCAGGGAGGACAAGCAGGTGGCGTGGTGGTTAAGGTGCTGGACACTCCCACATGGCTGACCAGGGTTCGAGTCCTGAATCTGGTGGCTTGCTTTCTCACTTCCTCTCTCTCTCACTCTCACCCTCTGTCTCTCTCTGGTCAAATTAAAAAATAAATTAATGAATAAATAAAATTAAATTTTTTTTAAAGGAGAGCAGGATCTTAGCTCATTATTGCTATCCAGCCTGGCTTGCACCTTTCACCCTTTCTTCTCAGGAAATCCTCGTTTCTTCAATCAATTGAAGGCTCAATCAACGTGTAGGCCTTCGATGTACCAATATTAGACTTTCCCATTCTGTTTCTGTTCTGAAAGTAAGTTCAAAATCTGTCTTTTAACCACTTTCATTCCACCTAGATCCACCAAACAACCAACTTCCCAGATACAGGTCTTTTAAATTCTTCTTAGCTGCTAGGTTTTAATAATCCCATTGAGATATTTTTTTGCTACCTCAAGGATAGTAGGGACAACATGGCTTGAATGAAAAGAACCCCCATCCTCCGGGTCTGCCCACTGATGCATCCCATTGTGCCCAGAGCTTACCATCCTGTGTCAAAGGCCAGCACAGAGAACCGTCTGGATCCATGCTGACACCAGGTGGTGGGGGAAAGGTGGCTCCAGTGTCCCTTAGCCATCAGTCTGAGAGGCTGGCCCCACTCCAGTTCATTCACCGGTGGAGGATGACATCAAGGAAGTCAAAGAACAGAATCTGGGAGGCAGTAGCCCGCACTAACCATTGAAGGTTCCAAGTCCCCAGCAGAGCGCCCCCTGGCTCTTGTGGAAAATGGCTGGGATTTTTGCAGCTCACAGGTTTGGTTTGTAACAGGATAAAGAAAGGGTGGTGAAAAATAAGCAAACAAACACAACAGACAAAAACAGGAACAAAACTAATAAGCCGTGAGAGTCAACAGTTGTCCCACTCACCAAAGGGCAGGAAGCCTGGATAACAATATTACCTTCTTTGAGAAGATCCTCAAATAGAACTGGACAGGGTAGAATATTCTCTTTTCGCTGTAGTCAGGTATCTACCTCGGGCCCAGCCCTGGGTGTTGCAGCTCCACTGTGAAGCCCTGGAATCCCCACGTTGATCCTTGGTCCCAGTCATGTCTGTGGGGGTGTGTGTCCTCAGCCTCAGATTTGCTCCAATATGTTGGGGAGAGGGTTCTGGGTGCAATTTTGCTCCTTAGATTCTGCTGGGCACCCCTCCTCCCTTCCTGGATTTCTATTGTGGTCACCAGGCATTCAAGAACAACAGGCACATGGACAGAACTACAAGTAGCTAACTCACTGATGATGGGGAAATACCCAGCGAACTCCTCTCCCCTAACCCCAGTGCAGAAATTCTGTGATTAGTGATTAGTCCTGGAGTGAAAACCAGGCCTGGAAGCCAGGCAGGCTACTCCCTCCCTTCCTATGGACCTGTGTGACAACCACTGATGGCCACGTGACATGGCATGCCAGCCAGCCTCCTCCGCTGTCAGATGCGGGTACAGAAGTGACACTGTGCAGGTGTAAAGGACCGGAACAGGAAACCAGGTGGAAGAGAGAAGGAGTCCTCATGGGGAGGAGAAGCCTTCTTCTGTTTCTCCACTCACGAGCTGGGGAGTGAAAGGGAAGTCTGGGGCTTTGAAGGCTCTGCCATCCCACCCCCTAATAAAGTACAAGCAGGTTTACCACAGAGGCTGGCCCAGCTGACAACAGCTCCTCGCCTTGAGGGGATGGAGGGAGGGAGGGCAGAGGGGCCAGAGCTCCTGTTCCGCCACTGCCCCCTACAGGGAAAAGGAGGAAGCTCTTGAAAACCTAGCCAAGGGAGCCTGTCTGGGGCTTTGAAGGCTCTGCCATCCCACCCCCTAATAAAGTACAAGCAGGTTTACCACAGAGGCTGGCCCAGCTGACAACAGCTCCTCGCCTTGAGGGGATGGAGGGAGGGAGGGCAGAGGGGCCAGAGCTCCTGTTCCGCCACTGCCCCCTACAGGGAAAAGGAGGAAGCTCTTGAAAACCTAGGCAAGGGAGCCTCTCAGCTGAGGAAACTCCCTGGGCTATAGTCCCTTATGTACTCTGTCCCCTAACCATGGATGATGGCTCCAAGGCCCCCTTGAGGCAGGCAGAATCTCATTTTGGAAATCTGAAAACCCTCAGAGGCTGAGGCCATGGAGCTGATGCCTGGAGGTTAGCTGAAGTCCCTAAGGCTTTCCAGGTCTCTGCTCTTCCCATAGTCTGTCTTGGAAATTGGTGTGTGTGTGTGTGTGTGTGTGTGTGTGTTTGTGTGTGTGTGTGTGTGCGCGCGCGCACATGTGTACTTCTTTAATTCTATGAGCCCTCTCTCTGGATTATTCCAGCAAATGCTTCTATTTTGAGTCAGCCAGAGGATTTAAATTTGTTTATTTGGTGTTTGTTTTTGTTCTTATGTTTGCTTTTTGTCTCTGTTTTGTTGCTGTTCGTTTGCATCTAAAGACTCCTAACAAACTCCAAAATTGATATCAAAGATGTGGCTGCAGACCTCAGGAGAGGTGGTATATTTGGAACTCGTTTTTAGGCTGCGAAAGTGCTCAAAGCAGCAGTAAATGCCCCACCACAACCACCCACCAGCATTCTGCGTGGACCTGCTGTCGGCCAGGGTAACGGGAACAAAGACCACTGAGGCCTGGTGTTGGATGGTCATTTCAAGTCAACACTGGCTGAAATCTTGACATTTTTCTTCAAGGCATGAAATACATTCTGGTTTTTGTGTTTTCAGCTGAAAAACTCTCTATTGAAAAACAAATTTATGAGGCCAGCAGGTGGCATAGTGGGCTTAAAGATCCCACATGCAAACGGGTTCAAATTCTGGACCCAGTGGCTTGAAAATCATGCCAGGTATGTATGTATGTGTGCATGCCCAGAATCCTGAGAGGAGCTTGAAGGAGAAGGAATTGTGGCATGGCCATGCACCCTACGGAGCAATTTCTCACTTTCTCTCTCCTGTCTCTCTGGTAAGCACACCTGTCCTATAACAAAACAAACAAACCACTAAATAAAAAAACAAAAACAATGACTTCTTCTAGATTGTATATATGAAAGGTCTTATTTGGAACTAGATAACACTCATGTGTGACTTAGGAAAATTTATGGAATAACTTTGCACACCCCGTGTCTCTTACGCCTGGGCTCTGCACCCCAGTCATGCTGCTTGCATAGTCCACAACACGGAAATACAGAAAATAATGCCATGCGGAAGCCCTGGGAGTCAGGAGCAATGGTGCAATGCTTTCCTCTTTCCTCCCTGGAAAGGAAGATTCCGAGGACATTCTCTGAAGGTCCTGACACGCTCAATCGCCCCCCGAGGTGACCAATCAGGACACATCCATTGACCGACTTTCCGTCCTTCCCTGTGTCCCTCCTACCAGTCCCTTAGTCCTGCTCTCAGAATCACTTCCCAGATGACCCCCCTGTGAGTCAATCTTGCCCCTGGCTCTGCCTTCTGGGAATCCCAGCCTATCAGGTGGCAAGGTTTCTGGGCTTTGTGCTAAGAGTAGTGGGAAGCTATTGAAGAGATAGAAGCAGGTGCTTGATCGACTCTATATTCTTTTTTATTTTATTTTTAAAATATTTTTTAATTGCCAGAGGGTGTGTACACTCACCAATGAAAAACAGAGAGGCTAATCCTGGAGTGAAAAGAGTTGGAGGGTAGAAAATACCCACCAAAGGGAGTCCTCACTCCTTCATTTCTCCATCCTATTGGATTTGGGACACTTACATGCACCTGGAGTGTTTTCTCAAACTGCCAGGGCTGAGATTCGAACCACAGTCAGCCATAAGGCATCTGGCTCCTTTAGCCACTAGACTATAAGGCCAACTGGAATCTACATTCTTAAGTGTGGAAAATGGGCAGGGTCAGGGGAACTGTGTAAGGAACACCTTTCCAAAAGCACTTGCAGGAATCTAGGTGAAATGCGAGTGTGCTTGGATGAGAAAATCTGCTGTCTGGCTGCCTCTGTCTCTCTGTCACTCTTATACACTGGCCCTTCTGGTCCTAATCAGCCTTGTGAGCTGCGAACCAATCCTGGGCCCTGGCTGCTAAAAGGGGAGCATGCCTGCATTCACTTTTGGTTTTGCAATAGGGTATGCCAGAGACAGACAGACACATTGAGAGACTAAAAGACTGGGAATTTGAGAAATAACACCCTAGGGAGGATGGCCATGCCACAATCCCTTTCCCTCCACTCTCCAACCTCAGGATTTCAGGCACACATGCACACATCCTGGTATGTTTTTTGAGATTCAGGGTCTAAGATTTGAACCACAAAGTCAACAATGTAGGATCCAGTGCCTTAACCTCCACGCCACTGGTCAGCCCCTGTATTAATTATTTATTTGTGTTGCTAAATAGAAATACCTGAGACTAGATAGTTTATGAAAAATAGAGGTTTATTGGCTCATGATTCTGGTGGCTGAAAAGTCAAAAGGTTGGTGTCACAACGTGACTGACAGGAGCACAAAGGTAGGTATTTGCAGAAAGAGAGAGAGAGAGGAGATGAACCTTTCTGCTTCCTTGGTTTATTCCTCCCATTCTTCTAGTCAATTAGATGGTGCCCTCCCACTAGGCCCCACCTCTTAAAGGTCTCACTACCCTAAAGCCACTATACTGTGGACCAAGCTTCCATAACATGAACTGTTAGGGAGCAACCCATTGACCAAACCATAGCAATGTCTGTGCTCAGAGCCAGGTGTCCCAGAGAGCCTGTTGGGTGTCAGGGTCTCAGGACAATAACTGGGTGGGGGAGTGGGAGCCTAGGGGTGAGCAGGAGGTGCAATGGAGCACTTGCCTCTGAGATCCTGGAAGAAGGTTCATGAGGAGGGGAAGTCAGGCTTCTGAGACCCAGGGGAGCCAAACAATTGATATAACAGAGACTCAGTGCACTAGTCAATATTTACAGAACCAAAGACGTCATCTTGTCCAGCGCCCTCTGTCCCAACTGAGACTCAGAGAAGCTGTGTCTCTTGGCCCAAAGCTTGTTGATCTCTTTGACACTGTGCAAGCTTCCTTAGCCTGTTCCTGACATCTCATTTCACTTTTCTCGCCCAAATCAACCACTCTTCCATCACAGCATTTGGAGTTTCATTGTAACTGCGTTGGTCCCTCAGTGTACCCTGGCCCCAAAGAGGGCCGGTCAAATGCTGTACCTACTCTGCCGTCATCACCACCACCATCACCATCTTCATCAAGATGTCACTGCTTGGGGCCAGGTGGTGGCACCATGACAATGCAACTGGACTCACCCGGGGAAGGTCCTGGGTTCATATCCCGGGACCTCGCTAAGCACACTGAGCATGCTCGTGTGCCATGATCTGAGCTGACTGAGATTGGGGGTGAATCACGGTGTGAAGACCTATTGAGGGTGCTTGTCGCTCTGCCTCTGCCTCTCTCATGGAAAGAATAAATAAGTAAATTTGAAGGCATTTAAAAAGAAGAAAGGAAAATGTCACTGCCTGACTGAGACAAAACACTGGGAGACAAGGGCAAGTTGGTACCGGAAAGAGAGGCCTAGATCCACCGCCAGGGAAAGCACCGTTCTTGCTGAGACATCAAGCCATGGGGAGGGCTGGCAGGGGGGCCGCTGTTTCTCCTCCGGTATTCCAACCATTCTGACCCTTTGGTCTTCTCCCATTTCCAACTCTTCAGTTTTCCTGGCCTTCTCACTGCTTCTTGCTGCATGCTTCCTTCCATGTTCATGTTCCCAGACTCTTCCATAGTTCAAAACAAGTGGTTACTTCCTGTTTCCCACACATAGTCCCTTGTCCTCCCTTGTTCCAGTCTCAGCTTTGCTGCTTTCAACCATGTGGCACCTGCACTAGCCGCCCTCCCTGTGCTCAGCTACAGAAATGCCCAACTCCTTCACACCCACTCTCATAAACCTCAGAGCACCTTTTCCCCTCTACTGTTATGCCTCTGCTTGGTCCAGCCTCTGTCAAGTGCACGCCTCCCGTGTCCTCTGCACAGCTCTGGGCTCACTGGGTCAGGCCCGCCTGCAGAAGGTCATGGATATGGGTGAGCTCCTCCAACTTACTCTCCAGCTCCTGAGCCTGCTGCCTCAGCCCCTCCGCTGACTCAGTCTTCGCCCCCTTATGAAGGTGTATGGACTCTTTCACGAGGCTGACCACATCCATCAGGAGGAAGATGCCTGTGGTGGCCACACCTGTGATCCGGGCTCCTCTGGTCATTGCCAGAGTGGTGCCTCCGAAGGCTTTCTGCACCTGCCTACCACTTCGGGCTGAGATTCTCCCACTGTCCATGAGGCGCTTGGCATTGGCCACCAACTGAGGGTTGGCTTTGGCTATCCTGATGGCATTGATGTTCTTCTCCATGCCTCTCAGGACTTCTTTGCAATTCTTGGTTAAAGAGAGGACTTTGACTGTGCTCTGCCTCACGGCTCTGACCACCTGCCCCTTATCACAGCGGGTTGCCATTAGGCGGCTGGCTTCAGCGTTTGCTGACACCGTGTTCACGTGCTCCACGATGCTGGTAGAAACTCCGGTCACAGCTGCTGCCGCGCCCAGCCCCATCCCGGTTGCCGAGAGCACCAGACTGGTTCCTGCGGTCACAGGTGCCAGAGCCAGGCCAAGGATGGTCAGGATGCCAGAGACAGCGCCAGTGGAATTGGCCACCAAGCTGGAGATGGTGCAGTCCCTGTGCACCTTGTCAACCTTGTCTGCAAGGGCACGGAGCTTTTCTATGCGCTCCTTGAGGTCTGCTTTCACCCGAGGAAACTCGCTCAGGAACCTCTCCCTCTCCTCCAGTTCTTCCTGGTGCACGCTATAGCCATGTCTGTCGTAAGCTCTTTCAGAACTTCCTGTAGTGCATCTGCCTCATCCCTGCAACAATAAAGGCCGCGTGGTGAAGGAAGGCAGTTTGCTTATCTGTGAGATGAGCTCGGTCAGATCTGTCCTGCGTAAATCACACAGCTCTGCCTCTAGACCCAGTGGAAAGGAAGTCTACAACTATGAAGAATTTTTCTTTCAACCTTAAACATGCTTTGTACATCACAGATGCTCTATAGGGCTTATTCAATAAGAATAAGTACAATCATCTTAAGATGCATTTTAGGAACCAGGAAATGGCATAATGGTTACATTGCTGGATTTGCATGTTGTAGACCACAGTTGAGTCCTGGACCTGGCAGCTTAAAACTCATGCGGGGTGTGTGTGCGTGCGTGCCCAAGATCCCAAGAGAAGGATGGAGGAGAAGGGATTGCGGCATGGCCATCCCCCAGGTCCAGGACGTGAACCACACAGTCAGCCATGTGTGATCCAGCTACCTTAACCTCCACACCACCTGCTGGCCCGAGAAGATATCTTTATCAAATGCCTGTCACTAAAGTATATCTTTTTATTTTATTTTCCTCTCTTTTCTTTTTCTTTTCTTTCTCGTCCTTTTATTCAATAAGAATAAATAAGTATAATCACCTTAAGATGTACTTTAGGGACCAGGAGGTGGTGGAATGGTTACATTGCTGGACTCCTATGTAGTTGACCACAGTTGAGTCCTGGACCTGGTAGCTTAAAACTCATGATGCTAGGTGCCTGTGCAGGCATGCCCAAGATCCTGAGAGAATAGAGGAGAAGGGATTGTGGTGTGGCCATCCCCCTGGGGTTGTTTTCTCGCTTTCTATTTCTCTGTCTCTCTGGTGAGCACGTGCACCAAATAGCAAAAATCTCTCTTAAAAAAGAAAAGAAAAGAAAAAGAAAAGAGAAAAGGAAAGAAGAAGAGAAAATAAAAGGAAAGGTCCTGGACCTGGTGGCTTGAAAATCAAGCTGGGTGCGAGTATATGTGAGCCCAACATGCTTAAAGGCAGGTGAAAGCCGTCACTACCAAAGTATCTATAGAGAGGGAATTCTGAAGATGGACAGGAGAAGTGGACGGGGGCACAGAACCCTTATTCAGAGCATCTGAGTAGTAAAGAACGAATTTTATCCCCTGAGAGAGCTTCCCTCTACCCTGAGCTCCTGGGAAGTGATCCCCAGGCCCCTGGATTGTCTTGCCTGATGGGAGCGTCTTTGCTTGCCTGGAGGCTTTGGCCACAAGACCGTGAAACACTGTGATGTACGATGGGGGCGTGGACTACATGGTGTCATTTCAGAGCTCCACGGGAACTGGAGACTATGGGCAAGCCCCACCAAGAGGGGCTTGTCTAGGGTCAGTCATTAGGGCAATGTGTGATCACGTGCCAACAAAAGCTCTGCACAGTGGGGGCCAGCAGATGGCATGGTAGTTAAGGTGCTGGACTCCCACATGACCTACTATGGTTTAAGTCCCATAGTGACTTGAAAATCCTGCCAGGCACGTGTGCCCCAAATCCTGGAAGAGAATGGAGAAGGGATTGCAGTGTGGCCATACCCTCTGAGGGGTGATTTCTCACTTTCCTTCTCACTGTCTCTGTCTCTCTCCTCTCCAGCAAGCACACACGCCCTATGACCAAAACCTTAAAAATAAATAAATAGGACTGGAGAGTCGGCAGGTATCATGGCAGTTAAAGGTACTGGACTCCCACATGGCTGCCTGCGGTTCAAGTCCCGGACCTGGTAGCTTGCTTTCTCACTTTCTCTCTCTCTCACTCTGTCCCTCTCTGGTCAAATTTAAACCAACAAACTAATAAATGGATAAATAAAAAAGTTAAATAAGATAATTCTTAAAAATAAATAAATAGGACTGGAGAGTCGGCAGGTATATAAATAAATAGGGTTGGGGGGGCCGGCAGGTGGCATGGTAATTAAGGGCACTGGACTCCCACCTAGCCAACCTTGGTTCAAGTCCCGGACCTGGTGGCTTGCTTTCTCATTTTCCCTCTCTCACTCTTGCTCTATCCCTCTCTGGTCAAATTTAAACCAACAAAATATAGATAAATATAGTTAAATAAGATAATTCTTAAAAATAAAAACTAAATACAAGCAAACTTCAAAAATACAAAACTCCACACAGTGAGGATTGGGTTGAAAAGATCCTTCTCTTGGCTGAAATTTGTTAATGCTCTTCTGAACCTCTTCTTGACTAGGCTTTGAACTGGCGGCTTGCTTTCTCACTTTCTCTCTCACTCACTCTGACCCTCTCTGGTCAAGTTTAAACAAACAAATAAATGGGTAAATAAAAAAAGTTAAATTAGATAATTCTTAAAAATAAATAAACACGAACAAACTTCAAAAAAACACATAACTCCACACACTGAGGATTCGTTGAAAGGCCCTCTCTGGGCTGAAATCCGTTAATGCTCTTCTGAGCTTCTTCTTGACGGGGCTCTGACCTTGCCTTCCATGGCTGCGCTTGGCTTTGCAGGGCCTGCACTGCCCAGTCTTAGCAAGGACCCTACTAAGTTAGCTCAGTGAGAATCAGTTCAACCTCGATGCCCATCAAGTTCATCCCGACCTTGGACGAATTAGTCCTTGACCTAATGAATTAGGAAGAATTCCATTAGATCAGTTTAACAAGAACCCCCTACTCGTACAATGTCCCATCTACTGACCCCCTCACTCTGCTTATTAACGAGAAACCCCCCACTGTCTCTTCCATATCCAGAGTTGAGCCCAACATATGTCCCCTACTGTAGTAATCCCAGTTAAAGTCTTCCTTACATTTTTAAAAAACTTTCCAGAAGGCACATGTGCTCTCCAAAGAGAGAGAAAGGTCATCGCAAAGGGACACGGTCACACCGCAATCCTTGTCTCTCCACTTCTCCTTCCCGTGGACTTTGGGCACACGCGCACATGCCTGGCATGTTTTCTCAAGCCACCAGGGCTAGGATTTGAACTGTGGTCAGTCATGTGGGAGCCAGCCCCCAGGGGGCAGAGCTTAACCACTGAGCTACGAAGTGGCCCATCATTACTGTTTTAGTACATAGCAGAGCCCTTTTTCTCTACGCGGGGAAACCCCTGGCTGGCCATGTCCACGTGTATTGCCACACGTTGAGCACAGCACAGCCCCGCGTCCTGAGGACGATGGAAGCCGAAACCCTCCCAGACCTGGTCCCAGAGAACAAGGTCCTGAGGCTAAGTTAGATCGCGCCCTTTCCCTGTGCAAAGCCGTCAC
>NW_006208084.1:125157-129349 GCF_000334495.1 Tupaia belangeri chinensis | reverse complement strand
CCCTTAGCCATAAGCCAGCCCTGGATCATGGACATATCGAGGAAGCCTCTAGACTTGAACCAGAAACCTTCCCATACAGGTCAGCATTGTAGACATTCATGAGTTACCACTGCCTCTTGCTCTGGGCCCAAGGAGATAGGCTTTGTTTGTATTTTTTAAAGATTTATTCATTCATTTTAATTATTATTATTTTTTTTCATTTTGAAGAAAGAGAGGCAGAGAGAGAAAGAGAGAGAGAGAAAGTGAGAAAGCAAGCCGCCAGGTCTGAGACGCAAACTGCAGTAGGCCATTTGGGAGTCCAGTACCTTAACCACTGGGCCACCTGCCAGCCCCGGAGATAAGGTCTTTGAGGAAGGAATTAAGATGAAATGGGAGTACACAGGTAGGGCCTCCTTATAAGAAGAGGATAAGACATCAGATGTCTTTGTCTCTGTCTGTCCCCACGTGCACGGAGGAGAGGTCATGGAGGGCACCGTGACTAGGCACCCTCTGCAAGCCAGGACACCTGGCCCTGCCAGCACCTTGATCTTGCACTTCCAGCTGCCAGAACGGTGGGAAAAGAGACATCTGCTTAAGCCCTCAACTGCCTTATGGCGTTTATGAGGGCAGCCTGAGAAGGCCGAGCGCCAGGGAGGCATGATGGCTCTCGGCAAGGAAGAAATCATTCACAGCTCAGAGCACCCAGACTTGAGGCTTCCAGCCCCAGGAAGTGAGAAAATGCCGCTGATTGTTCCATTTGCCTGGTGCTGTTGGGTGTGCGACACTTCGGACCAGTGCTTTCAAAATGTGGGTTTTGGGGCCGACAGGTGGGATGGTGGTTAAGGTGCTGGACTCCCACATGGCCGACTGTGGTGTGAGTCCCGGACCTGGCAGCTTTCTTTCTCACGTTCCCTTTTTCTCTTTCTCTGGTCAGATTTAAAAGTAAATAATAACAAATAAAATAAAATAAATAATGCCTTTTTAAAAAAAGTTGATTTCAACCTACCAGTGGGTTAAGAAAGTCTCCCAGTAGGGTCAAGAGCAGCAGTTTAAAAGAAATAGCATTGAACATATCGGAGTGTATCAAACAGTAAGAGGGAGTGTTGTTTTGTGAGTCATTTCAAATGGACCTAGATGTGTTTGGGAATTCAGAATGTTTAGTCTACTAGAAAAGAATGCAGAGACATACTGTTTTTTTGTTTTTGTTTTTCTTTTAGGTTTTTGCCATAGGGTGCATGAGCTCGACAGAGAGAAGGAAAGTGAAAAATCACCTCCCAGAGAGAATGCCCATGCTGCAATCCCTTCTCTTTCATTCTCTTCTTGGGATTTTGGGCATGTACGCACACATACCTGGCTTGATTTTCAACCCACCCCGTCCAGAGCGTGAATCATGGTCAGCCATGGCCGAGCCCAGTGCCTTAGCCACAGCGCCACCTGCTGGCCCCAATGCAATATTGCTTACCACTCCCAGCAGGAACCTGCAATCAGTTGCACTCATGTTTGTTGTTGTTTGTTTCTAGTTGGTGGAGGGTGCATGCACTCATCAGAGAGAAATAGGGAGGGAGAAAGGAAACACCTCCCAGTGGGGTGTGTTAACACCACCATCCCTTCTCCACTTTCCCATCCTGTTGGAATTTGGGTTAGGCGGACACATGTGGCCACATTTCTCAAGCGTCTAGGGCTAAGATTTGAGCTGCAGTCGGCCATGGGGGATCTGGCTCCCCTAACCACTAGGCCATGGGGCCGCCTAAGCATTTGTGTTTGACAGTGAAACAAATGAATGCTCGCATTAAATGAGCTCAATGATGTAACGACTGCAAACAGTCTCAGGTCAGTTCAGGGCAGGACCGCTGCCCCGATGAGTTACCCCAGGAGTAACTGCAGTAGGACGGGGCCAGGATATATCTGCATGTGCACCAGGGCGTGCTGTAGGAGTTTCCTGCTGTGGCACACAGGCGGGCTCTCTTCACAGTCCACAGAGAGGGAAATATGCAGACAGGAGCGGTGACTGCCCTCAGTCACTGAACTCAATGCTCAGGATCTGGGGGCCAGGGAGCGGCACAGGGTGAACACGACCACTGCGAGGCTGACCCGCTCGGGAAGGCCCCATCTCAAGTCTGGAGCCCTCCCTGAGTACACTGGGCACGCACGTGCCCGGGATCTGCGGCCGGGGATGATGCTGTCGGGGCCCTGTTGAGAGTGCTGTCTCTCTCTCTGTCGCTCTCTCTGCCTCTCTCTCACACACTCTCATTAAATAAATAAATAAGAAAGCTCAGGATTCAAATCCAAGGCTACTGAGGATGTTTTTGGTATTACTTTGAAGACTCCTTATGTCTAAAAATTCCCATGATTTCCATATTGTACCCTGCAGTATACCTGACATAATATTTAGTAGAGATGAAATATGTTGTTTTTCAAGTTTAAAAATTACATTTCCAACTACACACCACTGAATGAAACTATCCGAGCAAGGGGAATCCCTCCTGCTAACCATGGGTGCTCTAAGGCGGGCAGGACAGGGGGACCCTGCAGGTGGGTGGAGGCGGGGTCCTGGCTCTGTCCCGGTGATCTTCAGGTATAATCTGTCTTCCTCTGCGGTCTTGAGCTCACAGCTCCCCGCTGGCATCACTGAGCCCACGCTGGCCCATGTATGAGGAGGAGATGGTCTGGCCTCTGAGGATTTCCTCCTCAGGACCCCGGTGGCTCTCACCCCTCGCCCCCTAAGGGTTCAGGGACCTCCTGCTTCTCCCTTCCCTCCCCTCCCTTATTCCTCACCCAGACTAAGTACAGCGGTTTGCTCCTAGGCTGTCTGCTCCTCGGATGTGAGTTGGTGGCCAAGGCAATTCGTGGTTCTGGGAAAACAGAACTTAAGGAAGCGTAGTGTTGACTTGCGTGAGTGGAGGCTTGTTTTGTTCATTTTCTACTTCCTTCTTCACTAAAAGGAAGGAGGGAACCCACAGCACCAAAACTGTGTATTTACCCACAGGTGTGGGGGTCTCCGCAGGGGCCTTTGCGCTCATCTGAATCGTCGCTGCCTGTGGCAGTCCCACCTGGTAAGCAGGTGCTTGTCATTGACGGGACAGCTGCCGGCAGGGTGTCCCCACCTGGAATTCGCAGGTTCCAGGGGGAGGGGACGAGAACCAGCACTTGGGAGCACCTACCACATGGCCAGGCTGCGAACCCGTGTTCCACTGACCCTGGTGAGCACAGGGAGAAACACCTCTCGTGTGCCAGGTGAAGGGGTGAGGCATGCCAGGTTACACAGGTGGGGGGCGAAGGCCACACTGATCAGTTCAGTGGACTCTGGTCACCCCTGCTGAGTCACTCAGAGCGGTTGGGCCGGCCACAGGGCAGAGCTGGGGGAACTCGCTGCCTCTGCTGGGGACACCCAGGTCCCTAGGAACAGAGGAAGAGATGAGGCCAAGAGAGCCTCAGGTGTCTGGTTTACCTGCTCTCCCCCCATCTCCCACTTCCTGTGCCCTCCTCTCCTCCACCTGCCCCAACTGTCCCCCCTTCCCCATGGCTGTCTTGGCCCCACCTGAGTCATTTCCAGGCAGCCATGGCAGTGAGGACGTGAGCACGTGGCCATGTCACCCCCGGAGGTCAGGAAGGAGATGCCCCACGAGCCCTGGGTTGGGAGACTGCCCTTGGCCTCTCTTGGGGCTCGAGAGACACTCATCAGTCCTTTTTCAGCTTGATCCCTCCACAGGGCGACGAGCTATGGAGGTGCCGCTGTCTAGGTGTTCTAGACCCGAGCAGAACAGGCCAGAGAAGAGGACGGGTGGCTACCTGGGCAGGCCTCGCGGGCTTCTCGGCTCATGGTCCCAGCCGCGGTGTCTCCCAGAGCTTTTCCTTACGGCTCCCCAGTCCGCCTTCAGGCTGGAAGATTTCCTTTGCCCTTGGGGAGGAGAAAGCAAATGGCGGGGTTGAATGTGGGCCAGCTGTGGCCAGAGGGGGCGGCAAGGGGCCAGGTCCCAGCGGTTCCCTTGGGATATGGCAGCAAAGGCCCAGAGAGAATTAACCCCAGTGTGTCTCCTGAGCTCTGCCACGTGCTGTTTAAAGCAAGTTACTCACCTCACCCCAGCCCGCTCTGCCCCCTCTACCCCTCACCTCACCCCAGCCCTCTCTGCCCCCTCTACCCCTCACCTCACCCCAGCCCTCTCTGCCCCCTCTACCCCTCCCCCCACCCCCGCCCTCTCTGCCCCCCCCTCCC
>NW_006208084.1:109260-124543 GCF_000334495.1 Tupaia belangeri chinensis | reverse complement strand
CCACACCTGTGCCTGCCATTTTAAAGCAGAGGAAGCCACCATGAGGTTAGGTAACGTGGTCACGTTTTCACGACAGAGCTAGAGCCAGAGCCTCAGCAAGAGAAAGGACGAGGCACCCCAACAGGGTCCTCACACCACAATCCACCCCACCTCGGTCAGCCTGGACTGTATGTACACATGCCCCACCTGCTCGGCGAGGTCCTAGGATATGAACTGTGGCCCTTCCCCGTGTGGGTCCAGTTGCATAAGCACTGCACCACCACCTGGCCCTGTTTGCCTTCTTAACAGGGTGCCTAGACATACTCACCATTTGCTGTCTTCTCTCCCTCCTTACCCCACGTGCTCCATGACGCTGGACCTACTCCTTGACTATACAGAAGCGCTCACTCGGGTACCTGTTCACTGCTGGTGGCTCATCTCATCCCAACCATGCCCTGCACTCTGTCCAAGTCTCCGTCCTGGGAAATTTGTAAAGTGTGCCAAAGTGTGTGCCCTCCTTGCTTCTGATTCTCCATCCCAAGAGGGCCTGGAGTCCTGGCCCAATCTCTGCCGTGGAATGTTGAGCCCTCCCGGACCATCCAGTCCCCTCTGCCATCCTCCCCTAATGGTTCAAACTTAGATTGTTTCTAAATAAAAAATATTTTGTAATTGCCAGAGGGTGTGTGCACTCACCAGTGAGGAGCAGAGAGAGGCTAGGGAGAAAGCTTTCCCCAGTGGGGCGTGGCCACTCTCCGACCCCTGCTCCATTTCCATCTTCTCAGGTTGGGGCATGCACACACACGGCCAGGGTGTCTCCAACCTCCAGGGCTGGGACTTGAACTGTAGTCAGACGAGTGGAATCAGACTCCCTTAACCCTTAGATCATGGGGTCACTTCTGTTTCTAATTCTTCATAGAAATAATAGCACAGGAACGTTCTCCTAGAGTCAAACTGTCTACATTGGAGATGATTTCTTTCATACCTGTAGCCACACTATTATGCAAATAAGTTGTCCCAGTTTACACTCACAGCCTAGGAGGGTTTACATTCTTTTGATCTTACCAGTTCACAGTCGTGTTTTTCAAAAACCAGATCTTTATGTACAGGGAATTTCTTCAAGTTGTGTGTGATGATCTCGCCTTGGGGGTTGAGGGAAGGAAGCAGATGGTGACTGCACGTAGGCACTCTGTTAAGAAGGTGAAGGGGGCAGGTGGTGTCACCGTGGTGATGCAACGAGGGACAGACCTGGGTTTGTGTCCTGGGATCTCCCCGAGCACACTGGGTGCCTGTGATCCAGGCTGGCTAAGGCGGGGGTGCGGGGGGGTGGATAGAGACCCTGCCGGGGGATCTTTCTGTCTGTTTCAAGCTCTCTCTTGGTTTCTCTCTCGCTCATGGATAAAATAAATAAATTTAAATAAAAAAACGAATAAACTTAAAAAATGAACAAATAAACAAAGAGGGCCAGGAGGTGCAGTGGTAATGTAATTGGACTCACACGGGAAAGATCGCAGGTTCATACCCTGGGGCCCCCCTGAGCACACAGGGGACATGCGGCTGTGACCCGGGCTGATCGAGACAGAGGGGGCTCGTGGTGCGAGGCCTCTGTTGGAAGGGGGGGCTGCCTGTTTCTTTATTTTATTCATGGAAGAAAGAAAGAAACTTAAAAACAAAAAAACAAAACAAAACAAAAACATTAAAGGAGCATTAGAAAAAGAAAGCAACTAGCCCCCTCAAGCTCTGCCTGAAATGATGGTAAAGGCACTTGCGGGCACAAAGCTGGCTAATTAAAATGGGTAACATCTGTGGATCTCACGTGGTATGAGAAATTGCTCTAAGACTTAATAAGTAATAACTCATGTTATTTGTCTAATAACCACTGAAATGTGTTCCATTCATACTCTATTTATAGATAAGAAAATTAAAACCATTGATACTTGACTTATCCAAGGTCAGAAATCTAGTGAGTGGTAAAGACCGGGTTCAAACACAGCCAGATGGACTCAAGACCCCACACTGCCCCGGTCCACTCTGTTGACAATAAAAAATAAACTAAAGTTAACAGGAGTCTAAACAAATGTCTAGAAGACTGAGTAGAAAAGTGATAACTGAATAAAGAGGGGTGGAGGGAACTTCTACCTGGAGAAATGCAGAGGAAGAATGGTCTGCTGGGTAGAGCCTCGGAAAGAAGACTATAGACAAGCAAAGAGGACCAGGAGGTGCAGTGGTAATGTAATTGGACTCACACGGGAAAGATCGCAGGTTCATACCCTGGGAGGTCCCAGGGTAATATGGGCGTGGTGAGGGAATAAGTTCACCAATCCTAAGCCCCATATGGTATTCATGACAACCTTCAGTCTATATTAGAGGTTAAAAAAAAAAAAGAAATTAAAGAGTTCATGACTGAATTTAAAGGTCTCAGAAAAAAATAGTCCTTACTCAATTACCCTATAGAGAAATTTGTTAGTTGGGACCAGTAGTTAGCTGGCTATGTCACTGGACTCCCATGTAGTTGACCATGGTTTGAGTCCCAGACCCGGTGGCTTAAACTCACGCTGGGTACGTGTATGTGCATGCCCAAGGTCCCGAGAGAGGAATGGAGGAGAAGGGATTGCAGCCTGGCCATCTCCTCTGGGGGGTGATTTCCCACTTTCTGTCTCGGTCTTTCTGGCAAGCCCACACACCCTATAGCCAAAACCTCTCCAAAAAAAGAAAAAAAGAGAAACTTGCTAGATGTTCTTAAATGCACATTGGCAGCCTATGAGAGTATACATTCTTTTGACCTTACCAGTTCATAGTAGTCTCTTTTGAAAAACAGATTTTTTTTTGAGAGGTTTTTTTTGCTTCAGGGCGCGTGCACTCGCCAGACAGACAGAGAGAGACATAGAGACAGAAAGCGAGAAATCACCTCCCAGGGGGGATGGTCACGCCGCAGTCCCTTCTCCTCCATTCTCCTCTCGGGATCTTGGGCACGCACGCACACATGCCCGGCGTGAGTTTTAAGCCACCGGGTCAGGAACGCGAACCGTGGTCGACTACGTGGGAGTCCAGCGACATAGCCACTACACTAACTGCTGGTTCCCGAAAAACAGATATTTATGTACAGGAAATTTAAGTACATAAAAAAATGGGCAATCTAGGATCAAATATATGAGAAAGATATTAGTGTGGAAAAGAGTGAACAAGATAGACAAATTGAAAAATGACCTCAAATAAAACAATTTCAAAAATAGAAAAATAAGTTTTAAAGATTTTAACTCACATCTTTGGGAAGATTTAAAAATATTTTTATTCATAAAATGGAATAAGAAACACTGAAAGGATGAAAAATAATACAAAAAGAGAACTTCAGAATTAAAAAGTGATATATAAAGTAGACAAGTCTAGGAAGTAATTGGAAAAGAAGGTCAAGGAAAGCTTCCGGAATATAAAACAAAGAAAAGGGGCCAGCAGGTGGTGTGGTGGTTAAGGGTGATGGACTCCCATATGGCTGACCACAGTTTGAGTCTCAGACCCAGTACCTTGCTTTCTCATTCCTTTCTCTCTCTCTCCCTCTGTCCCTCTCTGGTCAAATTAAAAAAAAAAAAAAAGTGGCAGAAGAAACAGAACTAAATGTTAAGTAGAAAAGTGACTATACAAAAATCATTCTTAGAAAATTACATGAAAATGCAAGAAAAAAATTGTGTGTGTGTGCATGTGCACACATGTACACCTTTCAGTGGAATGGGCATGTAGTGATAACCAAGGCAGGAAAAGATGTGGGATTCAGGAAACTGGAAAAATCAACTCAGAGAAAAGAGAACCTAATGATTATTGCTGAGCATGCAGCAGGCCAAGAAAACAACCATCTCAGAATAAAATAAGAAGTTAAGAGTTTCCTGGGAAAAATGGCCTTGATATAATACTTTATATGATGCACAGTTTGAAAAAAACTGAACAAATGATACAAGGCAAACAGTGCAAGGGGAAAAAAACAAAGGCAATTGTAAACATCAGGAAAAACTAAATCTGTGCAAGAAAGCATGTGTAGCTTAGCTCTATCGTAAGTGATACTTAAAACTAAATCACTAAAATGTAAATACTTTTGGTTAATTTTGAACTTTCAGAACAAAACAGAACATTTAAATATGAGAGTAAAATACAGTTGTTACCAATAAGTGTTAAAAAAATTAAATTCAGTGGTAGAAGTCTGGGGGTAAAGCACTGAAGGTATATGAAGGAAGATTAATACTCTGATTTTACAAAGTGAGACATCAAGAAATACTGCTTACAGATGAGGGCAGAAGAAATGAAGGCGTATGGCCAGCAGGTGGTGTGGAGGCTAAGGCACCTGCGTCACATATGGTCGACTTTGCTACTTTCCCAGATTTGGCTACTTGGAAATCACACCAGGCATCTGCGCGTGTATGCCCAAAATCCCAACGGGAAAATGGAGGAGAAGGGATTGCAGCATGATCATTCTCCCAGGGAATAATCTCTCACTTTGCCTCTCTCTTTGTGTGTCTGTCTCTCTCCAGAGAGCACACATGCCCTATAGCAAAAAAAACCAAAAAAAAAAAAAGGCAAGAGAGAGAAGAGTCAGGATAAAGTACACTCACAAAAGATAGACTTGAAGGCTACAAAGGTGGTGTTTATGCCAAAAAGTTATCATAATGAGAAATGCCCAATTGTTCATTAATAGGAAGAAGGGGAAACGTTTCCTTTTTTAAAAGAACTACCCCATTTAGGGACCAGCAATTAGCGTAACAGGAGAGTGGCTGGACTCCCACTTAGTCGACCGCGGTTCGAGTCCTGGACCGGGTGGTTTAAACTCACTCTGGGCGCGTGTGTGTGCGTGCCCAAGATCCCGAGAGGAGAATGGAGGAGAAGGGATTGCAGCATGGCTATCCCCCCTGGGGGGTGATTTCTCGCTTTCTATCTCTCTGTCTCTCTCTGTCTGTCTGGTGAGCACACGTGCCCTATAGCAAAACCTCTCAAAACAAAACAAAACAAAAAAAAAACCAAAAGAACTACCCCATTTATCTTTCTTTATTTATTTGAATGTGACCAGAGAGGGTCAGAGCAAGAGACAGAGAGAACACAAGTCACCAGGTCCAGGATTCGAACTGGCAGTGGGCCATGTGGGAGTCCAGTGCTCCCAACCACCACGCCACCCGCTGGCCCCTAAGGGAAGTCTTAATACACGTGGGTACTTTTCCTTTTATTTATTGATGCCCCTATGTGTAAGTTTTGGGAAAAACAACAACACGGAGCAGCCCCTGACATTTGGAAGCTGTCCTGGGCTCAGCCAGGCACCTCATTCTCCTGTTGGGCAAAAAGACTCTTACAGGACTTCGGGATCACTCCAAGACCATGACACGAGACAGAGCAAGACCACTGCACCAATCTGTCCAAGCAAAGATGGCAGCCAGCGAGGTATTTTGTGCCATTTGCAAAATACCAAACGCTCCCTGTGTTGGCTGAAAAGGCCATTGCTTCTGTACCAAGTTCAGGTTTGCCCTCACCCTGTCTCCACTCTCGGTACAAAGGATATTTTGGAGAGGGCCACCGAGAGAACAGCCCTTACCTCCTGCGGCCCCCACTCCCAGGCGGGCTCAGCTCCCCTAGCCTTTTCTCCAGAGCTCCCAAAGAAAGCCCAGATCCTACATGAGGTTCCTTCTAGCACCTTCTTCCTGAGGTTCCCTTTACACTCAGCTGACTGTAGGCGTGTCCCCTGCGGCTTTAATCTGGCCCTGAGTACATAGAGGCATGCTGTCTCATGACGTGAGGAGGACAGAATAAACACGGGCAGCAGGGGGGTGGCCCTGTGAGGCCATCGAGGGTAGGACGGCTCCAGCAGGCTCCTCTCTCTCTCCATGCCAGGGGTGCTCCAGTCATGCCCCGGCAGGTCATTTCCAGCGACTGGTCTTGGCTCTCTGACTAGATTTTTCAAAATTTAACTTTCAATTTTTAGTTTGCCAGAGGGCACGTGTGCTCACCAGGATCTTTCCTCACCTCCTCCCATGTCCCCATTGTGACACTGACCAGTCCTTACAGGCCCAGCTCAAATGTCCTCCCCTCCCTGCTGCCTCCCCTGCCCTTCCCCAGGGTCCCATAATGTAGGGCTCCCCGGTGTGGTTCCGCCTGAGTAATGGTCTTCCAGTGTCTGTCCCCTCGTGTGACTCACAGCATCCCTGGGGCCCTGCTGTATGCTCTGCTGCTTCCCTGCACTGGTGCCACCACTGCCCTGTGCCCTGTGCCCTCCCTGGAATGCCCGGCTAAAATCCAGGGTGCGGGAGGCATTCCTCAGCCTCCTCGCAGCTGAGTAATCCTAGTCGTTTTCTATAATATCTTGATGAACACCTTTTGGTAGAGAACAAATAAGGCCATGACTCAGATTTCACACAAATTACCTCCCTGATTTAATGAGCGGACCATTCTATCAGATTCCTCAGAGTTTCCCTTTATTTCCTCATTCTGCTCCTCTCTGTCTAATACGGATATATCTTCAACTTACTATAGGGCTCATGCGCTTGGCAGAGACAGAGAGGGGAAGTGAGAAAGCTATCCCCGGGGATGCAATTCCTTCTCCTCCATCTCGCTCTAGGGATTGGGGGGTGTATGTACATGTACCAGTGTGTTCTTCTTTTCTCTCTCTCTCTCGCTCTCTCTTTTTTTTTTTTTTTTTTTTTAAGAGATTTTTGCTATAGGGCCTGTGTGCTTGCCAGAGAGAGATTCAGAACGGAAGAAATCACCCCCGGGGGGGGTTGTCCACATCACAATCCCTTTCCCTTTATTCTCCTCATGGGATCCTGGGCATGCTCGCACATTCACCTGGTGCAAGTTTCAAGCCACTGGGTTCGGGACTCGAACTGTGTTCAGCCACGTGGGAGTCCAGCACCTTAACCCCTATACCACCTGCTGGCCCCATCCTGGTGTGTTTTTCAAGCCTCGGGATCCAGGACTCAAACAGCATAGTCAGCCATGTGGGATCCAGATGCCTTAACCACCACTCCACAAAGCTACTCTCATCCTTTTTGTTCACGTTTTTGCCATAGGGCATGTGCGCCCACCAGAGAGAGAGAGAGAGAGAGAAAGGGAAAGTGGGGGATCACCACCGGATGGCCACGCCGCAACCACAATCCCTCCTACTGGGTCTGGGACTCAAACTGTGGTCGGCCATGTGGGAGACCAGTGCCTTAACCACGACGCCACCTGCTGGCCCCAAGCCTTACTGTATTTATGTGAAGATAAAGAAGAGAAAGAAAAAGAAATTTTCACAAAACGTGGATCCCAGCTACAGTCTGAGTAACTGCCTCACCTGAGCACAACACTCCAAAGTCGCCCCTCCCCGACAGAGGCCACCCCAGGTCTAGATCCCTGGCCCAGGCAGCCTGGATCCCTGGCAGGCTCCCTCCCTCCAGCCTCACTCCAGCGCTATTCACTAGCTGCTGCCAGGAACTTCTTGGGGGAAGGTGATCCTTGTGAGTGGTCATTTCCTTAAGGCACTAGCAGCTCCTCTGGAGGCACAAAACAAAACCTCATTACTTTTGTATGCACTAGATATATGTTAAATAGTTTCTACATTTTAAAAAGAAGAAAGAGACGTTTCTCTTAAACAAACCCCAAAGGAATTTAAAAGTAATCTACAAAGAAAAAAAAAAAAAAACCTAAACTAAAAATGTACTAGAAGAAATGTTAGAAAGATACCCAGCCATAGTGTCAAGGGTGGAAGGGCACTGCTACACGATTCTGGAGCCCCAGAGGAGACCCAGGTTTGGACCCCAGGTCAGCCTGAACACACCGGGCACGCCCATGCACAACTGTACCCTTGGCTGGCTCGGAGGCTGTCAAGGCTTCCTGTGTGTCTGTCTGTCTTCCTCTGAAGAAATCATCAAAATTCAAATCCCAGAAGCCATAAAGGGAAATTTAAACCTTTAAAAATGAAAACTTGGAGCCAGACCCTGGTGCAATATTAAGACAGGACACTCTGTGAGGCTGCCCACATGGGGACGTTCCGGGTCCACATCCAGAGACCTCTCCAGGTACTCCAGGAATGAGTGTGCCCATTACCTGGGGCTGGCTGAGGCTGGGGGACATTGCAATGTCAGGACTCCGTTGCAGGATGCTATTGTCTTTCTATTGCTCTCACTTGCGGAAGAAAGAAATAAATAGATGTTATTTAAGAAAAAAAAAAATCAATTGCAAAGGTCATGCATTAGCCAGAGAGATAGAGATGGAAAGAAGGAGAAAAAGAAGGCAAAAGCACCCCTCAGCGGGTGTGGTCAGGTGTAAACTCTCCTATTTCTCCATCCTGTCAGGATTTTAGGCACACAGACACACACGCCTTGTGAGATTTTCAAGCTGCCAGTGTAGAAGGCCGCAGGGAAAATAACATAGCTAATCATAAAATGGAGCCTGCTAGGCTAAGAGATTAACAGCTCTTTTGCTTTTGTAAGACACTTGCAAAAACTTGCCAACCCATTGGCAGTATACCTGAAAATTATGCCCCCCTTTAACCTTGCGGTTTCATACCCTAGCAGCTGCCGTCCCAGAAATCCTTGCAGCCTTTCCTCCCCAGCCAAATTCCCCACCTAAGTTCCCCTTGTGGGTAAATTCTCAATTCGAGTGGTCCCAGTCCTTGACGATCTCGCGCCACAACACCAGGACCAGATTTGAACGGCGTGGTTGGCAGTGTGGGAGCTGCTCCCCTAACCACTAGGCCGTGGGACCGGTCTAAGGCTGACTGTTCTGGGAAGGTCTCAGCTGGTAGTGTGGTGGTTACAACTTCGTGGTTCGAGTCCCGTACCAGGTGGCCTAAAAAACATGTTGGGCATATGTGCGTGAGCCCCAAATCCCAAAAGAGTGTGGAGCAGGGATTATGGTGTGGCCAGCTCCTCAGAGGATGATTTCTCACTCCCCTTTCTCTCTGGTAAGTGCGTGTGCCCTATAGCAAAAGCCAAAACATACATGTACACACACATATATGTATAGCTCCATGGAGGTAAGTCTGACAGCAGGTGTGCATGTGTGTGTGTGTGAGCATGTGCGTATTGCAAGGTTTATCTTTTACCTGGTGCCAACCTTTAAAATGTAATGTTACACCAGTTTCACACCAAATTCCGTATCGCTGAGGTCTGGCAGGCCGGGCTCACACTGGCCAGCGAGCGCCAGCTGCCCTGAGGCTCTCCTGCGGCCCCCCAGGCTCCTGGGCTCCAGTCCCTGCTTTCCCTTCCTCCCGCTGCCCATCCCCCACTCCGTTTTCAATGTGGTCAGCGCCTGCTGGGGGGGTCCCAGGGCAGGGAAGCCCAAACCCATCTACCAGGGGAAAAGACAGAGGCTCAGAGGGCCGTGACCAGCCTGGCATCACACAGCCCCTGGTGGCCAACCTGGCCTTGTGACTCTGCGAGTGAAGCAAAAAAAAAAAAAAAGTGATTTTAGTAATCCAAACGTTTTTAGGTGTGTCCTCTACAAACCAGAGGTCTCAGCTCACACTCCCACTCAGCTCACACTCCCACTTGTCTACGGTCTGATTTGATCTTACGACCACAAAGCCAGGGTCACGATACAGACGCCATTCCACGACGTGGCCCCTCACACCCCACACCTGGGTCATCACTTTCCCATCAGGACACACCGGACAGCCCATTTCTCTCCCATCACCCCATGGCCCGCACGGAGGGCCAAGGAGGAGTCTGCGGCCCTGGGCAAGTCACTCTCCTCGGTATCCCCCTGGGGCCTGGCATAGAACAGGTGCTCAGAGTCAGGGTGGCTGAAACAGCCCCTGGTTCCTCGTACTCATTAGAAACCTCTTCCTCTCCCGCTGAAGTGGCAGCTCCCTGGGGAGCCTCGGGGGCCAGGCTCTGGGCCACACCTTGCCTGACCTCCTTCGCTTCCTCCTGGTTTCCCAAAGGGAGGGGACCTCCCAACTTTCACTTTTCTGGGGTCACCTGGCCACATGCAGGCAGCCTGGAACCCGTGTTGGGCCCTGGGGTGGGGGAGCCCTGTGAGCCCCTCCACACAGTTCCCCTCCCCTCTGGTGGGTAGGAGAGAGTCCGACACACACTGGGTGCGAATCCTGACTCTGCTTCTGCTGAGCTGTGTGACTTTGGGCAGATTTCCTCACCCTCTGGAGAGAGTGAGGAGGTGGGGGGAGTTCATCCCGGCCCCAGCTTACCCAGGAATTTTCTGGCAGAGTTGAGTAGACTCAGCTGATCTCTGCAGTGTGGAGTGTCAACCGGTGTGCGTGGAATAACCAAACACCTCCGGGTCCCCACCTATTCCTAGTGCTCAAAAGGGAAACTGAAAGTTACAGCTGTTGTGTGTGTGTGTTCTAATTTGCCAGAGGGCGTGTGCACTCACCAGAGAGAGCCAGAAGAGAGAGAGAGAAAACATCCTGCCCAGGGGATCGGTCACAACACAATCCCTTCTCCTCCATCTTCTCCTCCTTTTGGGATTTTGGGCATGCACCTGCTCCTGGTGTGTTTTCCTTTCTTTATTTTCTTTCTCTCCCTTTCTTCCTCCCTTCCTTTCTTCTTTCCTTCCTTCTTTTTCTTTTTTCTGTAGACAGGGAACACTTTTATTCAAAACCATCAGAAAAATGGAGTTTGGGTCTGTAACAAGGCATCTATATCTATCTCTTTATGTATCTACACACACATACACATACTTTTTTTTTAGAGAGAAAGATTTTTGCTATAGGGCACGTGTGCTCACCAGAGAGATATAGAGAGACAGAGAGACAGAAAGTGAGAAAACACGCCTCAGGGAGATGGTCACACCGCAATCCCTTCTCTTCTACCCTCCTCTTGGGATTTTGGGCACCCAGCACATGTGCTGGGTCCAGGACTTGAACCACAGTTGACCACATGGGAATCTAATAATGAAACTATTACACCATCAGCAACCATTTTTTAAAGCATGGGTCAGTACTGTACCTAAGAGCTTACACTGCTGTGTACAAATTAACTAAGTAGGCCACAACTTAAAAAAAATATTTATTTAATTTTATTTATTATTATTATGTATTTCTTATTTATTTTTTAAGAGAGTTTTTGCCATAAGGCGCATGAGCTCTCCAGAGACAGAGACAGAAAGTGAGAAATCACCCCTGGGGGGGTGGCCATGCAGCAATCCCTTCTTCTCCAGTCTCCTCCCAGGATTTTGGGCATATACACACCCAATGTAAGCTTGAAGTTGCTGGGCCCGGAACTCAAACTGCAGTCAACCACATGTGAGTCCAGAAATGTAACCATTACACCATCTGTGGTCCCTAGTATTTAGAGATAGTGTGGGAGAAGCGGGGGGAATTGGCAGAAGGTGAGAGGTGGGGAGTCAAGTGGGGGAAAGCAAAATATGTAAGAAACAAGAGAAAATTATTTGTTGATGATCACATGTGTGGTAATATCTTTGATTGAGCCAATATACAGTGTATACTGGATGGAAAAATCTCATTTTATATACTGTATTGATCTACATTTAGTGACTGTAAATAAATAAGTATATTAATAAATTAAAAAAAAAAACAATTAGGGAACCAGCAGTTAGCGTAATGGCTATGTCGCTGGACTCTGACATAGTCAACTGTGGCTCACGTCCCGGACCTGGAGGCTTAGAACTCACGCTGGGCACGTGTGCGTGCGTGCCCAAGATCCCGAGAGGAGAATGGAGGAGAAGGGATTGTGGCGTGGCCATCCCCCCTGGGGGGTGATTTCTCGCTTTCTGTCTCTATGTCTCTCTCTGTCTGTCTGGCGAGCGCACGCGCCCTATAGCAAAAACCTCTCAAAAAAAAAAAAAAAAACAAAAAAAACAATGGGAGCTAGCAGGGGGCATGTTGGTTAAGGGTGCTGGACTCCCACATAGCCAAGAATGTTCAAGCCTCGGACCTGGCGGCTTGCTTTCTCAGTTTCTCTCTCTCTCACTTTCTCCCTTTCTGGTCAAAATGAAATAAATTAATTAAATTAAATAAAATGATTATTTTTAAAAAGTCAAGTTTGTTTCCTACTAGAGACAATTTGTATTATATTTCTCATGTTGTTTACTGTCATTCCAATTGGTCTTCTCTAGTTTGTTTTGTGGACTAACCCTCCTGGGAGCTGTTTATTGTTGTCGAAGTTTGTCTAGTCAAGCAAGAAGCACGGGTCAGAAAATTTCCTCACATTAGACTTCCCTCTGTGGCTTTCTAAGCAGCTTTAACTATTTCAAAAAGGTAGGAAATTATTATGGGTTCGCCATGACCCCTTACAATTTAGGGAAATTTTGTCAATTAGAATGGACAACATTTGGGGGGCCAGCAGATGGTATGGTGGCTAAGATGCTGGACAATCCCATATGGCCAACCACAGTTTGAGTCCTGGACCTGGTGGCTTGCTTTCCCACTTTCTCTCACTCTCTTCCTCCCTCTCTCTCTGTGTCTCTTTCTGGTCAAATGAAAATAAATGAATGAATAAATAAAATTAAATAAATAATTCTTTTAAAAAAAAGAGAAAAGAATGGACATTTGGAATGGGCTGCCCTCCCTCCCCACCACAAGGGGACCCTAGATTTGCCTACAGCCCAGGGAAACCCTGTGACAACCCTGGCCACCTGGACCAGATTCCATACATCCAAATTTGGATTGACCTAGTCCAACAGGACCCAAAGTGGTTACATAACTGTGGACACAGATCCCTGTCCAAAATCTGTCTGGTTCACCCAGCAAAGAACCAAACAAATGCCTAACCCTCAAAACAAAGTACAGAATGTTCTGCGAGGCTCAGCAGAGGGTTTCATGTCTGGCTCCCTCCCCTCAAATAGATGTCAAACCTGGTCTCAGAGGACTCGGACAGATGTCAGTAATTACACTTTTAGAGAGGATTTCATTTAAGCTCTATAGAGAAAAATGTCCCTTTTTGATATAGCACCGCTGAGAGAGAACCAAACTTACGGCCATCCATCTCCTAGTGTAAGAATGGAGGGGTGCTGAATCGGGTACTTTGGAGGGCCAGAGGTCTCTAGCTGAATTCTCAGAGTGTAGGCCCAGTAACAGGCCTAAAGGAGCCATTTCTTTCTGTGTGCCCCAACGAAATCAAATGAAGAAACCTCCTCCCGCCTATGCAGGACCCCCATCGAGTGCTGCTCACTCACCAACATCTCTGCTGCCTTTTCTAGGCTCAGACCCTACCCTATAGGGTGTGTGCACTTTGACCTGTACACCATCATGAAAAGGGAAATTCACATTGTTGCTGCCCATGGAAATTCTTGGCTGCAGGCAGTGAAACAGCTGGACACATTTAAGGCAGATACAGTACCACTTAGGTAAGAGTTAAAAAATAAAGCGTTGGCAAGTCATTCTTACCTAGACAAAAACTAAAACAATCTCGAGAAACTCAAACTGTATTCATTTATGATCTATGTTCCCTTTTCAACTAGCACCGTGTACAATGGGAAAAATCAAAACCCTTCTTTCTCACAAAACCCTCAGGGGCTCATCACTCCTTTGGAGTCTTTTTACTCACCAGCAGACCTGGGACGATTGTCAGCAAGTCCTCCAGACCTTATTCACACCGGAGGGAAGAGAACGAATCAGGGTGGAATCCCAGAAACTTGTCCTGGGTCCAGACGGGGAGCCAACAACCCATCCATCTCACCTCAAGAGTTCCCCTCTCACCCAGCCCTCCTGGGAAGCCAAGTCAGACCAAGGTGGGGGTCTAGATCAGTATCGCCAGACTCCACTGAGAGAGATTAGCGTGGCGACATGGAAGCCCACCAACTTAAGCTGAGCCAAACCGCAGTGTCCGAGCGAGTACCTGCTGCCTTCCTAGAGAGACTCTTGGGGCCTATCGGTGCTATACTCCCATAGACCCGGAGGCCCCAGAGAACAGGTGAGCAATGAGCATTGTGTTCGTGACCCAGTTGGCCCCAGGCATTAGGAGAAAAATACAAAAGTTAGAGGAGTTTGAGGAAAAAGTTCTGTCTGAAGTTGTGGAGGTAGCTCAGAAGGTTTTCAATAACTGAGAGAACAACAAGACTGTCCAAACTGGAAAGACGAGAGAAAATCAAGAAGGTCCACCCAGCAGTGTTCCCCAGGGACATGGAGGTAAAGGGTGCCCCCAAGCGGGAAAACCAAGTGTCCTGGTCTGGGAAGATGCAGATGACCTTCTTTTGGCAGCCAAGACAAGGGACCAATGCCTCCAGACCACACGGTCCCTGCTGCAGACTCTGATAAACCTTGGCATCGGGCCTCAGCCAAGAAGGCCCAGCTCCACACCCCCTCAGGCCGCATATCTGGGCTACATCTTGGAGAGAGGTAAGGGGACTCTCTCTTCAGGCCGCATCCAAGCCATCTTGAACAGCCCTACTCCAACCACAAAACCACAGGTGCAAGAGGTCCTTGGTGCCAAGGGGTACTGCTGCCTCTGGATCCCAGGCTTTGCTGGAATAGCCAGACCCCTCTATGCCACAACCGAGGGGAGAGGGAGGGGACAGATCCAGACTTGAGATGGACAAAGACAGAGAAAGAGGCCTCCCTGGCCTCGAAGACTGCTTTGGTGAGTGCCCCGGCTTTAGGCCTCCCTGACATCTCAAACCTGTTCCAATTGTACGTGGCTGAGCTGAAGGGCATGGTGAAGAGGGTCCTAATGCAAACTCTGGGACCATGAGCGTGGCCTATGGCCTACTTATCCGAGAAACTAGACTCAGTGGCATCAGGATGGCCAAATTGCCTGCGTGAACAGGGTAGCCAAAAGGGTTTCCCTAACTCCAGTGGGGCCCCTGCAAATCCTCCTCCAGATACACTCTGGAGGAAAAAGAATCGGGCCATGCCCTACGTGCCATAGAGCAGCCTGAGGGATGGGAAGAGCTGCCTGACGGGCGACTGCTCCTTCCAGAGACGTAGGACGGAGCCTCATCTCACAGCTCCCTCAGAGCACTCACCTAGGGGGAGCAAAGATAACAGGACTTCTCCAAAGGGACTATCATATTCCTGGACTGGCGGAAACTGCCAAAGACACAGCAAAATGGTGTCACATCAGTGCCCAAGTGAACTCTAAAATCCAGTCCTCCCACATCATGGGGCCAGGCTACGAGAACAGAACCCTGGAGAACATTGGGAAACAGATTTCGCTGAACTCCCTCACGGGTCGCCGGGATACCACCACCTGCTGGTGTTCATGGACACTTTTTCTGGTTAGCCAGAGGCATACCCCACCAAGTCCGAGACAGCACAGGTAGTTGCTAAAAATTATTGTCTAAAA
This sequence comes from Tupaia belangeri chinensis, assembly GCF_000334495.1. NCBI lineage: Eukaryota > Metazoa > Chordata > Mammalia > Scandentia > Tupaiidae > Tupaia > Tupaia belangeri. The sequence continues at coordinate 109,355 of NW_006208084.1, read as the reverse complement.
TTGTCCCACGCTTTGGGTTACCAGTAACTCTGGGGTCCAACAATGGCCAGGTGTTTACCACCCACATTACTCAGTTACTGGAAAATGTTTAAAAA
>NW_006208084.1:98520-107111 GCF_000334495.1 Tupaia belangeri chinensis | reverse complement strand
TGGAAAATTCACTTGTGTGTTGTGATGGGAAAAAAAAAATTATAATAAAAAATAAACTATAAAAAAAAAAGAGAGAAGAGGATAGAGAAAGATAGCAAGTGAACAATAGAGAGGATGTTAGTGAGAAACAGATATGGTTTATTATCTGTTGATGATGACGTGTATAGTATTCTCAACCGGACTGGTCTGGGAAGTATTTCATGATGGGTGAAGTCTTTTAACAAGCCAAATGAGCAATAGTGATTGACTGTTTTAAAAAATTATAATAATAATAATTATTGGGAAATGCATGGAAAAGACATTGAATGATAAAGCGGGGAGATTGATGTCTCTGTATTGACTGACATGCATGGCATTCCCTTTTGAAAAAGCAATGGAAGTCAATGTAAAGTTATATGTAATCCAATGTAATATAAAGAAGATTATGATGATAATATAAATAAATTTTAAAAAATGGAGAACATCGCTGTGTCTATCAACCTCAGAATGCAAGACAGGTAGAGAGAATAAATAGGACGCTTAAAGAAACCTTAACCACGCTAAAACTGGTGACTGGCCAAAACTGGGTGAGTCTCCTCCCTTTGGCCCTCTTGCGTGCACACTGTACCCCTTATGTACAGGGAGTACCCCCTTTGAAATAATGTTTGGAAGACCACCCCTTCTTATCCCCAAGATTGGTGAGGAGATAAAGGGGGGTCTTTCTAAAGTCTTTAAAGTCTCTTTAAAGTCCCTACAGCCCCACAGGTTTCAACAAAGAGGACGCAACACCTTCTCTGGGGAGCTCATTGGCCTTTACATCTTCAACCCAGCTGACACCCGCCAACCACCTCCAGCCCGGGGACTTGGTCTGAGTCTGAAAGCAGGGGCCTGCCTCGCTGGTGACCCATTGAGCTGGGCTTTCCCTTCACCCTGACTACACCTATGGCAGTCAAGGTCCCCGGGGAGCAACGTTGGCTTCACCACACCCAAGTGAAATGACGACCCCACTGAGACTAACAAATGGTGTAACCCCCTGCGTAAATCCTAGCCTGTTTGAGAACCGTGGGTTTCCCCCACACTTCTGTGTTTTGACCCACATCCTCCCTCAAATCTATTACTCTGGAGAGGGAGGCCGAGAGAAAACAAAAACCTAAAAGCCCTCTCAGCCCAGGTAAATAAGGACCTACAAGATTTAAAACTAAATATAGCAGGACTGGAAGACCCTCGGATCACTGGCCGACATGGTTTTACAAAATAGAAGAGGCTTGGACCTCTTGTTCTTTGAAACAGAGAGGCCTATGTTTGACATTGAGTGAAGCTTGCTGTTTTTACACCAACCATCCTGGGGTAATAAAAGAAAGTCTGAGTCAATTAAAAAAGAGTCAGGAAAGAGAGGAAAAGAGAAAGAAGAAAACTGGTTTGAGAAGTTATTTAACTGGTCGCCTTGGCTGACTACCCTCATAACCAGCTTGGCTAACCATTAATTTTATTACTGACAGAGGCGGCAATAGGGCCCTGTGTCATCAACTGGCTGAGTAACTATGTTAAAAAAGAATCCAATCACTTAAATTAATGATAATAATGAGGAGTACTCATTGTTGTCCCCTCTGGTAAATGACACAGATCCAAGGATTTGAATCTCGGAATAAGCCAGTGGGGAACGTAATGGACTAGGATAGATGAAGAAAAATGGTGTCCGTTAGGCTAAGGAACACCCCACAGGCCTCCTCATCGAAGTGGAAAAACAAGGATGTGGTCGTCACTTACAAAGGCATGCTGCTCTGCTTCTGTAAACCGCTGACACTGCGCCTTGCCGAGAAAAGTAACCAACCACCTTGCAGCTGGCCCTCCTCCCTTACAACACCCCTCACCCTCAACCCCTGGGGCTCTTCCTCAAAAGCATACCACTCCCCTTGTGCTTTCTGTGCTTAAATGTTCTGCAAAACTGCTGGTCGGGGCTGTCGTCCCAAACACTCCCTGCCAGTGGCAGGGGCGGCAGTCCCTGGCTAGGAATAAAGGCTCCTAAAACTTGAGTATCCCAGTGGTCTTGATCTTTGTAATATCTCAGCTACAACACCCTCTCCTTCAACAGAATCCCACCAACCTCCTCCATGTCCTCTTGGGCCTCAGAAGCACTCCTCTCATCCCCTCCCCCACTTACCAGTGCAGAAAGGCACGCCGGCCAGCGGGTCCCACTTGCAGCCCAGGTGAGCCCAGGGCTCAGCCACCGCGGGGTGTCACTCAGCTCGCCGCCCTTGGCCAGGTCTCCACCGAGCACGACGGCACTTCATGGCCACCGTGACGCCAGCGGGGCCCGATCCACAAGCTGGATGGTGTGCTTGGCCTTGGTGGCGCAATGGCAGCCCTGGCACCTTGGGGAAGCACACCGCCACAGGGCAACAGGCAGCACGCATGTGTCCCCGCGGTGAGGGGCATTTCACCGGCTCGGCGGGCTCCCAGCACCACTGGCGATCTCTGCGCCTGAAAGCCGTTTGCAGTAGGTGTCCTGGGCAGGTGAGGGCGTGTGTGCAGAGGGAGGGGGTGCAGGCGAACTGCACCAGGCTGCCCTGGAATTCTGTCAGGGGCATTTCCCCGGCTCGGCGGGCTCCCAGCACCACTGGCGATCTCTGCGCCTGAAAGCCGTTTGCAGTAGGTGTCCTGGGCAGGTGAGGGCGTGTGTGCAGAGTGAGGGGGTGCAGGCGAACTGCACCAGGCTGCCCTGGAATTCTGTCAGATAACATTCCAGCCCCACCCAATCTGAGGGGAGCAGTGATGGGGGACACATCTGGCCTATCACCCACTCAGGTTAGTAGGTCGGGTGTACAATGCCGAGATTTATACAACATGACATAGATGGCCTCATTGTCTACGAGGAAGGCACACGGGGCTCCAGGGTGCTGTGGGTGGTGAGGATGGAGTTGTAGGGCCCAACTACAGCTGTGGAAATGGGGGGCTGGTAGATGGAGGACTCCAGCCTGGACTTCTTGCCGTAATCCTGTTCTATCAGTTGGGAAGAACCCAGAACCAGTTCCCCCACTGAAGCTGTGGAAAACCAAGAAGCCCTGCAGACCTGCGCACTGGTCAGCCACCTTGCAAATCTGGGCCAAGACAAGATGAATGATCCCTTTGCCAATGGTGCAGTGCCCGTGGGCATGGTTACTGGCAGCATCTTCCTTGCCTGTGATGAACTGCTCAGGGTGGAAGAGCTGGCAGTGGGTGCCCATGCAAACTTCAGCAGTGACTGGGTTCTAGGTCTACAGTCACCGCCCTGGGCATCTGCTTGCCAGTGCCCGTCTCACTGAAGGTGTTGAAGGAGTCACCTCCTCCCCCAATGGTCTTGTCGCTTGGCATCTGGCCTTGGGCTGGATCCCATGTTCCAAGCAGTAGAGCTCCCAGCAGGCCTTGCTAACCAGACACCAGCCTGGCCAAAGTGGATGGAGATGCGCTCACGCATGGCTGCTACTTACTGCACGACTCTTAGGCAGTCAATGTGACAGAATCTTGCCTGCTGTGTTTTTCAAGCCACCAGGTCCAGGACTTGAACTGCATGGTTGGCCATGTAGACTCTGACTCCCTTAATCACTAGGCCATAGGGCCGGGCCCCTGAAAGTTACAGCTTCTGAGCAGGTAGGTCATGACCAACACACAAAACCCACTGCTTCAGGGGCCCCAGACTCCTGCTGACCCACATAGAGGAGCAGCCCTGGGCCTGACATTCCAGGACCTACTCAGCTCAACCATGCATCCTCAGGGTTAGGCGTCTACATGGTCGTCAGGATAAAAGATCTACCATGGACTGTGGAACCTCCAGACTGCTCCCCACTGCCCAGGGCAGGAACCTGGGCCCTGTTCCCGTCCAGCACACTCCCCAGCAGCCTGCCTTATGCTCGGGCCATGGCATCGGCACTGCCTCCCACATACTGGACGTCCACCGCACACTTGTCTTTAGAGAAAATTTTTGCTATAGGATGTGTGCACTCGCCAGAGAGTGACAGAGAGACAGAAAGCAAGAGATCATCCCCTGGGGAGATGGCCACACTGTGATCCCTTTTCCTCCATTCTCCTTTCGGGATTTGGGAATGCACACATATACCCCCAGCGTGAGTTGATTTTTGGTTTTTGGTTTTTTTTGGAGAGATTTTTCGCTTTAGGGCGCGTGCGCTCGCCAGACAGACAGAGAGAGACATAGAGACAGAAAGCGAGAAATCACCCCACAGGGGGGATGGTCACACCGCAATCCCTTCTCCTCCATTCTCTTCTAGGGATCTTGGGCACACACGCACACGCACCCAGCGCGAGTTTTAAGCCACCAAGTCCGGGACGCAAACTGCGGTCAACTACATGGGAGTCCAGCGACATAGCCATTATGCTAACTGCTGGTTCCCCCACCCGGCGTGAGTTTTAAGCCAGCAGGTCCAGGGTTCAAACCGTAGTCAACTACGTGGGAGTCCAGCGACGTTACCATTAGGCCATCTGCTGGTCCCCACCGCATACTTCTTACATTGCTGCTCTTCTATAGCAATCCCTTCTCCATTCTCCTTCAGGATTGGGGCACGCACAAGCACCTGGCATGTTTCTCAAGCTTCTAGGTCTGGGACTTGAACTACACAGGTGGCCACATGGGATCCACGCCACTGGCTGCCCGTAGGGCTGTTCTTGAATGTCACACCCAAGCAGCATCTAGACACTCCCTGAGTTCTTCTGCTTCTACCACCTGGAAAAGTTGTGCTCATCTTTTGAAGCCCAAATCTGGCATTGCCTCTTCTGAGAAGCCCTCTAGCATACTCCCCACAGAGTCCACTGTCTCTTACTCTGCTCCTGTGATGCTTTGGGGCAGGGGACTAAGGCCACTGCTTGCCACGATCCCATAGCTCATAAGTCACAGAGTTGACAGCTGTCAGACTTCTCAGCTTTGCCCCAGGAGGAAGGGCTGGGCAGGGCAGGAGTACTGAGGCCAGCCTGACCCTGCTGTCGGATAGGCTTCATCCTGGGCCTTGGATCGTGGGCATCACGGCACCAGCTTTTGAGGGAGGACCAGAGGGTGGTCACACAGGATCACCCTCTACCAACCACAAAGCAGTTACTTCTCCACTAGAGTTTGTAATCTTCCTGTGACGCCCGGGGGATTTCACAGGAAACAGGCGAGGGAAGAGGCAGCGGCTTCCATCAGCCTCAGGAGAGGAACCAAGACTTGAACCAAGCTCGACCTTCTGACATTTGACACTTGGGACCACCCCTTCTTGTCTAAGGTTGATCTTAGCCATTTTTTCTGGAACCTGAAAAAGTGAACTTCCCTCCCTTCCACTTCTCCCTTTCTCCAGCAGGACGCTGGCACGATGGCGCACGACGACATGAAGGACCCAATTAAATGCCCACCTAAGACGCGGCCCTGTGGGACACGGACCCGCTGATAGGGCGTGGGCAAAACTGAAATGTACACCCAGCCGGCGTTCAGATCAGAGAGCACGTGCAGGCAGCAAGGGCGTTCAAACCAGTCATTGGGAAGCAGCTGCTCTGAGCAGGGGCTGGTCAGGAGGCCATGAGGATGCTCAGAAACCTGGGGAGGGCACCAGATGTCCCCGAGAGCAGGCCCAGGGCCTGGCCAGTCCTGCCTGAATCTGCCGCAGGAACCAGGTTCTGAGACACCAGGCCCTGGCCACCCCGGCCCCGCCTGCTCTGCCCTGGCTGTGCTCCCACCTGCTCCCTGCATGAAGGTCTGAGCGAGCCAGGCAGTGAGCCTCTCATGGGCGCAGGCGACTGCAGGGGCTGCTAGTGCTGTCCTGGAAGGTGTGTGTGGGGAGGACTCTGCCCTGCCTTGTGCTGGCGATGGCTCCCAGGCCCAGGCAGGTCCCAGGAGCACGCACTGGGGCGGAGGCCAGTCACAGTTCTGGTACAGCAATCTGAAGATAAACGTGGGGATCTCGTTCTACAGCGGGCTTGGGGTGGGGCCCGACAGGTTCCCCACTAGTTCTCACAGAGCTGATGCCGCCTGTGCAGAGACCAGTCTGGGAGCAAGACTCAGCGGTGTTGAGAGTCAGGAGCTGGCCAGGGAGGCGCTGGCTCACGCAGGGTGACAGCAAGGGGGCACACATTAAGCTAACAGCCCTGGGAATGGACGCGCAATGTCTGGCCAAACCAATGGCCTATGAACTGGCCTCAGAGCGCAAGCGCCACCTGCTGGCTCCCCAGTGAGGCTGTTCTCCCTCCTCAAGGGTCTCACTCTGGCAGTGGGCAGACAGCACACAAAGGCTGCATATCCAACTGTCATAAGGGGTGACCAGACACTTTTCCATCCACTCTGCCTTCACCTTCCCAGCGTGAGGAGACAAGGATGCTCTCACAGGTAATGCCCCAGCGCCTGTCATCCAACCCTGAGCATCCCCACACGGCAGTTACTGCTGTCCCCGCTACACGTGTGCTGAGGCCGAGGCTGAGCCCATGGGCATCCAGGGGAGAAGCAGAGGGGTACCTGGACCTTAGGCTGCCTGGGATGACCCCTTAAACCTGAGCTACATGAGGAGTAAGCCGACAGCACAGTCCCCGGCCCAAGATTGCAGGAAGCAGCAGAGAAAGTGGCAGAACTGGAGCGTGTGGTGTGACAATAAATGTGAACTCACTCTGCAGCCCAGAACCCTGGGGACCCTGGGAGGCACACACAAAGCCCTCCGGAGACGCCCCACCCACCTCTCAGGTCCCCTGCTCTGCTCAGAGCGCTGCCCAGAGGCCGGCAAGGGGTTACTGGAGGAATAGGCAGTCCTGCCCAGAGGCTGAGGTTTCCTAGCAACCACGCCAGCCTGCCCAGGGGCCCGGGTGTCAGAGGGCAGGCCAGCAGTCTGAGTCCACTCCTTGTATCAAGTGGACGCTGTAGCCCTCCTCTAAGGAAAGCCCTGACCTCCTCCCTGCCCTGTGCCACCCGGGGAAGATTCTCCACCATCACACTCCAACAATGCAGGAAGGGCTGATTCAGTTCCGCCTGGTGAAATGAGAGCGTGCTTGAAAACGTGGTTCTGAGGAGAGTACCCGAGGCCCAGTCCCCACCCCCTTTCCTGCTTCTACAGCGCTGGAGATGACCCGACCCCAGGGCAGGCATCCTGTCACTTAAGGACTAAGAGAACTCCTGGAGGTCGGAGCCCGGGCCTGGGCCGTGTCCAGCACACAGAGGGGTGCTCAGTCATCTAAATGAAGCGAGGTTTCCAGAAGATGCTCTTGTTTCAAGGCACCCTTGAATCTGGCCTGGCCTGTCCCTCCACCTCTTCCCTGCACTGCTGCATGTGCCTCCCAATCCAGGCCCCGCCCTGCTTCGCAGCTGGGGTCTCCCGCAGGTGCACACGGGAGCCGCTGCAGAAGCAAAGCAAGAGTCCCTTCAGGCCACCCGCTCCTGCAGACACCACCCGACACGCTCATAGCACATAGTACTCTTTATTGTGACGCTCGGTGGAAAACATCTGTAAACCGGCTTCCTGTAGTGGTGACAGCGGCAACGCGTGCTAAGGCACTTTTATTATATAAAAAGGGGGTAGGGTGGGGGTTCCATTCACTCCTTTGTGACAGCAACTGGGACCTGAATTCAGAGCTTTTTAGGCCTGTGCAGCTTTGACAGAACTTCATGATTTGCTGAGAGCTTGTTTCCATGTTTAAAAATGCCTTCTTGCCATAGTAAGTCTAAATGCAGCATATACAAAACAGTTAGGAACACAAGTAAATTCAGCCACCAGTGTAGGCCAGTGTAGGACAAGCTACTCTCTCTAAACACGGTTCCAAAGGAAAGGCAGTGATCAAGACTCGGAATTTTATCATTTATTACAAGAAGGGGAAAAAAAGAAGTTTCTCTTTTTCTTGCAAAAATATCGACGCAGGTGGCAGAATTTTAACTGTCTGAGTCAGTGGTTCAGAGAAACTGTCCTCAGGCCTAGTCTCAGAACAGCCAAGGCCTGCGTGGAGGGCCCCTGGACCTCGCCAACGCTCTGGCTGTCAGACTTGGGACAAGTCCCTTAACCATTAAATACATTTGGTCCCCAAGAGTGCTGGGAGAGGCCACCGGAAGCAGCTGGTTTCCAGCACGGCCCCTCTGCCCTGTGTGCTTGGCCCGACAGCCTCCAGCATCGCTGTGGCAGGGCAGGCTGCCCTCAGCGAAGGGGAGGGGCATTGCACTTGAGACGGTTTAGAATCAGGAAGGGGCGGTGGGCAGGGGTGCTGCCCAGAGCGGGTAAGGAGGCGCCGCCCCTTCGCCTGTCCCCCGCATTCTGTGCCCTGCACAGAGGTGGAGCCCTGGGTCTGCTCTCCGCAGACCACCAGGAGCCAAGGGGGTTGGAGGGGTGGAGGTGTGTGAGGTCACCACGTGTGATTGCCAACAGCAAAGGGGGAGGAGGGACGAGCTGGTGGCTGAGGTGGGGAAGGTGACGACCCTTTGGGGAGCCGGGCGAGCAAATCTCTTGTAGTCTAAAGAAAAACCGATTCATAGAAAACTCGCCCATCCCGGCGGCCTGCCCTCCTTGCCTCACCATCTTGTGTTTTTTGGCAAAGAGAGGGCCAAAGACCCTGCAGGTCACTCCTCCTGGCCCTGGGGCCCAGGCCCTGACTCTTTGGTATCGGATTCTGGGAAGATGGGGAGG
>NW_006208084.1:97004-97968 GCF_000334495.1 Tupaia belangeri chinensis | reverse complement strand
AGACAGGAGGTTGAGGAAGGGCTGTCCTCCCGGGCAAAGACAGGCTCCTTCCGGCAGTCGGGGCCCAGCCCATAGCCCGACCGCCATGTCTAGTCTTGCGCTTTTTTTCTTTCAAGAGAGATTTTTGCTATTGGGTGCACGTGCTTGCCAGGGAGACAGAGAGAAACCGAGAAAGAAAGTGAGAAATCACACACACACACACCCCCCGGAGGATGGCCATGCTGCAATCCCCTCTCCTCCATTCTCCTCCCAGGATTTAGGGCACGCACGCACACGTGCCAAGCGTGAGTTTCAAGCCTCTGCGTCCAGGACTCAAACCACAGTCAGCCACGTGGGAGTGCAGCACCTCAACCACCACAGCAGCTGCTAGCTCCTAGTCCTATTTTTATAATGCTAAAATAAAAAGAACCTTTGCAAAGAAGGTAAGAAGTAAGAATCTCAGAGAAAAATCCTCTAGTCCGACCACGTGACACTTCTGGAAAGCTAACGCCCTTCAAGAGATGCAGACTTTTTCCTTCTCTGGGTGCTGCCCACGGACACTGGCCTTGCTCTGTGAATGCGAATAAAGCTAGGCACCCAATGAGTGCAAGCGGGCAGTGGGCTGCAGGCCAGCCAGGACGCCTCAAGCAACATCTAACTCAGAACACCCAGCAGGAGGCCAAGAGGCGGCATGGTGTTCAGGCACTGGCGCCCACACGGCCAACTGCAGTTCAAGCACTGGATGTGGCAGATTTCTTTCCACTTTCTCTTTCTCTCTTTCTGGTGAGGGCATGTACATTGTCACGAACTTAAAAATTATAATAATGATGAATAAAACTTCTTCCCAAGGCCTTTTTACTATAGGGAGTGTGCACTCGCCAGAGAGACAGACAGAAAGCAAGAAATCACCCCTGGGCTGGCCACACTGCAATCCCTTCTCCTTGTTTTCCTCTCAGGATCTTGGGCACAAACGCACATGCGCCTG
>NW_006208084.1:93873-94975 GCF_000334495.1 Tupaia belangeri chinensis | reverse complement strand
AGGTTGGCCTTCTTGAGCCGGTCGTTGACCAGCTCCGTGTTGCCCTGCTCCTCCTCCAGCTCCTCCTCCAGCTGGGCGATGCGGGCCTCCAGACGCCGCTTCTCCTCCAGTGCGAGAGCCCTGGGAGCATGGGCAGAGGTGAGGTGGCCACCCCAGACGGGCACACCTGCCCCCACCTCTGCCGCCCACCGGCCTTACCCCTTGCCGCTGCTGTTGGCGATCTTGTCGGCCAGCTCATCCCGCTCCTGCTGGGCCTGGCGCTTGGCACGCTCTGCAGCTGCCAGTTCCTACAGGGAGGACCCAGAGTGTGACCCTCCAGGCAGCCACAGCCCTCTACTCCTGGCCACATGTACAGCTCTACAGCACTGCACCCTACCCTCCCCAAGCCCTGGCGCTTGTCCATCAAACCCTGTATTAGGTTGCCTCCTCCATGAAGCCCTTCTTCTCAACACCCCCCAGGCACCCACGGATGACTCCTCCCTGCAGAGTCATAGTTTAAGCAACACTTATTTACAAAACCCTCCCTCCATCAAAGTGCTAGGAATCAAGCCAGGTGCTACGGCTCTGAAGATAAATAATCCCACCACAGGAGACCCTTGATCCGGGATCTGCTCTGAAGATAAATAATCCCACCACAGAAGACCCTTGACCCAGGGATATGGCACGTGCCTGGCATGTGTGTGATGGACAAGGCAGCCGGGGGGTACGGTTGGTTCATGGCAGGAGATGTTTATCACTTCATGCCAGGACCCCAGGGCCCGGTGCCAAAGTGTCGGCCATACCCTTTAATCACATGAGGGAGCCTTGCCCCATAAAGAGCCAACCCCGGAGGGAGTCCTTCTGAACACCCAGACCCTGCCCAGCTCACTCCTGGAGTCTGGCCAGGTTGTTTCCAGCCCTGCCCTGGTGACGTGGGTGGCCAGGCCAGGAGAAGGGCCTGAGCGTTCTCTGCCCACTGGAGGGCAGCCGCCCAGTGCCCCTGGGGGCCCTGCCCACCTCCTGCAGCTGAATCATCTCGGCCTCCATGCTCTTGAGCTTCTTCTTGTTCTCCTTGGCCTGCGCCAGGATCTCCTCGCGGGAGACGCGTGTGTCGTCCAGCTCG
>NW_006208084.1:85384-90760 GCF_000334495.1 Tupaia belangeri chinensis | reverse complement strand
TCGGGGGAGGCTGGCCCCACAGGCCTGCTGTGGCTGGACTCTGCCTCCTCATCTATGGGAAGCTTCCCCAAGACTGAGGATTCCACAGGGGAGGCCTCCCTCACCTCTCCCAGGGAGCATACACAGTGCCTCCTATGGGAAGCAGAAGGAAGGTCAGACCCCACACCCAGCCCTGGCCTTGCACCTGCAGGTAAACCTCAGCACTCAAGCAGGCTGGCCCTAGACCGTGGGCACACTCTTAACCATCTGAGTCGATTCTGGTCTTCTGCCCTCACACAGAAGTCCCAAGACAGGATATAGAACATGGGCTCTTAGGATATTTGGCTGTGGATCCTCTGAGAATTTAGACAAGCCTACGGACTCCTTCTTACTATAGTGTCTCAATATGTGTAAGATAGGGCCAGCCAGTGGTGTGGTCGTTAAGGTGGCTGCCTCCCACATGACTGACTGCAGTTCTAGCCCCAGATCTGGCGACGTGAGGAACATGCCAGGAATGTGTGTGTGCGTGCCCCAATTCCCAAAAGAAGACAGACATGAAGAAGGGACTGTGGCAAGACTACCCTCTACTGCGGAGGGGTGCTTTCTCCTTTTTCCATGTCTCCCTCCAACAAGATTATGCGCCCTCTGGCATTTTTTTTCAATGCATAAAATAAATATGTAGGATTGCGAAGCCAACTAATTATGGCCAACACAGTGGTACTATAACCCGTGGCTGCTCAGCACATCGGACAGTAAGCCCCAGGCAGGACTGGGGTGATGACGCTGGAGCTGGGAGGAGTCCAGTCACAGCTGAGATGCAATGACCAGTGATTTCCTTCCGTGACAAGGACCCAGGTAGGTACTGCAGCTACCATGGCCCATGGCCTCGGTTCATGATGGGGACAGAGGCTGATCAGTGGCTAGGGCCTGGTGAAAACTGAGACGTGCTATGCCCCCGTCTAAGTTCACGAATCTCTGGTGTTCACAAAGCGGCAGGCTGTGTGCCGGTGTCCCCCTCCCACAGAATCCTGCCTCAGCTCTGAACCCCCAACCTGGGCGTGGAGCGCGGCGATCTGCTTCTCCAGGTTGTGCTTGGCCTCCTCCTCCTCCTCCAGCTGCTCCTTGAAGGAGTTCTTCTCGTCCTCCATCTGCTTCAGCTTGGTGCTCAGGCTCAGCTTCTGCCGGTTCTCCTCCTGCAGCAGCTCCTACTCCCAAGGACAAGGGGTTGTGGGTGCTTAGGAGATGCACATTAGAGCCTCAGGGCCCCCCACACCTCTCAAAGGAGGGACAGACTCGGGACAGCCACGTAAAAACCAAGGGAGAACCCACAGCCTCCTTGGACAGGTGCTGACGCTGCGTGGGCAGAGTCTGGTCTTCAAGCTGGAAGCCCTTACCTGGGTGTCCTGCAGCTGGGACTCGAGTGTGGAGAAGTCCTTGGTGAGCTTGCTAGACTTGCTGTCAGACTGGCTCAGGAGACCGGTCACGTTGTCCAGCTCGACCTGCACAGGGAGGGCAAGAAAGGTCACAGACCTGGCAATCCCTGCTCGGGGTCCCTCCTCAGCAGGCAATGCTGGACCTGAGTCATAAACTGAGACATAGAGATCTGGCTAAGGAGCCAGAGAGACAGAGGGAGCCTAGGCGTGCAGGCCTGGCTGAGGCCAAGGCGTTCCAGAGGCCCACTGCCCAGCTGGGGGTCTCAGTGGAAGTCTCACCTGCAGCTTGGTGACCTTGTCGGCCAGCTCCGTGCGCACACGCTCGCCCTCGTTGAACTTGACCTGCAGCTCCTGCAGCTGGGCCTCCACCTTCTTCCGCTTGTGCTCTGAGTCCCCTTTGCCCTGAAGCAGGACCTTCACCTCGTTGGCCAGCTCCCCTCGCTCGTTCTCCAAGGTCTGTTTTGCCTTCTCGAGGTTGGCTTTCACCTGGGGGTCGGGGCGGGAACAATCAAAGGTGTAAGTGGGGCACTGGTGCCCTGAAGTGAGGTTGGACCTTCGTTAGCACTCAAAGAGCTGCCAAATGCAGAGCCGGAAATTGACGCTTCTCGAGCAAAAATGATGGTGTTAGAAAGAGCCCTGGATACACACGGCTCGGGCCTCCCCTGGCCAGTCCTCTCTTGGCTGGCTGGTGACATTGGGCACCTGTCCTAACCACTGAAGGCCTCAGCATTCCCCCCTCTAAAATTGTCCCTGCCCAGCTTCCTTTGCAGGGTAGCGGGAACGTGAGTATAAGGTGTATTTGGTGCAGACTCTGCAGTGTTTGTGGGACAGTAAGAGAAACTTATTGTTGGTAGCTTGACTTCCAGTAATGCTTCTCTGGAATTTAATGTTTAAAATATTAATGTACATGGGGCCGGCAGTTAGCGTGGTGATTAAGGGCGCTGGACCGGCACAGAGCCGACTGTGGTTCAAGTTCTGGACCTGGTGGCTTGCTTTCTCACTTTCCCTCTGTCTTTCTGTGTCTCTCTCAGGTTGAATTGAAATAAATCAATAAATAAAATTAAAATAACTCTTAAAAAAGTGCTGATTCTCTCTCTCTCACTCTCTCTCTCTCTCTTAAAATAAATATATATATATATATATATATATATATATATATAAACAACATTAAATAAAATAATTCTTAAAAAAAACCCTAACATATAATGTAAGGATCTTTCAAGAAACATAAAAGTGAAGTTTGTGGAATGACCATGACAATCCCATTCTAGTCTACACCAAGTGGGATGCAAGGTCATCAGCGAGTTCAAGGGTCACTGGACAAGAGAAGGCTTCAACCTGCACGGCTCCAGGTGGAAGTTGACGGCACACAAATGGGCAAGGATGTTTCCAAGAGCACTTTGTAGGTGGCCACGGCTCCAGCTGCCACCAAGGGTTCCAATGAGCAAAAAGCCACAGGGGGTACAACTTGTCCTGCTATGGAACTGCCCGGCCCTCAGCTGCCTGACCAAGAAAGAAGCCAGGATGCGCATCACAAGAATTTTCTCAGTAAGACCCCAGCTGACTACTGTAGGGGTTCTAGAGAGGGCCCCGTAGTCAGTAAAGAGACCACCAGGCATTCCCCCCTCTAAAATTGTCCCTGCCCAGCTTCCTTTGCAGGGTAGCGGGAACGTGAGTATAAGGTGTATTTGGTGCAGACTCTGCAGTGTTTGTGGGACAGTAAGAGAAACTTATTGTTGGTAGCTTGACTTCCAGTAATGCTTCTCTGGAATTTAATGTTTAAAATATTAATGTACATGGGGCCGGCAGTTAGCGTGGTGATTAAGGGCGCTGGACCGGCACAGAGCCGACTGTGGTTCAAGTTCTGGACCTGGTGGCTTGCTTTCTCACTTTCCCTCTGTCTTTCTGTGTCTCTCTCAGGTTGAATTGAAATAAATCAATAAATAAAATTAAAATAACTCTTAAAAAAGTGCTGATGTTCAGGGGCCAGCACGTGGCATTGTGGTTGAAGGTAATGGATTCGCACATGGTCAACCACAGTTTGAATCCTGGACGTGGAGGCTTTGCTTTCTTTCTGTCTCTCTCTCTCTCTCACTCACTCACTCTCTGATCAAATTAATATATATATATATATATATATGAAGTTTGTGAAATGACCGTGACAATCCCATTCTAGTCTACACCAAGCAGGTGGCAGGGTCATCAGCGAGTTCAAGGGTCACTGGACAAGAGAAGGCTTCAACCTGCACGGCTCCAGGTGGAAGTTGACGGCACACAAATGGGCAAGGATGTTTCCAAGGACACTTTGTAGGTGGCCACGTGTCCAGTCGCCACCAAGTGTTCCTGAGCAAAAAGCCACAGGGGGTACAACTTGTCCTGCTTAGGAACTGCCCGGCCCTCAGCTGCCTGACCAAGAAAGAAGCCAGGATGCGCATCACAAGAATTTTCTCAGTAAGACCCCAGCTGACCACTGTATGGGGTTCTAGAGAGGGTCCCGTAGTCAGTAAAGGGACCACCAGAGTCCTGAGTTTCAGGGTGGCTCCAATTCCCTGAAACTCTCTGGCCTGGCAGGATGCTGAATAGAATAACGGCAAGAGCGCAACTTTAACAAGAACTTTCTGAGTGCTTGACGTGTATCGCCAGTTCAAACCTCACATAATCAGATGACGTCATCATTATCCTCCTTCACAGACAGGGAAACTGAGGCACGGAGACTCTATCAGCTGAGGGCTAGGGCTGGACTCAGCCTGGGCAGCCTGACACTGGAAATGCTCTGCTTTATGGGCTGGGTAAGAGACTGCGAGGCCCAGTGCACGGCTGGCCTGGAGGTCCCTCCTGACAGCCCTCCAACCTGGCAGGTGCAGGGGACCCTCCACACCTGCTTCATCTGCTCCAGCTGCTCTGCCAGCTCCTCTACAGCCTGCGAGTGCTTCTGCCTCATCTTCTGGATCTGGGCCTCATGAGTCTTGGCCTCCTCCTCTAGGTTCTTCTTCAGGATGTTCACTTCCTGTTCGTGCTTGGACCTGGGTAGACAAGGGCCATTAGAGCAGAGGCCAAGGACCTGGACGATGCTGCCATCGGGCCCTTCCATGGCTGCAGAGAGGCCTGGCAAGGCCCTAGGTGGCCCTAAGCAGGCTTCCAAATCAGGGGCTTCCCTCCTTGGCTATCAGTCCTGTGGCCCACACTTGCAGACACTGTGGAGAGGCCTCTGTACCCTTTCAGCTCTAAAGCCCACCCCTGCAATTCCAAACTCTGAGCCGAGTCCTCCAGCAGGCCTTCTACTTGGTAGACAGAAACTACTAAGGAACCCTCACGCTTTCTGGTAAGTAACAGGACCACTGTGTGTGTCAAGGGGCCCAGGGTTCATTCCTCAGAAGCCAAGGCCTCCCCTTCGGTGCCCCCACCCCCGACCATTTATGAAACAGTCAGCGAGCCCCGTGCACACCTGAGCTCTTGCTGGGCAGCTGTGGAATACAGAGTGTCCTCCAGCTCTGTTTTCAGTGCTTCCAGCTCTTCCCCAAGGTCCCATTTCTGCTTCTCAGCTTTATTCCTGGAAGCACGCTCAGACTCCAGGTCTTCCCGGAGTTTGGAAATCTGAAACTCCAGCTCCCGAATTTTCATCATTGAAAAATTCTTCTGAGCTGCTGCTTCTTCAACACTGCCAGAGACCAACAATATCAGTGTGAGGCCATCTTCATCTTCAAGGAGAAGTTTCCAGAAAAGGCCTCAAGAGAGATGCAGCCAAAGATGCTTCTAGAAGTCATAATCATGGCACTTAAGATAACTCAGCAAAAACAATACCCAATGTATTCCAAAGGTTTAAGGACAACACCACTTTGAGATTTGGAAAATTCCAATTTCCAAATTAAGATTTAAATTTCTTTTTTGGGGGGAGAGTTTTTTTCTTTTCTCTTTTTTTTTTTTTTTTTTTTTTGGGTGTTTTTTTTTATAGGGCAAATGCGCT
>NW_006208084.1:84525-85227 GCF_000334495.1 Tupaia belangeri chinensis | reverse complement strand
GTAGGTGTTAGGCGAATTCCGGCCCCTTTTTTTTTTTTTTTTTTTTTTTTTTTTTCTATAGGGCACATTCGCTCACCAGATAGACATAGAGAGAGACAGAGGAGAATAGAGAAGAAGGGATGGTGGCGTGGCCATCCCCCCTGGGGGGTGATTTCTCACTTTCTGTCTCTGTCTCTCTCTTTCTGGCGAGGGCATGCACCCTAAAGCAAATCCTCTCAAAAACTAAATGAATAAAATTAAAATGTAAAATTTACAACCAGAATGCTACAATTTCAGATGACTGCAATTATGTGAAAATAGAAATGTGCTATGGCTATTGAATGATTATGAGTTATCAATGTAGGTTCCCCAGAAATACATGCACCCTCCAGAAGGGATGTTGACACTGCACCAGGCCATGCGCATGAGTAGATGGGGGTAATGGGAAGCGTCTACCTTCTGCTCAGTCTTGCTGTGAATCTGAAACACCTTTAAAAAATGAAAAAAAACTATGCTTATAGCCAATTTTAAAAGGAAAGGAAAGGACTCTCACGTGCAGGTGACAGAGTAATGAGTAATGGATGCCTTTTCTGGGATTACAAGTAAAAGAACAAACGAAAGACAAAGATTCCTTAGACCGTGCTCTAAGTAGATCGGAACCATCTGCCTAGAAATGGTTCCTCCATGACAACGGCAGAAGGCAGGCGTGGAGCTGCCCCCGGT
>NW_006208084.1:69567-80362 GCF_000334495.1 Tupaia belangeri chinensis | reverse complement strand
CCTCACAGAGACAGCACCCTCTACACGGTCCCCAGACCTCACAGAGACAGCACCCTCTACTCGGTTCCCAACCTCACAGAGACAGCACCCTCTACACAGTCCCCAACCTCACAGAGACAGCACCCTCTACACGGTCCCTGTACCATATTCACCTCCTGTCTCGGCCAGCCCTGGGACACAGCACACACTCAGAATGTTCAAGGAGGTCTCTGGACATGAACTGGGACCTTCCACATGGGTCAGCCTTGTGAGTGTCCTGCTACCCCTGCCCCCCCCAGCTGCTGTCTGCTCCCTGGGGTGGGCACTAACAGGGAACCAACTTGGTTCTCACTGGAAACAGCTGCCACCTTGGAGATTGAGGAGGAGCCCGGGGCTGAAAGATGGGTGTAGCACCACACAGGTGGTCCCGTGCTCCCGCCTGGGGCTCAGGCTCAGAAACAGCTTTACTGCGGAAATGCCAGACTCTCCCTTGGGCCACGTTCATTGATGAGAAAATCCCTTTGAACAAGACCTGGGCACCCCGGGGTCACAGGGCAGCCAGAGACCACAGGTTATCCTGGAAAAAGAACCTGCTACTGAGCTGAGGCCAGCCCAAAACTGCAAACAGAAAAGACAGGATGGAGCCGTGCCAGGCTGGAGCTGCCCTACAGGTGGGACTCAGAAGGGCCTCCTTCAACAGCCAACCTGGCCTAGGAGTGAAGGCATTGCTCTGGGACCTGCCTGAAGGATGCCGAGGCCAGACCCACAGAGTAGGCTTTCTGTGGACAATTGGCAATGGTGGTGGTGGGCTCTCACTGCCACTCACATGGTGTTTTGCAAATGAGGATGCCGGCCATCTGCATCTGGTCTGGAACCCTGAGCACAGACTCTGGGACAGCAGATTCTTGTTCTGCTGAGGTTGGGGTCTAACTAGGGCATGACAGCTATGGTGTGCCGTGAGGAAATCTGGACGTGACCAGAGATCTGAGGACAGCTAGGTGGTGAGACCTGGACCCGTTCTGCAGAAGTTGTCTCAGAGTGCACAGGAGGTCACTGTGAGTCACACCCAGCCCCTCCTGCAAGACCAGGTCCATCTCCAGCTTCTTCTGAGCAGCCATTGCTAATGAGCGCTGCTTCCGCTCATCCTCCAGCTCTGCCTCCATCTCCCGCACCTGGGGAAGGAAGCAGCTCAGGAGGCTGCCCTGGCACACGGAGCCCGCGCCCATGAGCCAGGTGGGTGCAGGCCAGGTCTGTAGGTCCCCGGGTGCCAAGGAAGACCACTGACCACATTCTAGGAGTGAGCCGCTGACCCCCGGGTCACAGGACTGAAAGGAAGGACCTGGGAGGAATGGGCCAGGCGGAGGCAGCAGAGAAGTTAGCCCACCTCTGGGCTGTGGGGATGCACTCGCCGGTCTGACCAGCTGTTGCTTCTTCTCCTTGCTCTGCTTGTCGCAGCCCTGCAGGTCCCATGAGGGGACTCTGAGCCTGACTGCTTATCAGCCAGTCCCACTGTGGCCCTCCACTAACGACCCTCCTGTCCCTCTGGGGTACGGTCACTGCACTGGCCCACTCTGCCTGTGTCTTTTCCTACCTTCCCATTCTGTGGGTGGGTCACAGTTCTCACCAAGGGTTTGGGAGAATGTTCTGTGACCCAGTGGGCCATAGTCTCTATGGCAGCCCTTAAACCTGGCGCCACCATGCAAATGCGCCCAGAGGAGTACAGAAATTTTGAAACACAGATGTCTTCATACAGTCCCTGCCTACAACATGCAGTGGCCCAGACGGCCACACCTGCTGTCCCCAGGTCATGCCATTGTTCTATCGGCCCCAACGTCTGCATCTCTGTAAGCTTCCTCAGATCTCAGAGAATGAGTGAAATAGGAACACAAGACAGAAACTTTTAAATGATTGTAAAACCAGTCCATTGTAGAAAACCAAAGGGGAAAAATCAAGGGTTAGAGTGTCCCCTCCGCATGTCGTGTAAAGACACCTTCTCCAACAGCTTTCTTTCCAGACCCCAGCAGGTTGCAGACCCAGGGGACCCTCAGCACTGCCTCTCACAGTCCCCTGTGAGTGAGACCGGGAGCTGACTCTGGGCTTCATAAAACTCAGCCACCCACGACTGCGGTCAGGCCTAAGGGCACCTGGTAAAACTTCCACTTCTTCTCCTGGTTGGAGACACTCTGCCACTGGTGGTCCAGGTCTACCAGGAGGTCATCCAGCTCCTGCTGCATCTGCATCTTGGTCTTCTTCAGCTCTTTGTAAGCAGCCACCTGCTCCTCGTGACGCTGGCTCAGGCCCTCCAGGTCCTTCTGGAGCTTCCTCTTTGCCTCCTCTGCCGTCTCCAGGCACCCCACACCGTCCTCCATCATCTTCTTCATGTCGGCCACCTGGGTGGGTGCAAGCAGTCAAGAAACACCCTAGGGCACCTGCTCACGTAGTGTGCCTGTCCCTGGGACACCCATGGTCTGACCAGCTGCACCCATTACAGAAACAGCTCTGCAGGCAGCCGGGGAAGGCTGTCCCTGCAGGCAGCCAAGGAAGGCTGGCCCCACAGGCCCGCTATGGCTGAACTCTCCCTCCTCATCTATAGCAAACTTCCCAAAGACTAAAGAGCCCACAGGGGAGGCCTCATTCACCTCTCCCAGGGAGCAGGCACAGTGCCTTCTATGGGAAGCAGAAGGAAGGGCAGACCCCACACCCAGCCCTGGCCTTGCATCTGCAGGTAAACCTCAGCACTCAAGCAGGCCGGCCACTCTAGACCGTGGGCACACTCTTAACCATCTGAGTCGATTCTGGACTTCTGCCCTCACACACAGAAGTCCCAAGACAGGATATAGAACAGGGGCTCTTAGGATATTTGGCTGTGGATCCTCTGAGAATTTAGACAAGCCTGACTCCTTACGATAGTGTTTCAATATGTGTAAGATAGGGCCAGCCAGTGGTGTGGTCGTTAAGGTGGCTGCCTCCCACATGACTGACTGCAGTTCTAGCCCCAGATCTGGTGGCCTGAGGAACATGCCAGGAATGTGTGTGTATGTGTGCCCCAATTCCCAAAAGAAGACATGAAGAAGGGACTGTGGCAAGACTACCCTCTACTGAGGAGGGGTGCTTTCTCTTCTTCCCCTGTCTCCTTCCAGCAAAATTATGTGCCCTCTGGCAATTAAAAAAACGCATTAAAAAATGTAGGATTGCTGGGGACCAGCAGTTTGCGTAATGGCTATGTCGCTGAACTCCCATGTAGTCAACCATGGTTCGAGTCCCGGACATGGCAGCTTTAACTAACGCTGGGGGTGTGTGGACGCGCCCAAGATCCTGACAGGAGGATGGAGGAGAAGGGATTGCGGCATGGCCATTCCTCACCCCCCCACTCTGGGGGGGGTGATTTCTCGCTTTCTGTCTCTTTCTCTCTCTGTCTTTTTGGTGAGTGCACACGCCCTATAGCAAAAACCTCTTCAAAAAAAGATAAAATGTAGAATTGCAAAGCCAACTAATTATGGACAACGCAGTGGTACTATAACCCATGGGTTGCTCAGCACATCAGCCAGTAAGCCTCAGGAAGGACTGGGCTGATGATACTGAAGTGGGGAGTCCAGCCATAGCTATGATGTAATGACCAGAGATTTCCCTCTCTGACAGAACCCAGGTAGGTACTCCTGCTACCATGGTTCATCACGTTGGTTCACGATGGGGACATAGGCGTTTTTTTTAATTTTTAAAAATATTTTTATTTTTTGGAGAGGTTTTTGCTATAGGGTGCGTGCGCTTGCCAGAAAGAGAGAGACAGAGAGACAGAAAGCGACAAATCACCCCCCAGGGAGGATGGCCATGCCGCAATCCCTTCTCCTCCATTCTCCTCTTGGGATCTTGGGCACGCATGCAAACACACCCGGCGTGAGTTTAAGCCACTGAGTCCAGGACTCGAACCGCTGTCAACTACGTGGGAGTCCAGCAACAGCCATTACGCTAACTGCTGGTCCCAACATAGGCTTATTTGAGGCTAGGGCCTGGTGAAAACTTAGACGTGCTATGCCCTCATCTAAGTTCATGGATCTCTGGATTCCACAAAGCCCTAGTCCCTGGTCTAGTGAGTGCAGAAGTAAGCTCCCGGTGGGGGGACTAGTGGGGACCAGTCAATGGCAGGCTGTGTGCTGGTATGTCCCTCCCACAGAATCCGGCCTCAGCTCTGAACCCCCAACCTGGGCGTGGAGCGCGGCGATCTGCTTCTCCAGGTTGTGCTTGGCCTCCTCCTCCTCCTCCAGCTGCTCCTTGAAGGAGTTCTTCTCGTCCTCCATCTGCTTCAGCTTGGTGCTCAGGCTCAGCTTCTGCCGGTTCTCCTCCTGCAGCAGCTCCTACTCCCAAGGACAAGGGGTTGTGGGTGCTTAGGAGACGCACATCAGAGCCTCAGGGACCCCCACACCCCTCAAAGGAGGGACAGCCTCGGGACAGCCACATAAAAACTGGGGGAGAACCCACAGCCTCCTTGGACAGGTGCTGATGCCACGTGATCAGAGTCTGGTCTTCAAGCTGGAAGCCCTTACCTGGGGGTCCTGCCGCTGGGGCTCTGGTGTGGAGAAGTCCTTGCTTACCTGGGTGTCCTGCAGCTGGGACTCGAGTGTGGAGAAGTCCTTGGTGAGCTGGCTAGACTTGCTGTCAGACTGGCTCAGGAGACCGGTCACGTTGTCCAGCTTGACCTGCACAGGGAGGGCAAGAAAGGTCACAGACCCGGCCATCCCTGCTCGGGGTACCACCTCGGCTCCTGCAGGCAATGCTGGACCTGAGTCACAAGCCAAGACATGGAAGCCATGGTGAGGAGCCAGAGAGAGCGAGAGAGCGAGCCTAGGCATGCAGGCCCGTCTGATACCAAAGCACTCCAGAGGCCCACTGCCTGGCTGGAGGTCCCGGCAGAAGCTTCACCTGCAGCTTGGTGACCTTGTCGGCCAGCTCCGTGCGCACACGCTCGCCCTCGTTGAACTTGACCTGCAGCTCCTGCAGCTGGGCCTCCACCTTCTTCTGCTTGTGCTCTGAGTCCCCTTTGTCCTGCAGCAGGACTTTCACCTCGTTGGCCAGCTCCCCTCGCTCATTCTCCAGGGTCTGCTTCGCCTTCTCGAGGTTGGCTTTTACCTGGGCGGAGGGGCGGGGACGAACAAAGGTGTAAGTGGGGCACCCATGCCCTGACACAAGGCTGGACCTTCTGTTAGCACTCAAAAACTGTCAAATGCAGACCCGGAAATGGATGCTTCTGGAGAAGTAGCAAGGGTGTTAGCAAGAGCCCTGGACAGAGATGGCTCGGGCCTCCCCTGGCCAGTCCTCTCTCGGCAGGCTGGTGACATTGGGCACCTGTCCTCACCACTGAGGGCCTCCATAATTATCCCTGCCCGGCCTCCTTTGCAGGGTAGTGGGAATGTGAGTATAAGGTGTGTTTGGTGCAGACTCTGCAGTGTTCATGAGACAGTGAGAGAAACCAACTGTTGGTAGCTAGACTTCCAGTAAAGCCTCTCTGAAATGTGATGTTTAAAATACTAACGCACATGGGGCCGGCAGGTGGTGTGGTGGTTACGAACCTTGGACTGCCACAAGGTCAACCAAGGTTCGAGTTCCATACCTGGCAGCTTGCTATCTCACTTTCCCTCTCTTTTTCTGTGTTTCTCTCAGACAGCTAGGATGGCATGAGAAGAGGAGGTAGATTCAGGAAGCTAAATATATAATCAATAAAACAGAGCTATAAAAAAAATTCCGGAGGGGCCGGCAGGTGGAGTGGTGGTTATGGGTGCTGGATTCCCACATGGCTGACCTCAGTTTGAGTCCCAGACCTGGCGATTGCTTTCTCTCACTCTCTCTTTCTGTCTCTCACTCACACTCTCACGCACGCATTCACTCTGTCACTCTGAGGTAAATTAAAATTAATTAATAAACAAACGAACAACATTAAATAAAATAATTCTTTAAAAAAATACTAATGTACAAAAGTAGTGTTCTTTCAAGAAACATAAAACTGAAGTTTGCAAAATGACCATGACAGGGAAAAGGCAGTTAGTATAATGGCTATGTCGCTGGACTCCCATGTAGTTGACTACGGTTCGAGTCCTGGACCCGGTGGCTTAAAACTCACGCTGGGCGCATGTGCGTGCGTGCCCAAGATCCCGAGAATGGAGGAGAAGGGATTGCGGCGTGACCATCCCCCCTGGGGGGTGATTTCTCGCTTTCTGTCTCTATGTCTCTCTCTCTGTCTGTCTGGCGAGTGCACACGCCCTATAGCGAAAACCTCTCAAAAAAAAAAAAAAAAAAAAAAGACCGTGACAATCCCCCGTGACAATCTCATTCTAGTCTGCACCAACTGGGCTGCAGGGTCATCAGCGAGTTCAAGGGTCACTGGAAAAGAGAAGGCCTCAACCCATGGAGTACCTGGTAGAAGCTGACAGCACACAAATGGGCAAGGATGTTTCCAAGAGCACTTTATAGGTGGCCACGTCTCCAGCTGCCACCAAAGGTTCCAATGAGCAAAAAGTCACAGAAGGCAGAAATTGTCTTGTTAAGGACCTGCCTGGTCAGGATGCACATCGCAAGAATTTTCTCAGTAAGACCCCAGCTGACCACTGTATGGGGTTCTAGAGAGGGTCCCGTAGTCAGTAAAGGGACCACCAGAGTCCTGAGTTTCAGGGTGGCTCCAATTCCCTGAAACTCTCTGGCCTGGCAGGTTGCTGAATAGAATAACGGCAAGAGCGCAACTTTAACAAGAACTTTCTGAGTGCTTGACGTGTATCGCCAGTTCAAACCTCACATAATCAGATGACGTCATCATTATCCTCCTTCACAGACAGGGAAACTGAGGCACGGAGACTCTATCAGCTGAGGGCTAGGGCTGGACTCAGCCTGGGCAGCCTGACACTGGAAATGCTCTGTTCTACGGGCTGGGTAAGAGACTGTGAGGCCCAGTGCACGGTTGGCCTGGAGGTCCCTCCTGACAGCCCTCCAACCTGGCAGGTGCAGGGGACCCTCCGCACCCGCTTCATCTGCTCCAGCTGCTCTGCCAGCTCCTCTACGGCCTGCGAGTGCTTCTGCCTCATCTTCTGGATCTGGGCCTCATGAGACTTGGCCTCCTCCTCTAGGGTCTTCTTCAGGATGTTCACTTCCTGTTCACGCTTGGACCTGGGTGGAGGAGCGCTGTCAGAGCGTAGGCCACGGACATGGGCGATGCTGTAATGGGGCTCTTCCATGGCTGCAGAGAGGCCTAGCCAGGCCCCAAATGACTCTAGGCAGCCTGCCAGCCCAAGGGCTTCCCTCCGTGGTTATCCGTCCTGTGGCCCACACTTGCAGATACTTGAAGAAGCCTCTGAACTCTATCAGCACTAAAGCCCACCCCTGCAACTCTAAACTCTGAGCCAAGTCCTCTAGCAGGTCTTCTACTTGGTAGAGAGAAACTACTGAGGAACCCTCATGCTTTCCGGTATGTAACAAGACCAGTGTTTGTTCAGGGGCCCAAGATTAATTCCTCAGAATCCAAAGCCTCCCCTTTGCTGCCACCTGACCCTCTATGACACAGTCAGCGAGCCCCGTGCACACCTGAGCTCTTGCTGGGCAGCTGTGGAATCCAGAGTGTCCTCCAACTCTGTTTTCAGTGCTTCCAGCTCTTCCTGTTTCTGCTTCTCAGCTTTATTCCTGGAAGCACACTCAGACTCCAGGTCTTCCCGGAGTTTGGAAATTTGAGATTCCAGCTCCCAAATCTTCTTCAGGGCCGTGTTCTTCTGAGTGGCTTCTTCCACTCTGCAAGAAACCAACATCAGTATGAGGCCATTTTCACCTTTAAGGAGCAGTTTCCGGAAAAGGTCTTAGGAGAGATGCAGACAAAGATGCTTCTAGAAGTTATAATCATGGCGCTTGAGATCACTCAGCAAAAACAATACCCAAGACATCCCAAAGGTTTAAGGCAATGCCACTTTGAGATTTGGAAAACTTTATTTTCTAAATTCAGATTTAAATATTTTAAAAAATTAAAATATTAAATAAAAAACTGAGAATGCTACATTTTAAGATCACTACAAGTAAGTAAAAATAGAAATGGGCTATGGACATCGGATGATTATGATGTATCAGTGTAGGTTCCTCAGTAAAACATGCACCCTCCAGAAGGGTGTTGACAGTGCGGGAGGCCATGCACACGAGGAGATGGTGTAAATGGGAAGTTTCTACCTTTTGCTCAATCTTGCTGTGAATCTGAAACTCCTCTAAAAAAAAAAAAAAAAACAAAAAAAAAAACTGTGTGCTTATAGCCAGTTTCAAAAGGAAAGGAAAGGACTCTCATGTGCAGGTGACACAGTAATGAGTAATGGATGCCTTTTCTGGGATTACAAGTAAAAAAACAAACAAAAGACAAAGATTCCCTAGACTATGTTCTAAATAGATCGGAACTATCTGCCTAGAAATGGTTCCTCCATGACAACGGCAGAAGGCCGGCGTGGAGCTGCCACAGTGCCGAGCACCGGCACCGGCCACCTACATACGGGCTGGAGGGCTGGGCCTCACCTGGCCAGGGCGGCCTGGAGCTCCTCCTCTTTCTTGGCCAGCTGCATCTTGAGCTCTGCAATCTGGGCCCAGAGCTCTGCAATCTGGTCGCTGAGGTCTGTGGAGTCTCCTTCCAGCTTCCGGTGGGTCATCTCCAGCTCCTGCCACTGTTTCTCCTTACCTGGCCAGGGCGGCCTGGAGCTCCTCCTCTTTCTTGGCCAGCTGCATCTTGAGCTCTGCAATCTGGGCCCAGAGCTCTGCAATCTGGTCGCTGAGGTCTGTGGAGTCTCCTTCCAGCTTCCGGTGGGTCATCTCCAGCTCCTGCCACTGTTTCTCCTTCCTGCGGAGGTGCTCTACAAAGAAGGGGGGTGGGAGGAGCCCCAGAGCCCTCAGTGGCCACAGGCTTTTCTGTCTGTTTTGAATTACTTGTAACACTGAGCATTTGTTATGAACATATGTAAGGCTGCAGGGTCAGGACACACAGATGCTCATACCCAACTCCTGGCCGAAGGAAAGGAAGATCACCACAGGCTGCCAAGTCCCCTGTGTCTCTCTAGCCTCACCCCCTGGCCCTCCTGTCATGGGTAACCACTCTCCTATGTCTGTGTCTGTAAGTCCTCTGTTTGCCTTTAAGGCCATGCCACAACCGTGTCGCTAATAAATACGACCCTAGGTCTTAAATCAGCATGATCTTACATGAACAGAACTGCCTTGTACGAGTTCCAGAGGTGGAAGAGTGGAGTCAGGGTTCCACAGCTAGTTTTATGATTTCCTGTGACGTCACTTAGGTAAGCTTCCTCACCTTCCTGTACCGCTTCTGAGTATCGGGGTAATAAGGCAACCTACTCACTAGGCTGCTAAGAGGCTCAAATTGAATTAGTATCTTAAAGCAGGGGTCCCTGAGGTGGCAGTCCTCGGCCTGATGAGGGACACCTCCCCTGCAACATGCAGCAGGGGGTGGCGGTGGCTCTGTGAGTGAGGGTCTGTGTTTGCAGCCCTCCCAATCGCTCACATTGCCGCCTGTGCCCCCCTCCTGGTGGGTTCTCACAGAGCGTGAGCCCTACTGTTTTGTGACTGTTCCACTGTATACTGAATGTGGTGGGTGGGGGACAGGGGTGCAGGCGGATCTGGTGTGCTTGGGTAACCTGGGACCAACACCCCGCCCAGTGTCCAGGGAAGGACAGCTTTCCATGAGGCCAGTCCTTCTGCCAGAAATGTTGAAGACCATATGTGTCAGCTGTGCTAGCTATTGGATATATTTAGACTAATTAAGTTCATTGGCAGATCAATTGAACGGGGTGGGGGGGAGGCATGGAGGGCAACCGTGGCTGCCAGGGACAATGGAGGAGGAGGAAGGGACAGGATGGGACATAGCAGAGGGTGGGGGATGGGGAATCAAGGATGGCAAAACAAAAGGCAAGGTATGCAGGACATAAGAATTGGAAAATTATTTGCTGAGAACATGTATGTTGATGTGCTTGATTGAGTCAATGCAGTGTATTTTGGATGGAAAATGCATTTGTGCGTTGTGAGGGTGTAAAGTGAATTAATGTAGAGAAGGAATAAATTAAAAAACAAAGGAAATGTTGAACACCACTGCCTCACAGCACTTAGAGCAGGGTCTGGCCCAGAGCTGACCTTGGCAATTACTCCACGATCTGCCTTTGTCACCTGATCTTTTTTTTTAAAGAATTATTTTATTTAATTTTATTTATCCATTCATTTATTTTAATTTGACTAGAGAGAAACACAGAGAGAAGGGGAGGGGGAAGTAAGAAAGCAAGCCACCAGGTTCGGGACTTGAACCAAGATTAGCCATTTGGGAGTGTCTAGCACCTTAACCAACATGCCACCTGCTGGTACCATCACCTGATCTTAAGTTCAATCTTAAAGTGCAGCATGCTTACGTATCAGTATAACCAACTCATTTGGACGTCTGTTTGGTATTCATTAAAGGAATATGTCACAGTTTCTCCATTTTATGATGGACAGGCATTAGGGGGTCAGGGGTGCAGGCGGATCTGGTGTGCTTGGGTTACCTGGGACCAACACTCAAACCCCCACGGTCCGAGGAAGGACACCTTTTCAGGAGGTCAGTCCCTTGTACCAGGAATGTTGGGGACCTCTGCCTCACAGCACTTACAGCAGTGCCTGGCCCAAGGCCGACTGTGACCTGCCTTTGTCACCCGATCTTAGACTCAATCTTAAAGTGCAGCATGTTTACGTCTCACTGTGACCAACTCATTTGGAAGTCGGTCTGGAATTCCATTAAAGGAACACGTCACAGGTTCTCCATTTTACGATGGACAGGTAT
>NW_006208084.1:64930-69279 GCF_000334495.1 Tupaia belangeri chinensis | reverse complement strand
TTAGAGGCCAGCCAGGACCACTGATAAATCCTAGAAAGAAAAAAGCAGAACAGTCTTATGGTTGGCACTTTAATAGTACTAGAGTGTCTATCTTGTACTCGGGCCAGGCGGAGTGTGAAGCCAAGCTAGGAAATGCTCCCAGTGGTCAGACAGGGCTGTGCTGACCCTAACTCTCCAGGAGTGACCGCGGAGTTCGCATAGCAGTCTGGGTTCTCGCCTCCCCACCAGCTGTCCCTTCCTCTCAAGGGCCCGGGGTGGGGTGTCCTCGGACAACCACAGACCTGCCCTCTGCCCAGCCCTCCTCACTGCCAGATGCCTAGGGTCCAGGGGATAAGGCAAGATTTGTCACCCTGCCCCTAGTCAAGCATAACCTTGGCAGTCCCACAGGGGACACCCAACCCTACAGTAACAGGGCCTTGAAGGCCCAGACTCTGCAAGGACCAGACCCTGCCCCGGCAGCCTGGTGGCCTCCGGTCTTAGGGCAGTGGCCAGGTGTACCCAGAGGTGCCTTGGCATCTTGGTGTCCTGGGTCAGGTGAGCGAGCTCCCCACATCACCCTCACCTTCCAGGTCGGTGATCATGGCCTCGTGCTTGTTCTTGAGCTTGGCAAGGCTCTTCGACTTCTCCTCCTCTTCCATGAGGTTGGTGGTGAACTCAGCTATTCTGTCTTCCAGCAGCTTCTTCTCCTGGCGGGGTGAAGGGGGGTGGCCAGAGTCAGGTGTCAAGGTGTCAGCTGAGCACAGAACACTTCAGCTCTCATGACATGCCCAGAGACCCAGGATGGATGGACAGGCCGAGCCTTTGACACTTGATCCAGTTCATCAGATTTCTCTGGACCACAGGGTTTCTTCCAGAGGTCAATGGCCCTCGAAGCAGCCACATGTGCTTCCTTAGGGTCTAAGGTGTGGTGCTAGCCCTCCCTGGGCCTTAGGAAAAGTGGCAGCCAGGCCTGGCCAGTGACACCAGAGGCAGCGTCAGTGTTGGAAGCCACGTGCCGACCGCGGGTTCAGATCTTGAGCTGACTTTGACCATGTGGGACACACGGGTCCATGCTCCTGACCAGCTGGAAGGCTTGGGGTGGGGACCCTGGAGTGACAAGTCCCTACTGATGGTGCCTGTCTGTCTTTGTGCACATGCATGGTCTCATCCAAATAAAAACTTGAAAGAGATGAAAGGAACGCTGTGGCAGGCCCTGGGCAGGAATGAAAGGCTGTGCTCCTCTAAGAAGGGGCCACATGCACACCCCCCTCTTCCTTGCCCCTCGCTCACCCTCCAGGTGGGCTGCGGTGGGCTGATCACACCACCAAAGTGCCCAGGGCTGCTCTCCTCACTGCTCTGCGTGGCCATCCCCAGAGCCCTAGTCTCAGTAAGGTCCCCATGACCCCTGCCACAGACGCTGTCACTCAGCAGGAGCGCCTTGCTCCCACATACAGTCCCTGTCATGTCACACCACTGCAGTTCTCCATCCTCTGGGGACCAGGACAGCATTCGTCCCTGCCCTGTCCCCTCTCTGTTCACATACCCTAGGTGTTTGTAAAAGTCTATCATGAGAGACAGAGACAGTCCCCATACCTCACAGAGACAGTACCCTCTACAGAGTCTCCATTCCATATTCACCTCTTGTCTCAACCTGCCCTGGGACACAGCACACACTCAGAATGTTCAAGGAGGTCTCTGGACATGAACTGGGACCTCCCACGTTGGTCAGTCTTGTGAGTGTCCTGCTACCCATGCCCCCCACCTGGCCCCACCCCCAGGTGCTGTCTGCTCTCTGGGGTGGGTACTGACAGAGACCAACTTGGTTCTCACTGGAAACAGCTGCCACCTTGGAGACTCCGGAGGAGCCCGGGGCTGAAAGACGGGTGTAGCACCACACAGGTGGTTCTGTGCTCCCGCGTGGGACTCAGGCTCAGAAACAACTTTACTGGGGAAATGTCGGACTCTCCCTAGGGCCACATTCATTGATGAGAACATCAATCCCTTTGAACATGACCTGGGCACCCAGGGGCCACAGGTAACCCAGAAAAAAGAACCTGCTACTGAGCAGAGACCAGCCTGGAGCTGCAATCAGAAAAGACAGGAGGGAGCCGTGCCAGGCAGGAGCTGCCCTACAGGTGGGCCCGCTCTCCCTTCCTCACACACAACAAGGAGCAGCCAGGCAGGGCCTCACCTTGGCCAGCTTGCAGTTCTGGTCCTCCATGATGATCTGGTCTTCCTCCAGCTTCTTCAGCTTGGCCTCCGTGGTCACCTTCTCCAGCTGCAGCTTCTGCCGGGCACTCTCCTCCTCCTCCAACTGCTCCTCAAGTTCCTACCCCGAAGCCAGAGAGCCCGTGAGGAACAGCAGGCTCTTCAACCCCAAGATAGCTGCGCTGGGCCCCAGAGCCCATGCAATGTTTGGAAGGTTCCCCTCCAGGGAATTGGACAAAGCAGGCTGGTGGCTCTCTGCTCCTCCGGCCAGCCAGAGCCAGGACTGGAGGGTGGGAAATCAAACTGGCTCCGATGCGTGACTGGGCAGCGCTCACGGGACTGTGATGTGCAGGTGGGATTTAGTCACCCCGAAAAGGAAACCACACACAGGTTGGCCAGAGAGACAAAGTGAAAACCCCGCCTGCCAGGACATATCTGACTGCCGGCCCTCCCCAGGTCTGTGGCACCACCCTCTACACGGTCCCAAGACTTGGCCAAGAGAGCACTCTCTACACAGTCCCCGTGCCATATCCACCTCCTGTCTCGGCCAGCCCTGGGACACAGCATACACCAAGAAAGGTCAGGGAGGTCTCAGGACATGAACTGGGATCACCTGGCCGCACCCCCAGTTACTGTCTGCTCCCTGGGGTGGGCACTAACAGGGACCAACTTGGTTCTCACTGGAAACAGCTGCCACCTTGGAGACTCCGGAGGAGCCCGGGGTGGTCCCGGGCTCCCGCCTGGGGCTCAGGCTCAGGAACAGTTTTACCGGGGAAATGTCAGACTTTCCCTTGGGCCACGTTCACTAGAAAATCCCTTTGAACATGACCTGGCACCCAGGGGCCACAGGGCACCCAGAGACCACAGGTTACTCTGGAAAAAGAAGCGGCTACCAATCAGAGGCTAGCCTGGAACAGCAAACAGAAAAGACAGGAGGGAGCTGTGCCAGGCAGGAGCTGCCCGACAGGTGCGCCCACTCTCCCTTCCTCACACACAACAAGGAGCAGCTAGGCAGCAGCACCAGGGCCTCACCTTGGCCAGCTGGCAGTTCTGGTCCTCCATGATGATCTGGTCTTCCTCCAGCTTCTTCAGCTTGGCCTCAGTGGTCACCTTCTCCAGCTGCAGCTTCTGCCGGGCACTCTCCTCCTGCTCCAGCTTCTCCTCAAGTTCCTACCCCGAAGCCAGAGAGCACGTGAGGAACTGTGGGCCCTTCAGCCCCAAGATAGCTGCGTTGGGCGCAAGAGCCTATGCAGTGTTTGGAAGGTTCCCCACCAGGGAATTGGACAAAGCAGGCTGTCTGCCCCTCCAGCCAGCAGGAGCCAGGACTAGAGGGTGGAAATCAAACTGGCTCCGGTGCGTGACTGGGCAGCGCTCACGGGACTGCAATGTGCATTAACTGCGATGGGATTTAACCACCTTGAAGAGGAAACCACACAGAGGTTGGCCAGATAGACAAAGTGAAAACCCCACCTGCCAGGAGACATCTGATTGCTGGCCCTCCCCAGGTCTGTGGCACTGCACCCTCAACGCCCTGCCCCTCCACCCACCTGGCCCCTCTCCGAGCTGCTGCTCACCTGGATGTTCTGCTGCATCATCTTCTTCTCCACCTGCAGGTGCTGGCAGCGCTCTTCCTCCTCCTCCAGCCTGGCCTCCAGGTCATGGCAGATCTCCAGCTCTTGCTGCTTGGACATCAGGTGGGCCTGCAGCTCCTCAGCCTCAGCACACAGCTCTGTTTCAGTCGGGTGCTGCTCCTGCAGCTGCAACTTCTCTGCCATAAACTGGAAAGATCACACAGAAAACAAGCTCCTTGCAGGCTCCTTGATCCACTCCCAGATGGGACACCAGGCTCCCAGCAGGAGGCGCATGCAGGAAGGGGTGACTTCCATCTACAGAGCACCTAAGCCCTGGGGCACTTCCCAAACCCGATGTCCTCCATCCTTCAGCACTATCCCGTGACACTGAGATCCATAGGAAACAGGCCCGGAGAGGCTGGGTGGTGAAACTGGGGCTTGAATCCAACACCCATGAACTTCCCATTCCATTGGGAATGCAGAGACCAGCCAACTGTTCCCTAGTGTCTGCACAAACATTTTAACCTGAAAATCTGCCTTGCCTACTGGCAGCCGGCAGGAGGCACCAAACAGTGGCTGCCCCTGGTGGGC
>NW_006208084.1:61476-64667 GCF_000334495.1 Tupaia belangeri chinensis | reverse complement strand
CCACATGCCACAGGCCTCTACTCTTCAGAGACTTCGAGGTGTGCGTGAAGATGTTCACAACAGCACTGTTTACAACAGCAGAGAAATGGGAGTGGCCACGGTCCGTTGCTGGAAAAGGAGCCAGAGGAATTATGAACCATCCACTAGGGAACAGCACGCGGGCTTCTACAAGACGATGCTTATAAGGGAGTGTCAGATGGAAAGTACAAAACCTAAAACTGTTTGTCCAAGTGGAAGCTCAGCTCTGTAAGAATGGGCATGGTTTGCAGAGCTGAGACTCACAGGGAATTTTTAGAGAGCAGGAGAAAGTGCTGAAACGTCTACTGTGGATGGTTCGAGTAAAGGGATTATGAGTGAATTAAATTTTTTTCTTTGTGCATTGTGTAGCTAACTTTTTGCAATCACCACAAGGCGTGACCATCCCCCCTGGGGGGTGATTTCTCGCTTTCTGTCTCTATGTCTCTCTCTGTCTGTCTGGCGAGCGCACGTGCCCTATAGCAAAAAACTTCTCCGAAAAAAAAAAAAAAAAAGAATGGGCATGGTTTGCAGAGCTGAGACTCACAGGAAATTTACAGAAGTGCTGAAACGTCTACTGTGGATGGTTCGAGTAAAGGGATTATGAGTGAATTAAATTTTTTTCTTTGTGCATTGTGTAGCTAACTTTTTGCAATCACCACAAATTACGTGTCATAAACAAAAGCAGCCTGGACAGCATGAAGGGTAAAGGGTATTTTCGAGGCCAGGTGATGGCACACACTGGCTGAAAAAAAGGGACCCCACCCACCTCAATACCTGGGTATGCTCAGGGGACAGACCCAACACCAGGCCAGGAGCAGTTCTGCATTATTAGCAGGGCTAGAGACAAGCCAGGACTCCACGGGATGGTGGATGCCCACGAGTGACAAGAAGGAAAACTAGTAGCACCAGGTGCTCCCAGGAGAGCACGAACCTCAGCTTTCCGAACACACCTGCCACAGGTGAGACTCTTCTGAAGAGAACCGAGGGTGCTGGAGTTTGGGAGCCCCCAGAGACTAGGGGACAGAGGACGGCCTCCTTCAACAGCCAACCCAGCCCGGGAGTTAAGGCATAGCTCTGGGACCTGCATGCGGAAGACCAGGGCCACACCCACAGAGCAGGCTCTCCATGCACGCTTGGCAACGGCGGTAGTGGGCTCCAGCCAGCCTGACAGAGATGTTTAGGTGCATAGGAGCTAACCATCCGAGCATTGCGAGTTCTGGGAATCTCTTTGCACATCACTGTAGGGGTTGCAAAATTAGTGAAATTCCCCTTCACAAATCCGATTGCAAAACTCCACCTGTGTTCCCACATTTGAGGACTTAGTAGAAGGGAGAAAATAGCACCGAATTATTTCACAGTGGGGGAAGAGGTGCGAGCCTCCTGGTTATCAATTTGGTGCCACATGCCACAGGCCTCTACTCTTCAGAGACTTCGAGGTATGCGTGAAGATGTTCACAACAGCACTGTTTACAACAGCAGAGAAATGGGAGTGGCCACGGTCTGTTGCTGGAAAAGGAGCCAGAGGAATTATGAACCATCCACTAGGGAACAGCACGCGGGCTTCTACAAGACGA
Source organism: Tupaia belangeri chinensis (assembly GCF_000334495.1). NCBI lineage: Eukaryota > Metazoa > Chordata > Mammalia > Scandentia > Tupaiidae > Tupaia > Tupaia belangeri. The sequence goes on along the minus strand of NW_006208084.1, from coordinate 63,075 downwards.
TGCTTATAAGGGAGTGACAGGGAATTTTTAGAGAGCAGGAGAAAGTGCTGAAACGTCTACTGTGGATGGTTCGAGTAAAGGGATTATGAGTGAATTAAATTTTTTTCTTTGTGCATTGTGTAGCTAACTTTTTGCAATCACCACAAATTATGTGTCATAAACAAAAGCAGCCTGGACAGCATGAAGGGTAAAGGGTATTTTCGAGGTCAGGTGATGGCACACACTGGCTGAAAAAAAGGGACCCCACCCACCTCAATACCTGGGTATGCTCAGGGGACAGACCCAACACCAGGCCGGAGCAGTTCTGCATTATTAGCAGGGCTAGAGACAAGCCAGGACTCCACAGGAAGGCAGATGCCCAGGAGTGACGAAAAGGAAAACCAGTAACAGCAGCTGCTCCCAGGAGAGGACGAACCCCAGCTTTCCGAGCACACCTGCCAGCCATAGGTGAAACCCATCTGCAGAGCACTGAGGGTGCTGGAGTCTGGGAGCCTCTGCAGACCAGAAGGGACTGAGGAGGGCCTCTTCAACAGCCAATCGACCCCAGGAGTGAAGGCCTCTCTTTGGGACCTGCTTGAACGAGGCCAGGGCCAAACCCACAGAGCAGGCTCTCCGTGCACACTTGGCAACAGCGGTGGTGGGCTCCGGTTCCCACCCACATGGTCTCTGGCAGGTGAAGAGGCCAGCCATTTGCATCTGGTCTGGTCCCTGAGCACGTGCTCCGGGACAGCAGATTCTCACTCTGCCGGGCTGAGGTCGGGGTCTACCTAGGGCGTGACAGCTATGGTGTGCCGTGGGGAAATCTGGATGTGAACAGAGATCTGAGGACAGCTAGGTGGTGAGACCCGGACCCGTTCTGCAGAAGTTGTCGTCTCAGAGTGCACAGGAGGTCACTGTGAGTCACACCCAGCCCCTTCCCCAAGACCATCAGTGAGTGGAGCCTATGAGCAGAGTTCTAGCCGCAGAAAGTGACACGTGTGGAGTGAAAAGCTGCTCAGGAAAGAACGCAGACGTCAGGGGCACACAACAGGCAGAACACGCATTCCTGGTGCAGAACGTGCAGTAATCGTGCAGCTCACCTAGCGAGGGCACTGCTGGGTTCGACCAGTCCACCAAGGGGGGAGGGAAAAATGGAAATGAGATGACTTTGCAACTGCCCTTTCTCCCTTTGCTGGGGGCTGTCCCCTCAGGCTTTTCTTCCACAGGAAAAAGAAACGGATTCAAATCAGGCCTGCCCAAGCCACTCAAGCCTCTGGCACCCTGAGAAGCAAGCCATGGAATCTTCCCTCCAGCCTCAGAGGCAGAGGACATGTGGCAATTGGCAACAAATACCCAAAATGCTGCTCTGCAAACCCTGGGAAGTTTCCAGTTTTTGTACTTCTTGTTTCAAATTTGATCAAAGGGCACGTGCACTTGCCAGAGAGACAGAGAGATAGAGAGAAAGGGAGAAAGCACCCCCCAACAGGGCATGCTCACACCACAATCCCTTCTCCTGCATTTCTCTACCTCGTTGAGGTTGTGGCCACACACACACACATAACCAGAATATTTTTCAAGCCGCTGGATCGAGGATTCGCACCATGCAGCCAGTCCCGGGGG
>NW_006208084.1:58754-61176 GCF_000334495.1 Tupaia belangeri chinensis | reverse complement strand
GTCCCCTCCCCACACAACACCTACTGGCAGGAAAAGATCAGCCAGATAAGCACCAAGTTCTGGAATCCCCGCTCAGCCCATTTCCCATGGTCCTCCAGGGGCCAGATAGAAGTAAACTGACATCCACGGCCTGTCCTGGCCACATGGCAGCCTGTGAAGACAAATGTTTTAGGAGTCAGCTGTAGGCAGCTGTTGACTCAGGGTCAAAGGCACCAATCTTTGGGACTTTAGAAAATTCATAGAAAATAGAACTCAAGTAATAAGTTTACTTTGGTGCAGAAAACTTGGAAATGCATGATTTTTCTCATCATGTACACTTTCCACGAACTTCTTGAAGGCTCCATAGCCACACGTTCCCTTAGAAGCCTCTCCTGAAGTATTGTTTTCCGACGTCACGAACTGCCTCAGCACTGGGGCTGCTTACCCCCGTGTTAGTTCCCAGGGTGAGGGGGGAGAGAGAGGACCCAGTGTCGACTGCACTCCAGGTAAAGAAGACCACTAATGGGAACCAGCAGTTAGTGTAATGGCTATGTCGCTGGACTCCCACGTAGTTGACCGCAGTTCGCATCCCAGACCCAGTGGCTTACAACTCACTCCGGGTGCATGTGCGTGCGTGCCCAAGATCCCGAGAGGAGAATGGAGGAGAAGGGATTGCGGTGTGACCATCCCCCCTGGGGGGTGATTTCTTGCTTTCTGTCTCTATGTCTCTCTTTGTCTGTCTGGCAAGCGCACGCGCCCTATAGCAAAAACCTCTCCAAAAAAAAAAAAAATAAAGAAGGCCACTACTCAGAGCCCCAGGGACGCTCTGTGCTCTAGATTTCCAAGAGGCCAGCGGGTTTCCAAGCCCCTCTGTTGAGGGTACTCGCCAGGGAGACAGAGACAGAAAGCAAGATATCCCCCACTGGAATGGCCAAACTGTAATCCCTTCTCCTCCGTTCTCCTCTCGGGATCTTGGTCACAAACACAAACACACGCCTGTCATGGGTTTTCAGTCGCCAGGTCTGGGACTCAAAATACGGTCAACTATGTGTGAGTCTGGTGAGAAAACCAATACACCATCTGCTGTTCTCAAATAAAAATATTTTTGTGGGGGGTGGGGTGGGGAGATGTTTTTGCTATAAGGCACATGTGCTTGCCAGAAAGAGAGAGACAGAAAGCAAGATATCCCCCACTGGAATGGCCAAACTGTAATCCCTTCTCCTCCGTTCTCCTCTCGGGATCTTGGTCACAAACACAAACACACGCCTGTCATGGGTTTTCAGTCGCCAGGTCTGGGACTCAAAATACGGTCGACTACGTGGGAGTCCAGCGACATAGCTATTACACTAACTGCTGGTCCCCAAATAAAAATACTTTTGAAAAAGAAAAAGCACCCGGCAGGGAAATGTTCTCATCCAGTTTGAATGAGCTTTGAAGAGGTTGAAAATAACCGCCCAGACTTTTCTTTCACATGGCTGCGCTAAACAGCCTCAGGCCAAGAGAAACTAGCTGCTGTGGCAGGCATCGGGCAGGTGGACCAGGCACACATGGCTCTGAGACCAGCACTTTCATGTTTGCTGAGGAATGTCACAGAGCCTAGAATGAGATAAATTTTCTAAGAGCCCAGTACCTTAGGAGAAGCCCAAAGCACAGAGCCTGGGTGAAGGCTGCGGCCATGAGGCCTGGGCAGGCTGCAGCTAACCTGAGCTTGATTTGGAGGGAGTAGACCTCGTGGTTCATGGCATTGACGGTTTCAGTTGCATCTTCCAGCTCGTGCTGCAGCTTCCTATGCAAGGCATTGGCCCGCTGTGCCTCCTCCAGCTGCTGCTCAAACTGTTTCAGGCAGGTGGACACGTTTTCAGCCTGTGGAGATGGGCGAGCAGTGGCCTGGTCAGAGGTTGTGGCAGTGCCCCAGGTCTCCGGCTCCAGCCCAACCCGCCAGGGGTGGCACCTGGTCCTTCAACTGCTCGGGCTCATCTTCCACCTGCGATAGCACGTCCTTCAGCCTCTTCTCGGCACAGCGCACCTGTTTGCAGACTGCCTGGCGCTCCCTACAGGGCACATGGGACAGCTCAGAGGACACCTCCCCAGGGAGTCTGCCAAAAAAACCCCGTCTCTACCAGGCACACACCCCACTTTCGTCTTTGCGACAAATTGTGATTGTCCCCGTGTTACAGATGAGAAAACTGGGCTCTCCTCGGAGCACACAGTGGCTAGCAAGAGGGGAACGTGAGGTTTGGGGCCGGGTGTTACCCTCAACATCTCCAAGAAGCCTCAGTCGCTAAGTGCAGGGATTAGCTGCCTGTCCCCACCCACCTCTCCAATCCAGTGCTCATAGGCTCCCATTAAACCAGTTTCAGAGGTGGACCAGGGGGGCCTGTTCTATCCCATGCAAGAGGGATGCGGCCGTCAGGATGGAGCGAAGCAGCCTCTGGGCCTCACG
>NW_006208084.1:57934-58470 GCF_000334495.1 Tupaia belangeri chinensis | reverse complement strand
CATGCGGGAGGGGCGGGGACAGCAGGGTCCCACAGCCCTGGGGGCCCGAGATCACAGCCATCCCAGGAAAGGGCACTAGCCATGAGTAGGGTCCAGGTACTTCTAAACACCCATGAGAGAGAGCAGGGGACTGTCACAGGTGCCAGCACATTTCCCCCACGCCTGTGTCAGCCAGCTGTGTCAGTGAGGCCTGCTCAGGTGTCGGGTTGTGCTGGACCCTGGTGGGGAGCCCCGGCAGGGTGGGAAGCCAGCCCTGACCACACCTGCAGGTTGGCCTTCTTGAGAGGGTCATTGACCAGCTCCATGTTTTCCTGCAGTGCTTCCAGCTCCTCCTCCAGCTGGGCGATGCGGGCCTCCAGACGCCTCTTCTCCTCTAGCGCCAGAGCCCTGGGAGCATGGGCAGAGGTGATGTGGCCATCCCAAATAGGCACACCTGCCCCCACCTCTGCCGCCCACCAGACTTACCCCTTGCCGCTGCTGTTGGCGATCTCGTCGGCCAGCTCATCCTGCTCCTTCTGGGCCTGGTGCTTGGCAGG
>NW_006208084.1:56908-57903 GCF_000334495.1 Tupaia belangeri chinensis | reverse complement strand
TGGCTGCCAGTCCCTGCCGTGAGGACCCAGAGTGTGACCCTCCACACAGCCACCATCCTCCATTCTTGGTCACCATGTACACCTCTACAGCACTGCCCCCTCCCTTCCCCTGGCGCTCATCTCTCAAACCCTGATCTAGGTCGCCTCCTCCACAAAGCCCTCCTTCACAACGCCCTCCAGCTCCCACGGGTGATTCCTCCCTGCAGGGTCATAGTTGAAGCACCACGTGTTTACCAAACCTGACATCTAAGTCCTAGGAATCAAGCCAGGTGCTGGGGCTGTGAAGATACATAAGAAATATCGTGGCCTAACAGGGCAGACCACGTGGATGAGATACTCCATGTCCATCCCTCCTGAGAGACCAGGACAGGCAGAGAGGCAAGGCAGGGCCTGAGGGCTTATAAAGCATGATACAGGGGACAGGCTTCACCCTGAGACGACGGGGCCTGGGCAGAGACCAACACGTGACCATCAAGGGAGGGACCACCACAGGAGAGAGCAGACCAGGATGCCTGGACTCTGGTCACATCCCCAGGAGACCCCTGACCTGGAGATCTGCCATGTGCCTGGCATGTGTGTGATGGACAAGGCAGCCGGGCGGTACGGTTCATGGCAGGAGATGGTTATCGTTTCATGCCAGGACCCCAGGGCCCGGTGCCAAAGTGTCGGCCATACCCTTTAATCACATGAGGGAGCCTTGCCACATGATGAGACCACGCCGGAGGGAGTCCTTCTGAACACCCAGACCCTGCCCAGCTCACTCCTGGAGTCTGGCCAGGTTGTTTCCAGCCCTGCCCTGGTGACGTGGGTGGCCAGGCCAGGAGAAGGGCCTGAGCGTTCTCTGCCCACTGGAGGGCAGCCGCCCAGTGCCCCTGGGGGCCCTGCCCACCTCCTGCAGCTGAATCATCTCGGCCTCCATGCTCTTGAGCTTCTTCTTGTTCTCCTTGGCCTGCGCCAGGATCTCCTCGCGGGAGACGCGTGTGTCGTCCAGCTCG
>NW_006208084.1:47287-56385 GCF_000334495.1 Tupaia belangeri chinensis | reverse complement strand
CCTGCCTGTGAGATGGGGCTCAGGACACCCAGGACCCTGCCTGAGAGGGGTTGGTGGCCGTTGCAGCGCTCCCTGGCTGCCACACCTGTGTCCGGCCTGGTGCTGTGTCTTGGCACTGTCGTGTGCAGCCAGCTCTGGTTGGGTTCAGTGGACCTCACCTGCAGCTTCCACAGTTGTTTGACAGCATCGTCCTGGTTTGTGTTGGCCGTGTCGATGTGGTCCTCCAGATCCTTCAGGTCCATCTCCAGCTTCTTCTGAGCAGCCATTGCCAACGAGCGCTGCTTCTGCTCGTCCTCCAGCTCTGCCTCCATCTCCCGCACCTGGGGAAGGAGGCGGCTCAGGAGGCTGGACCAGCACACGGAACCCACTCCCGTGAGCCAGGTGGGTACAGGCCAGGCCTGTGGGTCCACGGGTACCAATCAGGATCTCTGGTCACACTCCAGGGGTGAGCCACTGACCCTCGGGACATGGGACTGAAAGGAAGGGACTGGGAGAACTAAACCATGTGGAGTCAGTGAAGAAGAAAGCCCACCTCTGGGCTGTGGGGCTGCATTCACCTGTCTGACCAGCTGTTTCTTCTTCTCCTCGCTCTGCTCGTCGCGGCCCTGCAGGTCCCGCTCAAACTGGGCCTTCAGGGCCTGCAGGTTGACCTCCAGCCGCAGCTTGGCATCCTCGGTGGCCTGCAGCTCGTCCTCCAGCTCCTCCAGCTGGGTTTTCATCTCCTCCACCTGCTGCTCCAGGGCCCGCTTGGACTTCTCCAGCTCGTGGACGCTCTTGCCCACGTCGTCCTTGGAGCTCATGAGGTCCTCCATCTCCGTGCGGAACTGCTTGTTGAGCCGCTCCAGCTCCGCCTTCTGCTCCATGGCCTCCTCCAGGGCCCGGGCCAGCGACAGCGCCTTGGTCTCCTTCTCCCGGGCCTCCGCTTCCGCCCGGTCACGCTCTTCTGCGTACTTGGCAGAGATGGTCTTCTCCTCGGCCAGGAGCTGCAAGGACATGGGTGCCATGAGGCTCAGGGTGTCGGCTCAAGCTCCCCGGAGAACTAGGACCCCCAACGCGCACGACTTTAAAAAAAAAAAAAAAAAAGAACTAGGACCCTGATGCTGGGTCTGAGAGGGGCAGGGCCCAGACAGTAAGTCAGGGCAGCAGATTCCCGGTACGACACACACAGCTCTAACTGGACGAGGGCGAGGACGACCTCTAGTGCCAGGTGTAAACGTAGGTGTAGTGTGAACATCTCATGGGAGCGACCCTCCCCATGACACAGGGGCCGTCCATAAAAACCCACGGGAAATCGCTCACCCTCAGAACCGGGGAGCTTAGGTTTTCTTAAACAACTGCTTGGTGTTACCATGAGGAGACTCTGAGCCTGACTGCTTAGCAGCAGATACCACTGTGGCCCTCCACTAATGACCCTTCTGTCCCTCTGGGGTATGGTCACTGCATGGGCCCATTCTGCCTGTGCCTTTTCCTATCTTCCTATTCCATGGGTGGGTCACGGTTCTCACCAAGGGCCAGGGAGAACGTTTTGTGACCCTAAGGACCATAGTCTCTATGGCAGCCCTTAACCCCACCACTCCTGTGTTAATATGCCCAGAGGGATACAGAAATGCACAAGCATGGCTGTCTTAATGCAGCCTCTGGCTACGACACACAGGGGCCCATACAGCCACACCTGCTGACCCCAGGTCATGCCATTGTTCTATTAGTCCCAACGTCTGCATCTCTGTAAGCTGCCTCAGATCTCTGACAATGAGTGAAATAGGAACACAAGACAAAAACGTTTAAATGATTGCAAAACCAGTCCATTATAGAAAGCCAAAGGGGAAAAGGAAAAAAGGGTTAGAGTGTCCCCTCAGCTTGTTGTGTAGACACCTTCTCTAACTGCTTTCTTTCCAGACCTCAGCAGCCTGTAGAAACAGAGGACTCTGAGCACTTCCCCTCACAGTCAGTCCCCTGTGTGCGAAGTTGGGTGACCCTGGGCTTCATACAACACAGCTGCCCACGATGAGGGCTGCCGCTGAGGGCTGTGCTCCACCACGCACCTGTTCAAACCTCTTCTGCTGCTTCTCCAGGTTGGAGACGCTCTGCCGCTGGTGGTCCAGGTCCACCAGGATGTCGTCCAGCTCCTGCTGCAGCCGCGTATTGGTCTTCTCCAGCTTGTCATAGGCGGCCACCTTCTCCTCGTGACGCTGGCTCAGGTCCTCCAGGTCCTTCTGGAGCTTCCTCTTTGCCTCCTCTGCCGTCTCCAGGCACCCCACACCGTCCTCCATCTTCTTCTCCATGTTGGCCACCTGGGTGCGTGCAGAGTCAGGAATCACCTTAAGGGCAAATGTTCAGGCAGTGCGCCCGTCCCTGGGACACCTGGGTTCTGACCAACTGCGCGCAATATAGAACGGCTCTGCAGGAGGCCAGGGGAGGTGGGCCTCAAGGCCCGCTGTCACTGGACTCTGCCTCCTCATCTACAGCAAGTTTCCCTAAGACTGAGGACCCCACAGGGGAGGCCTCCCTCACCTCTCCCAGGGAGCAGGCACAGAGCCCTCTAGGGGAAGCATGAAGAATGGCAGACCCCACATGCTTCCCAGGCCGTGCACCTGCAGGTAAAGCTCAGCACTCAAGCAGGCCGGCCACTATACCCTGTGGGCACACTCTTAACCATCTGAGTCAGTTCTGGTCTTCTGATCTCGCACACAGAAATCCCAAGACAGGATCTAGAGAAGCCTATGGACTCCTTCTTATGACAGTATTTCAATATGTGTAAGACAGGGCCAGCTAGTGGTGTGGTTGCTAAGATGGCTGCCTCCCACGTGCCTGACTGTGCAGTTCTAGCCCCAGATCTGGTGGCTTGAGAAACATGCCAAGCGTGTGTATGCGCCCCAATTCCCAAAAGAAGAAAGACATGAAGAAGGGACTGTGGCAAGACTACCCTCTACTGCGGAGAAGTTCTTTCCCTGTCTCCCTCCAACAAGATTATGTGCCCTCTGGCATTTTTAAAAAACGCATAAACTAAATACGTAGGATTGCCAAGCCAACTAATTACGAACAACGCAGTGGTACTGTAACCCATGGCTGCTCGGCACATCAGCCAGTAATGTCCATGAAGGATCGGAGTGATGACGTTGGAGCTGGGAGGAGTCTAGCCACAGCTGTCATGCAATGACCAGCCATTTCCTTCTATGACAGGACCCATGTAGGTGCTGCTGCTACCACGGCCCATCTCCTGGTTTCACTATAGAGACATAAGCTGATGTGAGGCTAGGGCCTGGTGAAAACTGAGACATGCTATGCCCTCATCTAAGTTCATGGATCTCTGGATTCCACAAAGCCCCAGGCCCTGGTCTAGGGAGTGCAGAAGTGGGCTCCCGGTGGGGGGACTAGTGGGGACCAGTCAATGGCACAATGTGTGCGGTATGCCCCTCCCACAGAATCCAGCCTCAACTCTGAACCCCCAACCTGGGCGTGGAGCGCAGCGATCTGCTTCTCCAGGTTGTGCTTGGCCTCCTCCTCCTCCTCCAGCTGCTCCTTGAAGGAGTTCTTCTCGTCCTCCATCTGCTTCAGCTTGGTGCTCAGGCTCAGCTTCTGCCGGTTCTCCTCCTGCAGCAGCTCCTCCTCCCAAGGACAAGGGGTTGTGGGTGCTTAGGAGATGCACATTAGAGCCTCAGGGCCCCCCACACCTCTCAAAGGAGGGACAGACTCGGGACAGCCACGTAAAAACCAAGGGAGAACCCACAGCCTCCTTGGACAGGTGCTGACGCTGCGTGGGCAGAGTCTGGTCTTCAAGCTGGAAGCCCTTACCTGGGTGTCCTGCAGCTGGTACTCGAGTGTGGAGAAGTCCTTGGTGAGCTGGCTAGACTTGCTGTCGGACTGGCTCAGGAGACTGGTCACGTTGTCCAGCTCGACCTGCACAGGGAGGGCAAGAAAGGTCACGGACCCGGCCATCCCTGCTCGGGGTACCACCTAGGCTCCTGCAGGCAATGCTGGACCTAAATCACAAGCCGAGACATGGAGGCCTCGCTGAGGAACCAGAGAGAGTGAGAGAGCGAGAGAGTGAGCCTAGGCATGCAGGCCTGTCTGATACCAAGGCATTCCAGAGGCCCACTGCCTGGCTAGAGGTCCCGGCAGAAGTCTCACCTGCAGCTTGGTGACCTTGTCGGCCAGCTCCGTGCGCACACACTCGCCCTCGTTGAACTTGACCTGCAGCTCCTGCAGCTGGGCCTCCACCTTCTTCTGCTTGTTCTCTTCGTCCCCTTTGTCCTGCAGCAGGACTTTCACCTCGTTGGCCAGCTCCCCTCGCTCATTCTCCAGGGTCTGCTTCGCCTTCTCGAGGTTGGCTTTTACCTGGGCGGAGGGGCGGGGACGAACAAAGGTGTAAGTGGGGCACCCATGCCCTGACACGAGGCTGGACCTTCTGTCAGCACTCAAAAACTGTCAAATGCAGACCCGGAAATGGATGCTTCTGGAGAAGTAGCAAGGGTGTTAGCAAGAGCCCTGGACAGAGATGGCTCGGGCCTCTTGGCAGGCTGTTGACATTGGGCACCTGTCCTCACCACTGAGGGCCTCAGCATTCTCCCCTCCATAATTATCCCTGCCCGGCCTCCTTTGCAGGGTAGTGGGAACATGAGTATAAGGTGTGTTTGGTGCAGACTCTGCAGTGTTCATGAGACAGTGAGAGAAACCAACTGTTGGTAGCTAGACTTCCAGTAAAGCCTCTCTGAAATGTGATGTTTAAAATACTAACGCACATGGGGCCGACAGGTGGTGTGGTGGTTAAGAATGCTGGACTGCCACAAGGCTGATCAAGGTTCCAGTTCTGGACCTAGACACATGCTATCTCAATGTTCTTCTCTCTGTGTCTCTCTCAGGTCAAATTAAAGGAATGAATAAAGTTAAATTATTCTTTAAACAAATAATAATGTACAGGGTCCAGCTGGTTGCATGGTGGTTGGGGGCACTGGACTCCCATATGGTCAACCATGGTTTGAGTCCCAGACCTGGCGGCTTGCTTTCTCTCTTTCTCTATCTCTCACTCATTCTATTGCTCCCTGGTCAAATTAAATAAATAAGTGAATAAGCAATATTAAATAATTATTTTTAAAAATATGAACGTATAATGTAATGTTCTTTCAAGAAACATAAAAGTGAAGTTTGTGAAATGACCGTGACAATCCCATTCTAGTCTACACCAAGCAGGTGGCAGGGTCATCAGCGAGTTCAAGGGTCACTGGACAAGAGAAGGCTTCAACCTGCACGGCTCCAGGTGGAAGTTGACGGCACACAAATGGGCAAGGATGTTTCCAAGGACACTTTGTAGGTGGCCACGTGTCCAGTTGCCACCAAGTGTTCCTGAGCAAAAAGCCACAGGGGGTACAACTTGTCCTGCTTAGGAACTGCCCGGCCCTCAGCTGCCTGACCAAGAAAGAAGCCAGGATGCACATCGCAAGAGTTTTCTCAGTAAGACCCCAGCTGACCACCATAGGGGTTCTAAAGACAACCCCGTAGTCAGAAAAGGGACCACCGGGGCCCTGAGTTTTGGGTGCTTCGATATCCTGAAATTCTCTGGCCTGGCAGGTTGCTGAATAGAATAACGGCAAGAGCGCAACTTTAACAAGAACCTGAGGGCTAGGGCTGGACTCAGCCTGGCCAGCCTGACACTGGAAATGCTCTGTTCTACGGGCTGGGTGAGAGACTGCGAGGCCCAGCGCACGGTTGGCCGGAAGGTCCCTCCTGACAGCCCCTCCAACCCGCCAGGTGCAGGGGACCCTCCGCACCCGCTTCGTCTGCTCCAGCTGCTCTGCCAGCTCCTCTACGGCCTGCGAGTGCTTCTGCCTCATCTCCTGGATCTGGGCCTCATGGGTCTTGGCCTCCTCCTCTAGAGTCTTCTTCAGGATGTTCACTTCCTGTTCACGCTTGGACCTGAGCAGAGAAGTGTCATGAGAGCAGAGGCCAAGGACCTGGACGATGCTGCCATCGGGCCCTTCCATGGCTGCAGAGAGGCCTGGCAAGGCCCTAGGTGGCCCTAAGCAGGCTTCCAAATCAGGGGCTTCCCTCCTTGGCTATCAGTCCTGTGGCCCACACTTGCAGACACTGTGGAGAGGCCTCTGTACCCTTTCAGCCCTAAAGCCCACCCCTGCAACTCCAAATTCTGAGCCGAGTCCTCTAGCAGGCCTTCTACTTGGTAGAGAGAAACTATTGAGGGACCCTCACGCTTTCTGGTAAGTAACAGGACCACTGTGTGTTCAGGGGCCCAGGGTTCATTCCTCAGAAGCCAAAGCCTCTCCTTTGCTGCCACCTGACCCTCTATGACACAGTCAGCGAGCCCCGTGCACACCTGAGCTCTTGCTGGGCAGCTGTGGAATCCAGAGTGTCCTCCAGCTCTGTTTTCAGTGCTTCCAGCTCTTCCCCAAGGTCCCATTTCTGCTTCTCAGCTTTATTCCTGGAAGCACGCTCAGACTCCAGGTCTTCCTGGAGTTTGGAAATCTGAAACTCCAGCTCCCGAATTTTCTGCAGGGCCATGTCCTTCTGAGTGGCTTCTTCTTCCACTCTGCCAGAGATCAACAACATCAGTTTGAGGCCATTTTCACCTTCAAGAAGCAATTTCCAGAAAAGACCTTAAAAGAGATGCAGACAAAGATGCTTCTAGCAGTTATAATCATGGCACTTAAGATCACTCAGCAAGGGAACCAGCAGTTAGTGTAATGGCTATGTCACTGGACTCCCACGTAGTCGACCGCGGTTCGCGTCCTGGACCCGGTGGCTTAAAACTCACGCCGGGCGCATGTGCGTGCGTGCCCAAGATCCCGAGAGGAGAATGGAGGAGAAGGGATTGCGGCGTGACCATCCCCTATGGGGGGTGATTTCTCGCTTTCTATCTCTATGTCTCTCTCTGTCTGTCTAGCGAGCGCACGCGCCCTATAGTGAAAAATCTCTCAAAAAAAAAAAAAAGATCACTCAGCAAAAACGATACCCAAGGCATCCCAAAGGTTTAAGGGCAACCCCACCTTGAGATTTGGAAAGCTTTACTTACCTGATTAAGATTTAAATTTATTTTTTTAAACTATTTTCTGTTTTTTGGAGAGGTTTTTACTATAGTGTGCATGTACTCGCCAAAAAGACAGAAAGAGACAGAGAGACAGAAAGCGAGAAATCACCCCCCATAGGGGATGGTCACGCCGCAATCCCTTCTCCTCCATCCTCCTCTCAGGATCCTAGGCACACATGCACACGTGTCCAGCGTGAGTTTAAGCCACCCGCTCTGGGACTCAAACTGCTGTCGACTACATGGGAGTCCAGTGACATAGCGATTACGCCAACTGTTGGTACCAAGATTTAAATATTTTCAAAAATTAAAATGTTAAATGAAAAAACGAGAATGCTACAATTTCAGATGACTACAATTATGTGAAAATAGAAATGTGCTATGGCTATTGAATCATTATGAGTTATCAAGGTAGGTTCCCCAGTAATACATGCACCCTCCAGAAGGGATGTTGACACTGCACCAGGCCATGCGCATGAGTAGATGGGGGTAATGGGAAGTCTCTACCTTCTGCTCAGTCTTGCTGTGAATCTGAAACACCTCTAAAAAATGAAAAAAACTATGCTTATAGCCAATTTTAAAAGGAAAGGAAAGGACTCTCACGTTCAGGTGACAGTAATGAGTAATGGATGCCTTTTCTGGGATTACAAGCAAAAGAACAAACGAAAGACAAAGATTCCCTAGACCGTGCTCTAAGTAGATAGGAACCATTTGGTGGGAAATGGTTCCACCAAGACAGTGGCAGAAGGAAGCATATAACTACAACAATACAGGAAGCAAGCAGAAAGCACCGGCTCCGGCCATCTACATACGGGCTGGAGGGCTGGGCCTCACCTGGCCAGGGCGGCCTGGAGCTCCTCCTGTTTGGTCAGCTGCATACTGAGCTCTGCAATCTGGATCTGGAACTCAGCCATCTGGTTACTGAGGTCTGTGGAGTCTCCCTCCAGCTTCCGGCGGGTCTTTTCGCGGCTGCTGCTTCTCCTCCCTGGGGAGGTGCTCTGTGAAGGGGGCCAGAGGGAGCCCCAGAGCCCTCAGTGGCCACAGGCTTTTCTGTCTGTTTTGAATTACTTGTAACACTGAGCATTTGTTATGAACATATGTAAGGCTGCAGGGTCAGGACGCATAGATGCTCATACCCAACTCCTGGCCGAAGGAAAGGAAGATCACCACAGGCTGCCAAGTCCCCTGTGTCTCTCTAGCCTCACCCCCTGGCCCTCCTGTCATGGGTAACCACACTCCTAAGTCTGTGTCTAAGTCCTCTATTTGCCTTTAAGGCCATACCATAACCGTGGCGCTAAAAAATTTGATGTTTGGTTTTAAGTGAACACGATCTTACATGAACAGAACTGCCTTGTACGAGTTCCAGAGGTGGAAGAGTGGAGTCAGGGTTCCACGGCTAGTTTTATGATTTCCTGTGACGTCACTTAGGTAAGCTACCTCACCTTCCTGTACCGCTTCTGAGTATCGGGGTAACAAGCAACCCACTCACTAGGATGTTAAGAGGCTCAAATTGAGTCAACATCTTAAAGCAGGGGTCCCCGAGGTGCTTGACCTGTTGAGGGCCACCTCCCCTGCAACATGCAGCTAGGGGTAGGGGGCTTCAGTGAGCAAGGCTCTGTATTTTCAGCCCTCCCCATTGCTCACATTGCCGCCTGGGCCCCCTCCTGGTGGATTCTCATAGAGTGTGACCCCTACTGTTTTGTGACTATTTGACTGTATACTATGATGTGGTGGTGGGGAGACGGGGGTGTAGGCGGATCTGGTGTGCTTGGGTAACCTGGGACCAACACCACCTCACCCAGTGTCTGAGGAAGGACAGCTTTCCACGAGGCCAGTTCTTATGCCAGGAATGTTGGGGACCACTGCCTCACAGCACTTAGAGCAGTGCCTGGCCGAGAGCTGACCTTGGCAATTACTCTGTGACCTGCCTTTGTCACCCGATCTTAGACTCAATCTTAAAGTGCAGCATGTTTACGTCTCACTGTGACCAACTCATTTGGACGTCGGTCTGGAATTCCATTAAAGGAACACGTCACAGGTTCTCCATTTTACGATGGACAGGTAT
>NW_006208084.1:38616-40403 GCF_000334495.1 Tupaia belangeri chinensis | reverse complement strand
CCCCTGCCCACCCCCCACCCAACACCTACTGGCAGGAAAAGATCAGCCAGATAAGCACCAAGTTCTGGAATCCCCGCTCAGCCCATTTCTCATGACCCTCCAGGGGCCAGATAGAAGTAAACTGACATCCACGGCCTGTCCTGGCCACATGGCAGTCTTCACAGCCAAATGTTTTAGGAATCAGCTGTAGGCAGCTGTTGACTCAGGGTCAAAGGCACTCACCAGGGGCTTCAGAAAGTTCATAGAAAATAGAATTCAAATAATGAGTTTACATTGGTGCAGAAAACTTGGAAATGCATGATTTTTCTCATCATGTAAACTTTCCACGAACTTCTTGAAGGTCCCATAGCCACACGTTCCTTAGAAGCTTCTCCTGAAGTATTGTTTTCCTACGTCACGAACTGCCTCAGCACCGGGGCTGCTTACCCGCGTGTTAGTTCCGAAGGCGAGGGGGGAGAGAGAGGTCCCAGTGTCAACTGCACTCCAGGTAAAGAAGGCCACTACTCAGAGCCCAAGGGACACACTGCTCTGGAGTTCCCAGAGGTTAGCTGGTACCTATGCACCTCTGCTGAGATCACTCCTGGTTCTCGCCAGAGACAGAGAGCAAGAAATCACCCTTGGGGTGGCCACACTGCAATCCTTTCTCCTCTGTTCTCCTCTCGGGATCTTGGGCACAAATGCGCACGCACCTGGCATGAATTTTCAGTTGCCAGGTCTGGGACTAGAAACCCGATCAACTATGTGGGAGTCCTGCGAGCTAACCATTACACCATCTACTGTTCTCAAATAAAGCTAACTCTAAAAAAGGAAAAAGCACCCAGCAGGGAAATGTTCTCGTCCAGTTAGGATGGGCTTTGATGAGGTTGGGAACAACCCCCAGAGTTTACTGTTGTTTCACATGGCTGCGATAAAAGGCTCAGGGCAAGAGAAACTAGGGGCTCTGACAGGAATCAAAGGGATGGGGCACACATGGCTTTGAAACTGTTTGCTGAGGAATGTCACCAAGCCTAGAAGGAGATGAATGTTCTGAGAGCCAAGTGCCTTAGGAGAAGCCCAAAAGCACAGGGCCTGGGTGGAGGCAGCGGACATGAGGCCCGGGGGATCGGGGGAGACCCTGGCTCACCTGAGCTTGTTCTTGAGGGAGCTGACCTCGCAGGTCATGGCGTCGGTGGTTTCAGTGGCGTCTTCTAGCTCACGCTGAAGTTTCTTGCACGAGGCATTGGCCCGCTGGGCCTCCTCCTTGGCCTCCTCCAGCTGCTGCTTGAGCTGCTTCAGGCGGGTAGAAACCTGTTCAGCCTATGGAAATGGGTGAGCAGTGGCCTGGTCAGAGGCTGTGGCAGTGCCCCTGGTCCCCAGCCCCAGCTCAGCCCGCCGGGGGTGGCACCTGGTCCTTGAACTGCTCTGTGTTTCTCTGCTGATCCTCCACCTGCAGCAGCACGTCCTTCAGCCTCTTCTCGGCACGGCACACCTGTTTGCAGGCTGCCTGGCGCTCCCTACAGGGCACATGAGACAGCTCAGAGGACACCTCCTCTGGGGGTCTGCCAGAAAAACCACATCTCTGCCAGACACCCACCCCACTTTTGTCTTTGCAACAAATTGTGATTGTCCCCGTGTTACAGATGAGAAAACTGAGCTCTCCTCGGAGCACACAGTGGCTAGCAAGAGGGGAACGTGAGGTTTGGGGCCGGGTGTTACCCTCAACATCTCCAAGAAGCCTCAGTCGCTAAGTGCAGGGATTAGCTGCCTGTCCCCACCCACCTCTCCAATCCAGTGCTCATAGGCTCCCA
>NW_006208084.1:36670-38279 GCF_000334495.1 Tupaia belangeri chinensis | reverse complement strand
TTCTCGTTCTTCTGGGCGTGGCTGCGCTCCAGGTTCAGGTCGGTGTTCATCTGGTCAATCTGCGGGAAGGGGGCTGCTGATCTCGAGAAAGGTGGGGCCCGCCAGACGGCACAAGCAGGGCTGGAGGGGAGGGGACAGCAGGGTCCCACAGCCCTGGGGGCCCGAGATCACAGCCATCCCAGGAAAGGGCACTAGCCATGAGTAGGGTCCAGGCACTTCTAAACACCCATGAGAGAGAGCAGGGGACTGTCACAGGTGCCAGCACATTTCCCCCACGCCTGTGTCAGCCAGCTGTGTCAGTTAGGGCTGCTGGGCTGTGGGGGTGTGCAGGACTCCAGCGTTTAGCCCCAGCGTGGAGGGAAGCCAGCCCTGGCCGCACCTGCAGGTTGGCCTTCTTGAGCCGGTTGTTGACCAGCTCCGTGTTGCCCTGCTCCTCCTCCAGCTCCTCCTCCAGCTGGGCGATGCGGGCCTCCAGACGCCGCTTCTCCTCCAGTGCCAGGACCCTGGGAGCATGGGCAGAGGTGAGGAGCTGCCGAGACCAGCTCGCCTGCCCCCACCTCTGCCACGCACCAGGCTTACCTCTTACCACTGCTGTTGGCGATTTCTTCGCACAGCTCATGCCGCTCCTGCTGGGCCTGGCGCCGGGCACACTCAGCATCTGCCAGTTCCTGCTGCAAGGACCCAGAGTGTGACCCTCAGGCAGCCACAGACCTCCACACCTGGCCACCATGTACACCTCTACAGCACTGCCACCTTCCCTCTCCAGGCCATGGTGCTCATCCCTCAAAGCCTATTTTAGGCTGCCTCCTCCATGAAGCCCTTCTTCACAATGCGCTCCAGCTCCCACGGATGACTCCTCCCAGCAGGGTCACAGTTTAAGCACCACGTGTTTACAAAACTCGCCATCTTAGTGCTAGGAATCAAACCAGGTGCTGGGGTTGTGAAGAATAATAAGAAACCTCCTGGCCTAACAGTGCAGACCACGTGGACAGACATACTCGATATCCATCCCTCCTGAGGGACCGGGACCAGGCAGAGACACAAGGCTAGAAGAGCCAGGAAAGGAGACGGGCTTCACCCTGAGACGACGGGGCCTCGGTAGAGACCAGCACGTGACCATCAAGGGAGGGACCACCCCAGGAGAGAGCAGACCTGGACGCCTGGACTCTGGTCACATCCCACCACAGGAGACCCTTGACCCATGCCTGGCATGTGAGTGATGGACAAGGCAGCTGGGGGTACACTTCATGCCAGGAACCCAGGGCCCGTTGCCACCATGGTGGTCATACCCTTTAATCACATGAGGGAGCCTTGCCCCATAAAGAGCCAACCCCGGAGGGAGTCCTTCTGTACACCCAGACCCTGCCCAGCTCACTCCTGGAGTCTGGCCAGGTTGTTTCCAGCCCTGCCCTGGTGACGTGGGTGGCCAGGCCAGGAGAAGGGCCTGAGCGTTCTCTGCCCACTGGAGGGCAGCCGCCCAGTGCCCCTGGGGGCCCTGCCCACCTCCTGCAGCTGAATCATCTTGGCCTCCATGCTCTTGAGCTTCTTCTCGTTCTCTTTGGCCTGCGCCAGGATCTCCTCGCGGGAGACGCGTGTGTCGTCCAGCTCG
>NW_006208084.1:26584-36543 GCF_000334495.1 Tupaia belangeri chinensis | reverse complement strand
TCACGCTGAACTAACGTAACCGGAGAAGGCGAAGCAGCCAGAACAACCCCCAGTATCTACCACTTTTCTCCGACCTTTAGGATTTAGAAAGCACGCGCTATAAATGTCAAGTGTCAGCGCCGTGTGCCCATCAGCCCAAGCGGTGACCGTGTCCTACTTCCCACAGCTTCTGTCGTCTTGAACCCGCAGCTCAAAGCCAGCCGCGACCTGCCAAGCCATCTTTCCCAAAGCAGGGCCGGAAGTCCCTGTCCTCCGCTATCCTCCTGCGGTCTGTCTTAACCACGAGCTCTTCGTCAGTGGCCTCTTCCTACTCCCTTCCCGGCTCCACTGCCCACCTGGGTTTGCCTTCCTGTTTCTTCTTTGTACCTGAAGTCCCTGATCTCCCGGCAAGTTTGCTTTCCGACTATTTTGTTTCCACTCACCCCTGGGCCCTGCCTGTGAGACGGGGCTCAGGACACCCAGGACCCTGCCTGAGAGGGGTTGGTGGCCATTGCCAGCACTCCCCAGCCACCCACCTGTGTCCAGCCAGGTGCTGTGGCCTGGCGCTGTCGTGTATAGCCAGCTCTGGTTGGGTCCAGTGGATCTCACCTGCAGCTTCCACAGCTGTTTGATGGCTTCCTCCTGGTTCTTGTGGGCCGTGTCAATGTGGGCCTCCGGATCCTTCAGGTCCATCTCCAGCTTCTTCTGAGCAGCCATTGCCAACAAGCGCTGCTTCTGCTCGTCCTCCACCTCTGCCTCCATCTCCCGCACCTGGGGAAGGAGGCGGCTCAGGAGGCTGGACCGGCACATGGACCATGCCCCCCACGAGCCAGGTGGCTGCAGGCCAGGCCTGTGGGTCCCTGCGTGCCAAGGAGGATCATAACCACACTCTAGAGGTGAGCCACTGACTCCCGGGACATGCTGATGAGGGCTGTGCTCCACCACACACCTGGTCAAACTTCTGCTTCTTCTCCAGGTTGGAGACGCTCTGCCACTGGTGGTCCAGGTCCACCAGGAGGTCGTCCAGCTTCTGCTGCAGCCACATCTTGGTCTTTTCCAGCTTGTCGTAGGCGGCCACCTTTTCCTCATGACGCTGGCTCAGGCCCTCTAGGTCTTTCCGCAGCTTCCTCTTTGCCTCCTCTGCCATCTCCAGGCACCCCACACCGTCCTCCATCTTCTTCTTCATGTCGGCCATCTGGGAGGGTGCAAAGAGTCAGGAGTCACCCTAGGGGTGACACTGCTCAGGCAGTGTGCCCATCCCTGGATACCTGGGTTCTGGCCAGCTGCACCCATTACAGAAATGGCTCTGCAGTCGGCCAGGGGAGGCTGGCCCCACAGGCCTGCTGTGGCTGGACTCTACCTCCTCTTCTACAGCAAGCTTCCCTAAGAATGAGGACCCCCAGGGAAAGCCTCCCTTACCTCTCCCAGGGAGCAGGCAAAGTGCCCTCTAGGGGAAGTAGGAGGAAGGGCAGACCCCACACCCAGCCCTGGCCTTGCACCTGCAGGTAAACCTCAGCACTCAAGCAGGCTGGCCACTCTAGACTGTGGGCGCATTCTTAACCATCTGAGTTGATTTTGGTCTTTTGCTCTCGCATACAGAAGTCCCAAGGCAGGATCTAGAGAAGCCTATGGACTCCTTCTAACGGTAGTGTTTCCATATGTGTAAGATAAGGCCAGCCAATGGTGTGGTTGCTAAAGTGGCTGCCTCCCACATGGCTGACTGCAGTTCTAGCCCCAGATCTGGTGGCTTGATTAACATGCCAGGTGTGTGTGTGTGTGTGTGTGTGTGTGTGTGTGTGTGTGCATGTCCCAATTCCCCAAATAGGAAAGACATGAAGTAGGGACTGTGGCAAGACTACCCTCCACTGGGGAGGGGTGCTTTCTCCTTTACCCCTGTGTCCCTCCAGCAAGATTAGGTGCCCTTTGGCATTTTTTTAAATGCATAAAATAAATACATAGGATTGCCAAGCCAACTAATTACAGACAACGCAGTGTACTATAACCCATGGACTGCCCAGCACATCAGACAGTAAGCCCCAGGAAGGACTGGGTGATGATGCTAGAGCTGGGAGAAGTCTAGTCATAGCTGTAATGCAATGACCAGTGATTTCCTTCCATGACAAGGACCCAGGTAGGTACTGCTGCTACTATGGCCCATTGCCTCGGTTCACGATAGAGACATAGGCTTATTTGAGGCTAGGGCCTGGTGAAAACTGAGGTGTGCTATGCTTCTGTCTAAGTTCATGGGTCCCTGGAGTCCATCAAGCCCAAGGCTGAGGGCTCTGGTCTACCTAAGGCGGGAGTTAGCTCCTGGTGGTGGGGGGTGGGACCAGTCAATGGTAGGCTGTGTGCCTGTGTGCCCCTCCCACAGAATCCTGCCTCAGCTCTGAACCCCCAACCTGAGCGTGGAGCACGGTGATCTGCTTCTCCAGGTTGTGCTTGGCCTCCTCCTTTTCCTCCAGCTGCTCCTTGAAGGAGTTCTTCTCATCCTCCATCTGCCTCAGCTTGGTACTCAGGCTCAGTTTCTGCCGGTTCTCCTCCTGCAGCAGCTCCTACTCGGAAGAACAAGGGCGTTGGGCACTTAGAAGCTGCACATAAGAGCCTCAGAGCACCCCAAAGTTCTCCTCCTGCAGCAGCTCCTACTCCCAAGAACAAGGGCATTGGGCACTTAGAAGCTGCACATAAGAGCACCCCAAGCCCCCCAAAGGAGGGACAGACTCGGGACAGCCATGTAAAAACTGGGAGGCGGGGGGAGAACCAAGAGCTTCCTTGGACAGGTGCTGACGCCGTGTGGGCAGAATCTGGTTCTTCAAGCTGGAAGCTCTTACCTGGGTGTCCTGCAGCTGGGACTCGAGTGTGGAGAAGTCCTTGGTGAGATGGCTAGACTTGCTATCGGACTGGTTGAGGAGACCGGTCATGTTGACCAGCTCGACCTGCACAGGGAGGGCAAGAAAGTTCACAGACCCGGCCATCCCTGCTCGGGGTACCGCCTTGGCTCCTGCAGGCAATGCTGGACCTGAGTCACAGCCAAGACATGGAGGCCTTACTGAGGAGCCAGAGAGAGCGAGAGAGAGAGCGTGAGCCTAGGCGTGCAGGCCTGGCTGAAACCAAGGCACTTCAGAGGCCCACTGCCTGGCTGAGGGTCCCAGCAAAAGCCTCACCTGCAGCTTGGTGACCTTGTCGGCCAGCTCCGTGCGCACACGCTCGCCCTCGTTGAACTTGACCTGCAGCTCCTGCAGCTGGGCCTCCACCTTCTTCCACTTCTCCTCTGAGTCCCCTTTGCCCTGCAGGACCTTCACCTTGTTGGCCAGCTCCCCTCGCTCGTTCTCCAGGGTCTGCTTCACCTTCTTGAGGTTGGCTTTCACCTGGGGTGGGGGTGAGCAAAGGTGTAAGTGGGGCACCAGTGCCCTGACATGAGGATGGACCTTCTGTTAGCACTCAAAGGGCTGCCAAATGCAGAGCCAGAAATTGATGCTTCTGGAGCAATAATGATGTTATTACCAAGAGCCCTGGATGCACACGGCTTGGGCCTCACCTTGGGGCCATGCAGCTAACACAGGATGAACATAAAAGAGCTGTATCTCATGCCTAAGCAAGGCTGGCCTGAGAAGAAACTGTGAAGCAAGGCTGGCAGTTTACATGCTCCAGTTTCTAACTGTGTTTTGCTGTACTAGCCTGCACTCAATTTCTCTGCCATGAGCTTTACTGATGGTACCCCATAAGGGCAAAATAACACCCCCAGCCTTACTGTAACTTTTACAATAATCATAAAGGAATGCAGATCCCTAATATGGGCAAACAGGAATTATCTCCTGAGACTCACTCCACCTGCCTGGAAAATGTCAATAAAGAGTTCTGTATTCACCTCTCCTACTGGGGAATACATAGATAACATTAGAAAAGTTTGAGTTAATGGAAAGCTACTAAATTGGTGAAACGACCTCAGTAGCTGGGGGAGGCTTAGGGACTCATCTGCGAGGCACTGATACCCCAAACAAAGACCATGAGCCACCTTTGATCTCAGGACAAGGGAAGATCACTGTTCCCCAAACCTTAGCCATTGTATAGAACAGCATGTAGAGGGTCCCATGTACACAGTAACCTTTAGGTCAGTCATTAAGCTGCTCACAAGACCACATTCCTTTCCCATGTAGGCAATAGGCTCACCCCCTTAGCTGTAAATTACCCCAAAAGCAATATAGATATTTCACTTTAATATATATTAACCATGTCTTTACTTAACAAGACAAGATTTCCATCTAGGCCTTTGTAACCGGCAATGCTGCCACCCTGGCCTGGGACTGAAGTTATCAAGCTTCCTGCAAGCCCCTCTTCAAAAGACCCTTCCCAGTAATCAAGATCTAAGAAGAAAATGCACCAGACAAATGGACTCCTTCATTCTAAAAACTGTGTTTGACTTCACCTGATCAAACAGAACAGTGCATCATGTCTTATGATTATTGTTTCCATAATTTGTATACCCTGTTTCTTAGAGAAAATCTTTTACTTACTTTCCCTCACCCATCCTACTCCTGTAAAACTCCTTCAATAATAAATACGTATGTCTCCTAGCCATCAGAGCTGCAGTCTTGAGCTTGCTCTGGCTGTTGTCGGCTGAGAACATGCTAAGGGGCATTGAGGTTTCAGTCTGATTTTGTTCACCTGTGTCGCCTTCCTGTGTACCCACCCCAGCTGGAGCAGAGCTTCTGGCACCTGGCCAGTCCTCTCTCAGCTGGCTAGTGACATTGGGAACCTGTTCTCACCACTGAGGGCCTCAGCATTCCCCCCTCCATAATTATCCCTGCCCAGCTGGAGGGGTCCGACCCAGTGGGGCCCCAGGATCTGTTTGAGCCTTCAGCCTTTGAACACAGTTTTGGTCGGCTCAGCACATTGGCAAGGCCGCTGCTGTACGGCTCCCGGACCTATGAGCAAAGCTTGGGTCGACTCAGCATGTTGACAAGGCCACTTGCTGTATGCTCCAGAGACTGCGGTAGCCTTGCTGGGAAGCAACTCCCCCTCTGACTCCCTGATACACTACTATAAAAGAATTACATAGCTCTCTCATACATATTGAGTATGTGATAAAATTTCCCAAAAGTCCCCCAACCACTCCCCTTTGCCCTGACCACCTACTGTTAATTACAATGCTTCATCCCTGCGGTCACAATAGAGGGTGTGCTGAAGTTCTATCTAGGCAGAAATAATCTTCTCGACCTTTGGAAGGCCCTTCAAGATACATTTAACATAAGCTTAAAAATAATCTTTTCTTTACATAAAATAGGATTAGGCCGAAACAGGCCCAGGACACCCCCCACCCTCACCAAGTGAACAATAGGTTCACCCCTTTAGAATAAATAAATATATTAGGATTCCTCAAATTAAGTTTTAGATCCCTATAAAATTACATAAGTATCATTCTTTATTGAGATCCATAAGAACTAATACCTATACTTGAGATTTTATTTTATTAGCATTATACTCAGTAATCACAAAATGGCTGCCGCCAAGCATCAGCTAATAATTAACTCTGCTTGCTGGAGGCTACTTCCCAAAACTACATTCCATGAAGTTTCCAAAGACCTGCCTACATCAAACAAACAATTGCTGAACTGTAATAGACCCGCCCTTAATCTAACCCTGAATAGAATCTATGTTCCCTCTTGTTAAAACTTTATGAACTGATAATTAGAACATGTAGCCCCTCACCCATTTGCTTGCATGTATCATATTTTCAATAAAAAGGCATGATAATTCCTAGCAGTTGTCACTCTACAGAGAGCGATCTCTGGGGGTGTCTGACTGAGGATGTGCACGAAAATGGCACCAAGGCCTCAGTCTTTCCTTCCTGCGCCACCTCCGCCGAGATAACCCACTCCCGCCAAGGTTGGACCCCAGCACTCAGCCACCTTGGCAAGGTAGCGGGAACGTCTGAGTATAAGGTGTCTTTGGTACAGACCCTGCAGTGTTCATGAGACAGTGAGAGAAACCAACTGTTGGTAGTTAGACTTCCAATAAAGCCTCTCTGAAATCTGATGTTTAAAATACTCATGTACATGAGGCCAGGAGGTGGCGTGGTAGTTAAAAGCACTGGACTGTCACGTGGCTGACTCTGGTTCGAGTCCCAGACCTGGTGACTTGCTTTCTCATTTCCCCTCTCTCTGTGTCTCTCTCGGATCAAATTAAAATAAAAGAAAAAAACAAAATTAAATTAAATGACTCTTTGAAAATACTAATGTACAAGGGCCAGCTGATGGTGTCATGATTAGGGATGCTGGACTTTCACTGGCCGACTACAGTTTGAGTCCTGGACCTAGTGGCTTGCTTTCTCACTCTCTTTCTCACTCTATCTCTCACCCACTCACTATGTCACTCTCTGGTCAAATTAAAATAGATAAACAAACAACATAAAAAAAATAACTCTTTAAAGAAATATTAATGTTCTAATGTTCTTTCAAGAAACATAAAAGTGAAGTTTGCGAAATGACCCTGACAATCCCATTCTAGTCTGCACCAAGCAGGCGGCAGGGTCATCAGCAAGTTCAAGGGTCACTGGACAAGAGAAGGCTTCAACCTGCCCAGCTCCTGGTGGAAGCTGATGGCACACAAATGGGCAAGGATGCTTCAAAGAGCACTTTGTAGGTGGCCACATCTCTAGCTGCCACCAAGGGTTCCAATGAGCAAAAAGTCACAGAAAGCACAACTTGTCTTGCTAAGGAACTGCCCAGTCCTCAGCTGCCTGATCAAGAAAGAAGCCAGGATGCACATCACAAGAATTGCAAGAATTTTCTCTGTAAGACCCCAGCTGACCACCATAGGGAGTTCTAGAGAGGGTCCCGTAGTCAGAAGAGGGACCACCAGGGCCCTGAGTTTTGGGTGGCTCCAATATCCTAAAATTCTCTGGCCTGGCAGGTTGCTAAATAGAATAACAGCAA
Organism: Tupaia belangeri chinensis; assembly: GCF_000334495.1. Lineage (NCBI taxonomy): Eukaryota > Metazoa > Chordata > Mammalia > Scandentia > Tupaiidae > Tupaia > Tupaia belangeri. The sequence continues at coordinate 29,632 of NW_006208084.1, read as the reverse complement.
TAGCATCACTTTAACAAGAACTTTCTGAGTGTTTGATGTGTATTGCCAGTTTAAAACTCACATAATCAGATGACATAATCACTATCCTTCACAGACAGGGAAACAGAGCCACGGAGACTCTATCAGCTGAGGGCTAGGGATGGACTCAGGCCAGCAGCCTGACATGGGAAATGCTCTGCTCTATGGGCTGGGTGAGAGACTGCGAGGCCCAGCGTGCGGTTGGACTAGAGGCCCCTCCCGACAGCCCCTCCGACCCGCCAGGCGCAGGGGACCCTCTGCACCCGCTTCGTCTGCTCCAGCTGCTCTGCCAGCTCCTCTACAGCCTGCGAGTGCTTCTGCCTCATCTCCTGGATCTGTGCCTCATGGGTCTTGGTCTCCTCCTCTAAAGTCTTCTTCAGGATGTTTACTTCCTGTTCGTGCTTCCACCTGGGGAGAGAAGTACCATCAGAGCAGAGGCCAAGGACCTGAAGGATGCTGCAGCCATCAGGCTCTTCCATGGCTGCAGAGAGACCTGGCAAGGCCCCAGGTGGCCCTAGGCAGCCTTCCAGCCCAGGGGCTTTCCTTCTTGGTTATCTGACCTGTGGCCCATACTTGCAACACTGTGGGGAGGCCTCTGTACCGTTTTAGCCCTACAGCCCACCCTTGCAACTCCAAGCTCTGAGCCGAGTCCTCTAGCAGGCCTTCTACTCGGTAGAGAGAAACTACTGAAGAACCCTCACACTTTCTGGTAAGTAACAGGACCACTGTGTGTTCAGGGGCCCAGGGTTCATTCCTCAGAAACCAAAGTCTCCCCTTCGGTGCCCCCTGACCCTTTATGAAACCGTCAGTCAGCCCCATGGCACACCTGAGCTCTTGCTGGGAAGCTATGGAATCCAGAGTGTCCTCCAACTCTGTTTTCAGTGCTTCCAGCTCTTCCCCAAGGTCCTGTTTCTGTTCCTTGGTTTTATTCCTGGAAGCACGCTCAGACTCCAGGTCTTCCTGGAGTTTGGAAATTTGAGATTCCAGCTCCCAAGTCCTCAGCAGGGTCATGTTCCCCTTAGCGGCTTCTACTTTTACTCTGCCAGAGACCAACAACATCACTATGAGCCCATTTTCACCTTCAAAGAGCAGTTTCCAGAAAAGACCTTAAGAGAGATGTAGCCAAAGATGCTTCTAGCAGTCATAATCATGGCACCTAAGATCACTGAGTAAAAACAATATCTAAGGCATCCTAAAGGTTTAAGGGTAACACCACTTTGAGGTTTGGAAATCTTCATTTTCCAAGTTAAGATTGAAATATTTTCAAAAATTAAAATGTTGAATGAAAAAACAAAAGTTACAATTTAAGATGGTTACAATTAAGTAAAAATAGAAATGTGCTATGGACATTGGATTATTATAACTTATCAATGTAGGTTCCCCAGTAATACATGCATCCTCCAGAAGGGATGTTGACAGTGCGGGAGGCCATGCACACGAGTAGATGGTGTGAATGAGAAGTCTCTACCTTCTGCTCTATCTTACTATGAATCTAAAACTCTTCTAAAAAAAAAAAAAAACTGTGTGCTTATAGCCAGTTTCAAAAGGAAAGGAAGGGACTATAACGTGCAGGTGACACAGTAATGAGTAATGGATGCCTTTTCTGGGATTACAAGTAAAACAAAACAAACAAAAGACAAAGATTCCCTAGACTATGTTCTAAATAGATCGGAACTATCTGCCTAGAAATGTTCCACCAAGACAGTGGCAGAAGGAAGCATATAACTACAACAATACAGGAAGCAAGCAGAAAGCAACGGCTCCGGCCATCTACATACGGGCTGGAGGGCTGGGCCTCACCTGGCCAGGGCGGCCTGGAGCTCCTCCACCTTCCTGGCCAGCTGCATCTTGAGTTCTGCAATCTGGGCCCAGAGCTTGGCAATCTGGTCACTGAGGTCTGTGGAGTCTCCTTCCAGCTTCCAGCGGGTCTTCTCCAGCTCCTGCCACTGTTTCTCCTCCCTGCGGAGGTGCTCTACAAAGAAGGGGGGTGGGAGGAGCCCCAGAGCCCTCAGTGGCCACAGGCTTTTCTGTCTGTTTTGAATTACTTGTAACACTGAGCATTTGTTATGAACATATGTAAGGTTGCAGGGTCAGGACACACAGATGCTCATACCCAACTCCTGGCCGAAGGAAAGGAAGGTCACCACAGGCTGCCAAGTCCCCTGTGTCTCTCTAGCCTCACCCCCTGGCCCTCCTGTCATGGGTAACCACACTCCTAAGTCTGTGTCTAAGTCCTCTATTTGCCTTTAAGGCCATACCATAACCGTGGCGCTAAAAAATTTGATGTTTGGTTTTAAGTGAACACGATCTTACATGAACAGAACTGCCTTGTACGAGTTCCAGAGGTGGAAGAGCAGAGTCAGGGTTCCACGGCTAGTTTTATGATTTCCTGTGACGTCACTTAGGTAAGCTTCCTCACCTTCCTGTACCGCTTCTGAGTATCGGGGTAACAAGCAACCCACTCACTAGGATGTTAAGAGGCTCAAATTGAATTAACATCTTAAAGCAGGGGTCCCCGAGGTGCTTGACCTGTTGAGGGCCACCTCCCCTGCAACATGCAGCTAGGGGGTTCAGTGAGCGAGGCTCTGTGTTTGCAGCCCTCCCCATTGCTCACATTGCCGCCTGTGCCCCCCTCCTGGTGGGTTCTCATGGAGCGTGAGCCCTACTGTTTTGTGACTGTTTCACTGTATACTGCATGTGGTGGTGGGGTTGAGAGTGTAGGTGGATCTGGTGTGCTTGGGTAACCTGGGACCAACACCACCCCTACACCCCCCCATTGTTCGAGGAAGGACTGCTTTCCACGAAGCCAAACCCTTCTGCCAGGAATGTTGGGGACCCCTGCCTCACTACACTTAGAGCAATGCCTGGCCTTGGCAATTACTTTGTGACCTGCCTTTGTCACCCGATCTTAGACTCAATCTTAAAGTGCAGCATGTTTACGTCTCACTGTGACCAACTCATTTGGACGTCGGTCTGGAATTCCATTAAAGGAACACGTCACAGGTTCTCCATTTTACGATGGACAGGTAT
>NW_006208084.1:24893-26159 GCF_000334495.1 Tupaia belangeri chinensis | reverse complement strand
CCCCCTGACTCTCCAGGAGTGACCGCGGAGTTCGCATAGCAGTCTGGATTCTCGCCTCCCCACCAGCTGTCCCTTCCTCTCAAGGGCCCGGGGTGGGGTGTCCTCGGACAACCACAGACCTGCCCTCTGCCCAGCCCTCCTCACTGCCAGATGCCTAGGGTCCAGGGGATAAGGCAAGATTTGTCACCCTGCCCCTAGTCAAGCATAACCTTGGCAGTCCCACAGGGGACACCCAACCCTACAGTAACAGGGCCTTGAAGGCCCAGACTCTGCAAGGACCAGACCCTGCCCCGGCAGCCTGGTGGCCTCCGGTCTTAGGGCAGTGGCCAGGTGTACCCAGAGGTGCCTTGGCATCTTGGTGTCCTGGGTCAGGTGAGCGAGCTCCCCACATCACCCTCACCTTCCAGGTCGGTGATCATGGCCTCGTGCTTGTTCTTGAGCTTGGCAAGGCTCTTCGACTTCTCCTCCTCTTCCATGAGGTTGGTGGTGAACTCAGCTATTCTGTCTTCCAGCAGCTTCTTCTCCTGGCGGGGTGAAGGGGGGTGGCCAGAGTCAGGTGTCAAGGTGTCAGCTGAGCACAGAACACTTCAGCTCTCATCAAGGCATGACACGCCCAGAGACCCAGGATGGATGGACAGGCCGAGCCTTTGACACTTGATCCAGTTCATCAGATTTCCCTGGACCACAGGGTTCCTTCCCGAGGCCAATGGCCCTCGAAGCAGTCACGTGTGCTTCCTTAGGGTCTAAGGTGTGGCGCTAGCCCTCCCTGGGCCTTAGGAAAAGTGGCAGCCAGGCCTGGCCAGTGACACCAGAGGCAGCGTGCTGCTCTGCAGTGCTGGAAGCCACGTGCTGACCGCGGGTTCAGATCTTGAGCTGACTTTGACCATGTGGGACACACAGGTCCATGCTCCTGACCAGCTGGAAGGCTTGAGGTGGGGACCCTGGAGTGACAAGTCCCTACTGATGGTGCCTGTCTTTGTGCACATGCATGGTCTCATCCAAATAAAAACTTGAAAGAGATGAAAGGAACGCTGTGGCAGGCCCTGGGCAGGAATGAAAGGCTGTGCTCCTCTAAGAAGGGGCCACATGCACACCCCCCTCTTCCTTGCCCCTCGCTCACCCTCCAGGTGGGCTGCGGTGGGCTGATCACACCACCAAAGTGCCCAGGGCTGCTCTCCTCACCTGCTCTGCGTGGCCATCCCCAGAGCCCTAGTCTCAGTAAGGTCCCCATGACCCCTGCCACAGACGCTGTCACTCAGCAGGAGA
>NW_006208084.1:23387-24584 GCF_000334495.1 Tupaia belangeri chinensis | reverse complement strand
CCCAGACCTCACAGAGACAGCACCCTCTACACGGTCCCCAACCTCACAGAGACAGCACCCTCTACACGGTCCCCAGACCTCACAGAGACAGCACCCTCTACACAGTCCCGACTTCACCAAGACAACACCCTCTACACGGTCCCCATACCATTTCCAACTCTTGTCGTGACCTGCCCTGGGACACAGCATACACCTAGGATGTTCAAGGAGGTCTCTGGACATGAACGGATGTTCAAGGAGGTCTCTGGACATGAACTGGGACCTCCCACGTTGGTCAGTCTTGTGAGTGTCTTGTTACCCGTGCCCCCGACCTGGCCCCCCCCCCAGTTGCTGTCTGCTCCCTGGGGTGGGCACTAACAGGGACCAACTTGGTTCTCACTGGAAACAGCTGCCACCTTGGAGACTCCGGAGGAGCCCGGGGCTGAAAGACAGGTGTAGCACCACACAGGTGGTTCTGTGCTCCTGCGTGGGGATCAGACTCAGGAACAGCTTTACTGCGGAAATGCCAGACTCTCCCTTGGGCCACATTCATTGATGAGAACATCAATCCCTTTGAACATGACCTGGGCACCCAGGGGCCACAGGGCATCCAGAGACCAAAGGTTACCCAGTATAAAGAACCTGCTACCGAGCAGAGACCAGCTCATAACTGCAAACAGAAACACAAGAGGGAGCTGTGCCACGCAGGAGCTGCCCTACAGGTGGGCACACTCTCCCTCCCCCACGGCCACAAGGGAGTAGCTTGGCACCAGCACCAGGGCCTCACCTTGGCCAGCTGGCAGTTCTGGTTCTCCATGATGATCTGGTCTTCCTCCAGTTTCTTCAGCTTGGCCTCAGTGGTCACCCTCTCCAGCTGCAGCTTCTGCCGGGCACTCCCCTCCTCCTCCAGCTTCTCCTCAAGTTCCTACCCCGAAGCCAGAGAGCCCGTGAGGAACAGCAGGCTCTTCAACCCCAAGATAGCTGCGCTGGGCCCAAGAGCCCATGCAATGTTTGGAAGGTTCCCCGCCAGAGAATTGGACAAAGCAGGCTGGTGGCTCTCTGCTCCTCCGGCCAGCCAGAGCCAGGACTGGAGGGTGGGAAATCAAACTGGCTCCGGTGCGTGACTGGGCAGAGCTCATGGGACTGTGATGTGCAGGTTGGATTTAACCACCCCGAAGAGGAAACCACACTTAGGCTGGCCAAGCAGACCAAGTAAAG
>NW_006208084.1:19745-22260 GCF_000334495.1 Tupaia belangeri chinensis | reverse complement strand
CTCTTCAGAGACTTCGAGGTGTGCGTGAAGATGTTCACAACAGCACTGTTTACAACAGCAGAGAAATGGGAGTGGCCACGGTCCGTTGCTGGAAAAGGAGCCAGAGGAATTATGAACCATCCACTAGGGAACAGCACGCGGGCTTCTACAAGACGATGCTTATAAGGGAGTGTCAGATGGAAAGTACAAAACCTAAAACTGTTTATACAAGTCAAAGCTCAGCTATGTAAGAATGGACATGGCAGGAACCAGCAGTTAGCGTAATGGCTATGTCGCTGGACTCCCACGTAGTTGACCGTGGTTCACGTCCCGGACCCGGTGGCTTAAAACTCACGCCGGGCGCGTGTGCGTGCGTGCCCAAGATCCCGAGAGGAGAATGGAGGAGAAGGGATTGCGGCGTGACCATCCCCCCTGGGGGGTGATTTCTCGCTTTCTGTCTCTATGTCTCTCTCTGTCTGTCTGGCGAGCGCACGTGCCCTATAGCAAAAAACTTCTCCGAAAAAAAAAAAAAAAAAGAATGGGCATGGTTTGCAGAGCTGAGACTCACAGGAAATTTACAGAGATAAGGAGAAAGTGCTGAAATGCCTACCGTGGATGATCCAGGTAAAGGCATTATGAGTGAATTAACTAGTTATACTAAGCATAAAGAAAACAACTTTTTGCAATCACCACAAATTACGTGTCATAAACAAAAGCAGCCTGGACAGCATGAAGGGTAAAGGGTATTTTCGAGGCCAGGTGATGGCACACACTGGCTGAAAAAAAGGGACCCCACCCACCTCAATACCTGGGTATGCTCAGGGGACAGACCCAACACCAGGCCAGGAGCAGTTCTGCATTATTAGCAGGGCTAGAGACAAGCCAGGACTCCACGGGATGGTGGATGCCCACGAGTGACAAGAAGGAAAACTAGTAGCACCAGGTGCTCCCAGGAGAGCACGAACCTCAGCTTTCCGAACACACCTGCCACAGGTGAGACTCTTCTGAAGAGAACCGAGGGTGCTGGAGTTTGGGAGCCCCCAGAGACTAGGGGACAGAGGACGGCCTCCTTCAACAGCCAACCCAGCCCGGGAGTTAAGGCATAGCTCTGGGACCTGCATGCGGAAGACCAGGGCCACACCCACAGAGCAGGCTCTCCATGCACGCTTGGCAACGGCGGTAGTGGGCTCCAGCCAGCCTGACAGAGATGTTTAGGTGCATAGGAGCTAACCATCCGAGCATTGCGAGTTCTGGGAATCTCTTTGCACATCACTGTAGGGGTTGCAAAATTAGTGAAATTCCCCTTCACAAATCCGATTGCAAAACTCCACCTGTGTTCCCACATTTGAGGACTTAGTAGAAGGGAGAAAATAGCACCGAATTATTTCACAGTGGGGGAAATACACGAGTTTACGGTCACCAAATCCCTCTCTAACAAAGTGAACATATTACCAAATGACTAAAAATCGAAAGAGACCCTCAAGATTGAGAGAACCAAGTAGTACCTCCCCACTGAGGGAACAATGTAAACTGTCTCCAAGTAGGAAAAATTTAGAACATATTACTGAAATGTCAGAAAAAGAATTTAGAACATTTATGGTAACAAAATTCTGTGAGATGCAAGAGAAAAAGAGATGTTGAGCTCTAAGAGATAAGGAAGTCCTTCCACGATATGAAAGAAGAATTGGACACCATAAAAAAGAATCAAACGGAACTGTTAGACAGGAAGGCTATAATACAGGGAATTAAAACCTCCCTCGAAAGTATCAAAAGCAGGCTAGACCATACAGAAGATTGAATTTTGGAAGTAGAAGACAAAACCAATCTCCTAGAAAAAATGATCAGAAATACTGAGAAAACAGCCAAGAAAATTGAGGATAATACACGAGAAATACTAGATACCATGGAATGCCCAAACATAGGAATAATTGGTATCCCAGAAGGTGAAGAAACTAATAAGGACATTGATAATCTATTCCACGAAATCCTAGAAGAAAACATTCCAAGTCAAGAGAGGCACTCAAACATCCAGACCCAAGAAATACAAAGAACCCCAAGTAGAATCAATCCAAGATCCTCTCCACGTCACATTACAAGTAGATTGACCAAAACGACAGACAAACAGAAGATACTAAGATTGGCAAGAGAGAAACATCAAATCACTTACAAAGGCTATCCCATCAGGCTAACACTGGACCTCTCATCGGAAACAATAAAAGCAAGGAAAGAATGGGGAAATATATTCAAAGTGTTAAATGCAAAACAATTTCAACCATGCTCATACCACGATCCCTTCTCCTGCATTTCTCTACCTTGTTGAGGCTGTGGCCACACACCCACACATACTCAATATTTTTCAAGTTGCTGGATCGAGACCTCAAACCATGCAGTCAGTCCCGGGGAATCCAGCCATCTTAACCACTAGGCCATAGACTTGGCCCCAGAAGTTTCCAGTTTCTATTGTAGCTCGACATTAGGAGGCTGAGGGCTGATGTGTTTGCTACCACTGGCCACTCCCACGATGGCTGGGTTTCCA
>NW_006208084.1:17537-18952 GCF_000334495.1 Tupaia belangeri chinensis | reverse complement strand
AAAAAAAAAAAAAAAAAAAAAAGGTGGCCACTACTCAGAACCCAAGGGATGCTCTGCTCTGGAGCTCCAAGAGGACAGCAGGTTCCCAAGTAACTCTGCTGAGAGCACTACTGGGTCTCACCAGAGACAGAGACAGAAAGCAAGAAATCACCCTTGGGTGGCCACGCTGCAATCCCTTCTTCATTCTCCTCTCGGGCACAAAAGCACATGTGCCTGGCATGAGTTTTCCGTCCCCACGTCCAGGACTCGAAATGCAGTCAGCTTCATGGGAGTCCAGCGAGATAACCATTATGCCATTTGCTGTTCTCAGATAAAATTAATTCTAGAAAAACAAAAAGCACTCACCAGGGAAATGTCTTCATCCAGTTAGGATGGACTTGGATGAGGTTGGGAATAAGCCCCAGAGTTTACTGTTCTTACACATGGCTGTGCTAAACAGCCTCAGGGCAAGAGAAACTAGGGGCAGGGGCAAGAGTTGGGTGGACGGGGCACATGTGGATCTGAGAAAGGCACTTTCCTGTTTGCTGAGGAATGTCATTGAGTCTAGGAGATGAATTTTCTGAGAGCCAAGTGCCTTAGGAGAAGCCCAAAAGTGCAGGGCCTAGGTGGAGGCAGTGGTGACAAGGCCTGGGAGGGATGGGGCTCACCTGAGCTTGTTCTTGAGGGAGCTGACCTCACAGTTCATGGCGTCGGCAGTTCTGGTGGCGTCTTCCAGCTCACGCTGCAGCTGCCTGCGCGAGGGATTGGCCTGCTGGGCCTCTTCCAGCTGCTGCTTCAGCTTCTTCAGGCGGGTAGACACCTCGTCAGTCTGTGGAGACGGGCGGGCAGTGGCCTGGTTAGAGGCTGCGGCAGTGCCCCTGTTCCTCAGCCCCAGCCCAGCACACCAGGGGTGGCACCTGGTCCTTGAAATTCCTCCGTTCATCCTCCACCTGCAGCAGCACATCCTTCAGCCTCTTCTCAACAAGGCACACCTGTTTGCAGGCTGCCTGGCGCTCCCTACAGGGCACACGGGGCAGCTCAGAGGACACCTCTTCCAGGGAGTCTGCCCAAAAAACCCCATCTCTGCCAGGCACACACCCCATGTTTTGTCTCTGCGACAAATTGTGATTGTCCCCATGTTACAGATGAAAAAACTGAGCTCTCCTCGGGCACACAGTGGCTAGCAAGAGGGGAACGTGAGGTTTGGGGTCAGGTGTTACCCTCAACACCTCCAAGAAGCCTCAGTCTTGCTAAATGCAGGGATCAGCTGCCTGTCCCCACCCACCTCTCCAATCCAGTGCTCACAGGCTCCCATTAAACCAGTTTCAGAGGTGGACCAGGGGGGCCTGTTCTATCCCACGGTGAGAGGGATGCGGCCATCAGGATGGAGGGAAGCAGCCTCTGGGCCTCAGGAGGCAGCAAGCTGCTCCCTGAAA
>NW_006208084.1:16746-17496 GCF_000334495.1 Tupaia belangeri chinensis | reverse complement strand
GGAGGCAGCCAGCTGCTCCCCGAACAGCTCGGCGGGCTGGGGCGGGGAGGGGCGTACTTGGTCTCCTTGTCCAGCTGCTCCTCCAGCTGGGCGATCTTGGCCTCCAGGGCGGTGATGGAGGCCTTGTACTTGGACTTGACGGTGCCCTCCATCTCCTGCAGCTTGACCTTGAGCTCCTTGTTCTGGCGCTCCAGCTGCTGCCGCGCATTCTCGTTCTTCTGGGCGTGGCTGCGCTCCAGGTTCAGGTCAGTGTTCATCTGGTCAATCTGCGGGAAGGGGGCTGCTGATCTCGAGAAAGGTGGGGCCCGCCAGACGGCACATGCTGGAGGGGAGGGGGCAGCAGGGTCCCACAGCCCTGGGGGCCCGAGATCACAGCCATCCCAGGAAAGGGCACTAGCCATGAGTAGGGTCCAGGCACTTCTAAACACCCATGAGAGAAAGCAGGGGACTGTCACAGGTGCCAGGGCATTTCCCCCCATGCCTATGCTTCTGCCAGCTGCGTCAGTGAGGCCCACTTGGCTGTAGGGGCATGGAGAACTTGCATGCAGTCCCAGCATTGAGGGAAGCCAGCCCTGACCACACCTGCAGGTTGGCCTTCTTGAGCTGGTCATTGACCAGCTCCGTGTTGCCCTGCTCCTCCTCCAGCTGGGCGATTCGGGCCTCCAGACGCCACTTCTCCTCCAGGGCCATGGCCCTGGACAATAGACACAGGTGAGGGGCCATCCCAGACAGGCACACCCACCCCCCCCT
>NW_006208084.1:9466-11415 GCF_000334495.1 Tupaia belangeri chinensis | reverse complement strand
CGTGGCTGCGTTCCGGGTTCAGGTCCGTGTTCATCTGGTCAATCTGCAGGAAGGGGGCTGCTGATCTCGAGGAAGGTGGGGCCCGCCAGACGGCACAAGCAGGGTTGGAGGGGAGGGGACAGCAGGGTCCCACAGCCCTGGGGGCCCGAGATCACAGCCATCCCAGGAAAGGGCACTAGCCATGAGTAGGGTCCAGGCACTTCTAAACACCCATGAGAGAAAGCAGGGGACTGTCACAGGTGCCAGGGCATTTCCCCCCATGCCTATGCTTCTGCCAGCTGCGTCAGTGAGGCCCACTTGGCTGTAGGGGCATGGAGAACTTGCATGCAGTCCCAGCATTGAGGGAAGCCAGCCCTGACCACACCTGCAGGTTGGCCTTCTTGAGCTGGTCATTGACCAGCTCCGTGTTGCCCTGCTCCTCCTCCAGCTGGGCGATTCGGGCCTCCAGACGCCACTTCTCCTCCAGGGCCATGGCCCTGGACAATAGACACAGGTGAGGTGCCATCCCAGACAGGCACACCCACCCCCACCTCTGCCACCCACCAGGCTTACTCCTTGACGCTGCTGTTGGCGATCTCGTCGGCTAGTTCATCCCCCTCCTGCTGGGCCTGGATCTTGGCACTCTCGGAGGCTGCCAATTCCTGCCATGAGAACCCAGAGAGTGACCCTCCAGGCAGCCATAGCCCTCCACACTTAACCGCCCCCTTCCTTCCCCAGGCCATGGCGCTCTTCTCTCGAACCCTGTTTTAGCCTGTCTCCTCCATGAAGCCCTTCCTCACGACGCCCTCCAGCATCATGGCTGACTCCTCCCTGCAGGGTCATAGTTGAAGCACCACGTGTTTACAAAACCCTCCATCTTAGTGCTAGGAATCAAGCCAGGTGCTGGGGCTGTGAAGATACATAAGAAACCTCCTGGTCTAACAGTGCAGACCACGTGGACAGAGATACGCCAAGCCCATCCCTCCTGAGGGACCAGGACCAGGCAGAGACACAAGGCAGGGCCTGAGGGCTAGAAAAGTCAGGAAAAGGAGACGGGCTTCACCCTGAGATGACGGGCCTCGGCAGAGAGCAGCACGTGACCATCAAGGGAGGGACCACCACAGGAGAGAGCAGACCAGGATGCCTGGACTCTGGTCACATCCCACCACAGAAGACCCTTGACCCGGGATCTGCCACGTGCCTGGCATGTGTGTGATGGACAAGGCAGCCGGGGGGTACGGTTCATGGCAGGAGATGGTTATCACTTCATGCCAGGACCCCAGGGCCCGGTGCCAAAGTGTCGGCCATACCCTTTAATCACATGAGGGAGCCTTGCCACATGATGAGACCACCCCGGAGGGAGTCCTTCTGAACACCCAGACCCTGCCCAGCTCACTCCTGGAGTCTGGCCAGGTTGTTTCCAGCCCTGCCCTGGTGACGTGGGTGGCCAGGCCAGGAGAAGGGCCTGAGCGTTCTCTGCCCACTGGAGGGCAGCCGCCCAGTGCCCCTGGGGGCCCTGCCCACCTCCTGCAGCTGAATCATCTCGGCCTCCATGCTCTTGAGCTTCTTCTCATTCTCCTTGGCCTGCGCCAGGATCTCCTCGCGGGAGACGCGTGTGTCGTCCAGCTCGCGCATGAGGTCCTTCATCTGGGCCTGGGCGGGGAGGAGAGGATCGCACGGTGCTGCCTGCCCCACGCCCACCTCCCTCCCAGCCTCCCCGTGCATCCTGCCAGTGGGGACCAGGGACAGGTTCCACATCACGCTGAACTAACGTAACCGGAGAAGGCGAAGCAGCCAGAACAACCCCCAGTATCTACCACTTTTCTCTTCTCCGACCGTTAGGATTTAGAAAGCACGCGCTATAAATGTCAAGTGTCAGCGCCGTGTGCCCATCAGCCCAAGCGGTGACCGTGTCCTACTTCCCACAGCTTCTGTCGTCTTGAACCCGCAGCTCAAAGGCAGCCGCCAAC
>NW_006208084.1:4270-9273 GCF_000334495.1 Tupaia belangeri chinensis | reverse complement strand
CCCCCCCCCCGGGCCCCTGCCTGTGAAATGGGGCTCAGGACACCCAGGACCCTGCCTGAGAGGGGTTGGTGGCCGTTGCAGCGCTCCCCAGCCCCTCCACCCACGTCTGGCCCGGTACCGTGGCCTGGTGTTGCCCTATGCAGCCAGCTCTGGTTGGGTCCAGCGGACCTCACCTGCAGCTTCCGCAGCTGTTTGATGGCTTCACAGAACAACCCCCTGTATCTACCACTTTTCTCTTCTCCGACCTTTAGGATTTAGACAGCACGCCTTGTAAATATCAAGTCCCTGATCTCCCTGCAAGTTTGCTTTCCGACTATTTTGTCTCCACTTGCCCCTGGGTCCTGCCTGTGAGACGGGGCTCAGGACACCCAGGACCCTGCTTGAGAGGGGTAGGTGGCCATTGCCAGCGCTCCCCGGCCACCCTGCCTGTGTCTGCCGTGTGCAGCCAGCTCCGGTTGGGTCCAGCGGACCTCACCTGCAGCTTCTGTAGCTGGTTGTTGGCTTCGTCCCGGTTCTTGTTGGCCGTGTCGATGTGGGCCTCCAGATCCTTCAGGTCCATCTCCAGCCTCTTCCGAGCAGCCATGGCCAACGAGTGCTGCTTGCGCTCATCCCCCAGCTCTGCCTCCATCTCCCGCACCTGGGGAAGGAGGCGGTTCAGGAGGCTGGACCGGCACACAGACCTCACTTCCACGAGACAGGTGGGTGCAGGCCAGACCTGTGGATTCCCCAGGTGCCAAGGAAGATCACTGACCACACTCTAGGAGTGAGCTGCTGACCCCCGGGACACGGGACTGAAAGGAAAGGCCTGGGAGGACTGAAGTAGTCAGAAGCAGCAGGGAAGGGAGCCCACCTCTGGGCTGTGGGGCTGCACTCGCCTGTCTGACCAGCTGCTGCTGCTGCTTCTCGCTCTGCTCATTGTAGCCCTTCAGGTCCTGCTTATACTGGGCCTTCAGGGCCTGCAGGTTGAACTCCAGCCGCAGCTTGGCATCCTCGGTGGCCTGCAGCTTGTGCTCCAGCTCCTTCACTTGGGTCTTCATCTCCTCCACCTGCTGCTCCAGGGCCCGCTTGGACTTCTCCAGCTCATGAACACTCTTGCCCAACTCGTCCTTGGAGCTCATGAGGTCCTCCATCTCCGTGCGGAACTGCTTGTTGAGCCGCTCCAGCTCCGCCTTCTGCTCCATGGCCTCCTCCAGGGCCCGGGCCAGTGACGTTGCCTCCGCCTCTGCCCGATCACACTCATTTGCATACTTAGCAGAGATGGTCTTCTCCTTGGCCAGGAGCTGGAAGGACGTCGGTGACATGAGCTCAGGGTGCTGGCTCAAGCTCTCCAGGGAACTAGGACCCCCATACCAGGTCTGAGAGGGGCAGGGCCCAGACAGTCAGGGCAGCAGATTCCTGGGACAACACGCACAGCTCTAACTGGACGAGGGCGAGGAAGACCTCTAGCTCCAGGTGTAAACACAGCAGTGTGAACATCTCACAGGATCGCCCCCTCCCCTCCCCTGTGACAAAGAGGCCATCCATGAGAACCCACAGGAAATTGCTCACCCTCAGAACCTGGGGGAGCTTGGGTTTTCTTAAACAACTCCTTGGGGGTTACCATGAGGAGACTCAGCCTGACTGCTTAGCAGACAAATCCCACTGTGGCCCTCTGCTAACGACCCTCCTGTCCCTCTGGGGTATGGTCACTGCACGGGCCCACCCTGCTTGTGCCTTTTCCTGCCTTCCCATTTCGTGGGTGGGTCACGGTTCTCACCAAGGGCCAGGGAGAACGTTCTGTGACCCTGTGGGCTGCAGTCTCTGTGGCAGCCCTCAACCCCGCCACCACCGTACAAATGCACCCAGAGGAGTACAGGAATGCACAAGCACGGCTGTGGCTGGACTCTGCCTCATCTACAGCAAGCTTCCCTAAGACTGAGGACCCCACATGGGAGGCCTCCCTCACCTCTCCGAGGGAGCAGGCACAGTGCCCTCTAGGGGAAGCAAGAAGAATGGCAGACCCCACACCCAGCCCAAGCGTTGCACCTGCAGGTAAGCCTCAGCACTCAAGCAGGCTGGCTACTCTAGACTGCGTCAGCATGGATAAGCTCAGCAGGGCCACAACCCACCCACACAAGGCGCCCAGGATTGGCCTACAGATCTCCCAGAGCCCCCAGAAGGTGGCAGCACTGCAGACTTCAGAGTTCTACTTTAGAAGCTATGGCTAGACCTTCACCTGAGATCCATCAGAGCGGGCCCCCAGCCTCAGGGAAAGGCCCAGTGGGGTTGATTTAAAGTGCAGAACCAGAGAGTCTGATTTCAAGGTGTACGGAGCCTGTCCCTGAGCAAGGACCCTCACTGTGGGAGGCGCTGCCACTCTGTGTCTGCACAACTACACACAGACTCTGCCCACGGCCTCCTGGTTACTGCCACTGCGACCTCCCCTGGGCATACGCGTTCCAGCAGTTCAGGACTCGGGAAGAATGTGAGTTCAGTGCATTTGACTACAATCAACACAGAACCCCAAGACAGAAACAGCACGGGCTTCCTTACAGAGCACACCCCTCCAAACACCCAGGCACCCAAACCCCATCTGGAAAGAGCTTTAAATATGAACTGATTGGAGAGGGTGTGGGCTTTCAGGCTCAGCCATCCTTAAGTAGCTGAAACTATGGGGTAAAAGCTCCTTCCACGGGATCAGCAGATGGTGTAGTGGTTATGTCACTGGACTCCCATGTAGCGGACCGTTATTTGAGTCCCAGACCCAGGAGTTTAAATCTCATGCTGGGTATCGGGACCCGTAGTTGGTGAAATAGCTATGTCACTGGACTTCCACGTAGTTGATCGCGGTTTGAGTCCCAGACCAAGTGGCTTAAACTCAGGCTGGGCACGTGTGCATGGGTGCCCAAGATTCCGAGAGGAGAATGGAGAAGGGACTACAGCGTGGCCGTCACCCCTGGGGGGTGATTTCTCGTTTTCTGTATCTCTGTCTCTCTCTTTCTGATGAGCGCACATGCCCTATAGCAAAAATATCTTAAAAAAAAAAAAAAGACTCATTTTGGGCATGTGTGCATGGGGAGGGCTGGCAGGGGGGCCGCTGTCTCTCCTCCCGTATCCCAAACATTCTGACCCTTGGTCTTCTCCCATTTCCAACTCTTCAGTTTTCCAGGCCTTCTTGCTACTCCTTCCTGCATGCCTCCTTCCATGTTCATGTTCCCAGACTCGTCTTTACTTGAAAATAAGTGGTTACTTCCCATTTCCCACACATAGTCCCTTGTCCTCCCTTGTTCCAGTCTCAGCTTTGCTGCTTTCAACCATGTGGCACCTGCACTAGCCACCCTCCCTGTGCTCAGCTACAGAAATGCCCAACTCCTTCACACCCACTCTCATAAACCTCAGAGCACCTTTTCCCCTCTACTGTTATGCCTCCGCTCAGTCCAGCCTCTGTCCAGTGCACGCCTCCCGTGTCCTCTGCACAGCTCTGGGCTCACTGGGTCAGGCCTACCTGCAGAAGGCCATGGATACAGGTGAGCACCACCAACTTCTTCTCCATCTCCTGAGCCTGCTTCCTCATCTCCTCTGCTGACTCAGTCTTCGCCCCATCATGCAGGTGTATGGAATCTTTCATGAGGCTGACCACATCCATCATGAGGAAGACACCTGTGGTGGCCGCACCTATGATCCGGGCTCCTCTGGCCATCGCCAGAGCAGTGCCTCCGAAGGCTTTCTGCACCTGCCTACTGCTTTGGGCTGAGATTCTCCCACTGGTCATGAAGCGCTTGGCTTTGGCCACCAACCGAGGGTTGGCTTTGGCTAGACTGATGGCATTGATGTTCTTTTCCATGCCTTCCAGGACTTCTTTGAAATGATTGGCTAAAGAGAGGACTCTGAGTGTGCTCTCCTTCACGTCTGTGACCACCTGCTCCTCAGCACAGCGGGTTGCCATTAGGCGGCTGGCTTCAGCGTTTGCTGACACCATGTTCACATGCTCCACAATGCTGGTAGAAACTCCGGTCGCAGCTGCCACTGCGCCCAGCCCCATCCCGGTTGCCGAGAGCGCCAGACTGGTTCCTGCGGTCACAGGTGCCAGAGCCAGGCCAAGGATGCTCAGGATGCCAGAGAGAGCACCAGCGGTGTTGGTCACCAAGTTGGATATGGTACAGTCCCTGTGCACCTTGTCAATCTTGTCTGCAAGGGCACGGAGCTTTTCTATGCGCTCCTCGAGGTCTGCTTTCACCCGAGGAAACTCGCTCAGAAACCTCTTGCACTGCTGCAGGTCTTCCTGGGGCACGTCTTTCTCCTCTATAGCCATGTCTGTCGTAAGCTCTTTCAGATCTTCCTGTAGTGCACCTGCCTCATCCCTGCAACAATAAAGGCCGCGTGGTGAAGGAAGGCAGTTTGCTTATCTGTGAGATGAGCTCGGTCAGATCTGTCCTGCGTAAATCACACAGCTCTGCCTCTAGACCCAGTGGAAAGGAAGTCTACAACTATGAAGAATTTTTCTTTCAACCTTAAACATGCTTTGTACATCACAGATGCTCTATAGGGCTTATTCAATAAGAATAAGTACAATCATCTTAAGATGCATTTTAGGAACCAGGAAATGGCATAATGGTTACATTGCTGGATTTGCATGTTGTAGACCACAGTTGAGTTCTGGACCTGGCAGCTTAAAACTCATACTGGGCGCATGCGCGTGCGTGCCCAAGATCCCAAGAGAAGAATGGAGGAGAAGGGATTGCGGCATGGCCATCCACCCAAGGGGTGATTTCTCGCTTTCTGTCTCTCTGGCGAGTACACATGCCCAATAGCAAAGATCTCTCTTAAAAAAAGAAAAAGAAAAAAAAAGAAAAAGAAAAAGAAAAAAGAAGAAATAAAAGGGAAGGGGAGGGGAGAGGAGGGGAGGGAGGAGAGGCGAAGCGAAGAAGAGAAGAAAAGAGAAAAAGATATACTTTAGTGACAGACATTTGATAAAGATATCTTCTCGGGCCAGCAGGTGGTATGGAGGATAAGGCGGCAGGAGC
>NW_006208084.1:1376-4158 GCF_000334495.1 Tupaia belangeri chinensis | reverse complement strand
GGGGATTGTGGTGTGGCCATGCCCCCTGGGGGGTGATCTCTCTCTCTCTCTCTCTCTCTCTGGCAAGTGCATGCACCTATAGCAAAACAAAAAAATATAAAAAGTGCTTTCTTAGGCCAGTCCATTACTTGGTGGTTAAGGGAGCTGGAGCCACAGGGCCAGCCATGTAGTTTGAGTTCTGGACTCAGCTCCGTGAGACACATGCAGAATGCAGGTGTGGGTACCCAAAATCTCAAAAAAAAAGGGGAGAGAAGGAGGTGACTTCAGTGTGACCATTCCCCATAGGGAGGAGTGCTTTCTTCTCTCTCCCTCTCTCTGTCTCTCTCTGGTGAGTATACATGCCCTCTGGCCAAAAAAAAAAAAAAGAGAGAGAGAAAGCAAAGCTTTCTCAACTCAAAGGCAGGTGAAAGCCGTCACTACCAAAGTATCTATAGAGAGGGAATTCTGAAGATGGACAGGAGAAGTGGACGGGGGCACAGAACCCTTATTCAGAGCATCTGAGTAGTAAAGAACGAATTTTATCCCCTGAGAGAGCTTCCCTCTACCCTGAGCTCCTGGGAAGTGATCCCCAGGCCCCTGGATTGTCTTGCCTGATGGGAGTGTCTTTGCTTGCCTGGAGGCTTTGGCCACAAGACCGTGAAACACTGTGATGTACGATGGGGCGTGGACTACATGGTGTCATTTCAGAGCTCCACGGGAACTGGAGACTATGGGCAAGCCCCACCAAGAGGGGCTTGTCTAGGGTCAGTCATTAGGGCAATGTGTGATCACGTGCCAACAAAAGCTCTGCACAGTGGGGGCCAGCAGATGGCATGGTAGTTAAGGTGCTGGACTCCCACATGACCTACTACAGTTCAAGTCCCAGACATAGTGGCTTGAGAATCCCGCTAGACACATGGGCATGTGTGCCCCAAATCCTGGAAGAGAAGGGAGAAGGGATTGCAGTGTGGCCATACCCCCTGAGGAGTGATTTCTCACTTTCCTTCTCACTGTCTCTGTCTCTCTCCTCTCCTGCAAAGACACAGACCTTAGGACAAAAACCTTAAAAATAAATAAATAGGGTTGGGGGGGCCGGCAGGTGGCATGGTAATTAAGGGCACTGGACTCCCACCTAGCCAACCTTGGTTCAAGTCCCGGACCTGGTGGCTTGCTTTCTCATTTTCCCTCTCTCACTCTTGCTCTATCCCTCTCTGGTCAAATTTAAACCAACAAAATATAGATAAATATAGTTAAATAAGATAATTCTTAAAAATAAAAACTAAATACAAGCAAACTTCAAAAATACAAAACTCCACACAGTGAGGATTGGGTTGAAAAGATCCTTCTCTTGGCTGAAATTTGTTAATGCTCTTCTGAACCTCTTCTTGACTAGGCTTTGAACTGGCGGCTTGCTTTCTCACTTTCTCTCTCACTCACTCTGACCCTCTCTGGTCAAGTTTAAACAAACAAATAAATGGGTAAATAAAAAAAGTTAAATTAGATAATTCTTAAAAATAAATAAACACGAACAAACTTCAAAAAAACACATAACTCCACACACTGAGGATTCGTTGAAAGGCCCTCTCTGGGCTGAAATCCGTTAATGCTCTTCTGAGCTTCTTCTTGACGGGGCTCTGACCTTGCCTTCCATGGCTGCGCTTGGCTTTGCAGGGCCTGCACTGCCCAGTCTTAGCAAGGACCCTACTAAGTTAGCTCAGTGAGAATCAGTTCAACCTCGATGCCCATCAAGTTCATCCCGACCTTGGACGAATTAGTCCTTGACCTAATGAATTAGGAAGAATTCCATTAGATCAGTTTAACAAGAACCCCCTACTCGTACAATGTCCCATCTACTGACCCCCTCACTCTGCTTATTAACGAGAAACCCCCCACTGTCTCTTCCATATCCAGAGTTGAGCCCAACATATGTCCCCTACTGTAGTAATCCCAGTTAAAGTCTTCCTTACATTTTTAAAAAACTTTCCAGAAGGCACATGTGCTCTCCAAAGAGAGAGAAAGGTCATCGCAAAGGGACACGGTCACACCGCAATCCTTGTCTCTCCACTTCTCCTTCCCGTGGACTTTGGGCACACGCGCACATGCCTGGCATGTTTTCTCAAGCCACCAGGGCTAGGATTTGAACTGTGGTCAGTCATGTGGGAGCCAGCCCCCAGGGGGCAGAGCTTAACCACTGAGCTACGAAGTGGCCCATCATTACTGTTTTAGTACATAGCAGAGCCCTTTTTCTCTACGCGGGGAAACCCCTGGCTGACCATGTCCACGTGTATTGCCACACGTTGAGCACAGCACAGCCCCGCGTCCTGAGGACGATGGAAGCCGAAACCCTCCCAGACCTGGTCCCAGAGAACAAGGTCCTGAGGCTAAGTTAGATCGCGCCCTTTCCCTGTGACAAGCCGTAACTGTATAACAATGGTTTTCAGTGAGGGCCGTGAGTCCTGCTGGTGAGTGAGCAAACCGAGGGGGTCTGGGCCATCAGGTGGCATGGAGGTTAAAGTGCTGGATCCCAGATGGCCGGCCGCACAGTCCCAGACCTGGCGGTTGAAAATCATGCTGAGTGTGTGCGCGCATGCCCACGGTCCTGAAAAGAGACTAGAGGAGAAGGAATTGCAGTGCGGCCGTCTCCCTGGGGCTGTGACTTCTCGCTTTCATTCTCTCTCTCTCTCTCACTTGGGCAGGTGCACATGCCCTATAGAAAAAGCTAAAAAACAAAAAGAAAAAGAAAAAGAAAAAACCACTAAGGGTGGTCTTGGGGACTGTACCTTCAGACTCTGCTATTCCTGCT
>NW_006208084.1:0-957 GCF_000334495.1 Tupaia belangeri chinensis | reverse complement strand
AAATGTTAAGGTAGGGCTCTCTTATGACTGACTGTGGTTCCAGTTCTGGACCTGGAGGCTTGAAAACCAAGCCAGGTGTGTGTGTGTGGTGTGTGTGTGTGTTTATGCCCAAGATCCCAGGAGGAGAATGAGGGAGAGGGGATTACGGTGTGGACATCCCCTCTGGAGGGTGATGTCTCACTTTCTCTCTCACCATCTCTTTTTGGCAAGCACACACCCACTATGATGAAAACAAAAACAGAGAAAAGCTAGATCCCACATGGCTGATTGTCTAATTCAAATCCCAGCCCCGTTGACTTGAAAAACATACCAGGTATGTGGGTGTGGGTGTGTGTGTGGGTGTGGGTGTGTGTGTGCCCAACATCCTGACAGGATGGAGAAATGGAGGGAAAGAATTGCGGCATGACTGTGTCCCCATGGTGAGTGTTTTCTCTTTCTCTCCCTCGCTCTCTGACTACTTTATGTGCTCTCTGGCAATTCAAAACAAAACATGATTTAAATTCCACAGAGGCTACCTGGACAAGCCGGTCTCAGCCACGAAGGTCTCCCAGGCTCCATCTTCAGTCAGCAGGAGCTGCAGGTCCTCTCTCGTCACTGTGTCCAGGAAGTGTGCAATGACATCCTCAACAGTGTTTTTGTCCTCTAGTTGGAAAGGAAAAAGGACGAGGTTAGAGGAAAGGTTGGTAGGACACCCAGGGCACTGACGTAAGGGGTAAAACACTCACCTTCCCGGGCAGCTGTTGCCGGCCTACTTTTGATTGGTGTGAAGGACTGATTATGTTCCCCCAAATCTGTATGTGAAGCCATAACTCACGGTGACTATATTTGGAGATAGGATTTTTTTTAAGTTTATTTATTTATCTCTTCCATGTTAAAGAGAGGGAGAGAGATGGACAGACAGCATCCCCAACATTGTCCTGTGACTGCCATCCACCCTTAGCCATAAGCCAGCCCTGG
>NW_006208083.1:2332-2596 GCF_000334495.1 Tupaia belangeri chinensis | reverse complement strand
ATTTAAATGAAGAAATCACACTTTTATTTTGCAAATTAGACCCAAAATAAGCGTTGGGGATGAAAGCATAGTTCTGGCACTAAGGGATCTGCTGGACTGTTTTGAATAGCAGTTAATTCTACTTTGCTTATTACATACAAATCATAGAACTGATACACACAGGTGCCCTTTTGTTATTTTATTTATTTTGTCTATATGGCATGTGGTCCCACTGGGTGACATGAAAGAGAGACAGAGAGAGAGAAAGTGAGAAAGTAACCCCCC
>NW_006208083.1:1188-1538 GCF_000334495.1 Tupaia belangeri chinensis | reverse complement strand
TTCCCTTCCTCACATAACTGTGGCTTGCTTGAAGCCAAGGCATGTGCTACTTCTCTGTTTCCCAGCTTCTCGGGGTGTGCCAGCCTCCTCCTGCTCCCTGACCTGAAGTACAGGAGACGGTAGCACTCCCTGATTGGTCATCTGATGGGAGAGATGTGAGAGTCTTTAATGAAAGAAAAATAGCAGTGACCAGGTTAATCAGAAATAGTGTTGAACACCTAAAATACACAGGAAGTATCTGAAGAAGGAGTTATCTGTGTGATAGCACAAAATGATTAAAAATTTCCAATGAGGGAACCAGCAGTTAGCGTAATGGCTATGTCGTTGGACTCCCATGTAGTGGACTGCGA
>NW_006208083.1:0-1047 GCF_000334495.1 Tupaia belangeri chinensis | reverse complement strand
TTCGTTGTGTCTGGCGAGCGCACGCGCCGTATAGCGGAAAAAAAAAAAAAAAAGAATTTCCAATGATTTCCCAGAATTTGAGCTTTCCAAATAAGTGCTCTTCTGTGCCTCCTTCTGAAAAGGCATAATTGAGTAGGAAAAATTAAGTGGAATCAAAATCTTAAACTGAAAGTTTCTAAACATGGAGAGGTGCATAATTAACACAATTACACATCTAAAGGAATGGGAGGTGGGGACCAGACCCTGAAATGCTGAACTGTAGAACATACTTTTCAACTCTTATGGACTTATAAATTCCGTGGCCAATAAAATCAAAGTTAGAAAGTGAATGCTGCATCAATTTTGACCATATTTACATAAGATTTGAAAAAGTAATGACTGGAAAACACCCAAATTTGTTTAAAGACATCAGCCTCCAGATTAAAGCAGCTCATGAAACCCCACCTGGAGAAACCCCAAGACATCCTGAACCAAGACATCATAATCTAGTTTCTACAAATAAAATGACAAAAAACACTTGTGAAAGCAGTCAAAGAAAAAAGGCACATTCCCTACAGGAGTGCGAAGGTTTCCAAATGACAGCACCTGAGCCATACTCCTCATCCCCACCGTTACTGTCCCCTGCAATGGCACCCACTCACCTCTGCCTTGCTAACCACTGCTTTATTCACGTTCATAACAAGCCCATTGTCCAGGGCTTCGTTCATCAGGGGAACTTAGATAAGGACACTGCATTCTTCATCCAGTTGGAAGACTCCTACGTGAGATTCATGAAATATTTTTCTGTATATCCTCCTTCCCCATGGCACCATCATCCCCACCCTCACCACCTTGAAAGTCGTCACTGTCACGCTCACCTCACCACACCGTCACCACCACCATCTTTACAGACGTTTCTCTGAACGTCCTCAGCCTTAACCCAGCCACCCCTTGGTTTGAGGTTCGTGGCCAGACACAATTGCAATCTTGGACTGGCCCATTTCCTCTGTGCCTGGGCACTTCTGTATTCACATCAGAAATTTTATGAGACCCTCGTAAAGGAGGAAT
>NW_006208082.1:0-496 GCF_000334495.1 Tupaia belangeri chinensis | reverse complement strand
TTAGAGCTACTTCAGCTTCATCTGGACTGGCGATTCTAGACTGCCACAAGAAGACCAAACAAGCCTTCGGTGCAATGCCTTCTGGGTATAAAGAACAAAGAGCTCAGGAGCTAGGAGAAAACAGTATTAAGCAACAGGATTTGAATCCTTTCCTCCAACCACATGTTTGTTCTCCACTATATTCACCTGTTGTGCATACTGGCACTCTGAAGAATATTTTTAGAAGGATTTCTATTTAGTGAATGAAAATGTAGAATCACCAATCTAGGCACGCCTCCCTCTGTGTGAGTGGGAGAAGCAGGAGGAGCACAGTGGAGTGGGGACTTTCATCACATCACCTCTTCAACAAACAATTGGCAGGACAAGGGCTCTCTGCTCTTGGATCTCAGTTATCACTCTCCAAACTGACAATTAAATGGCAAGGGCAGGCCCGACCAAGTCCCTGTGGCTTAGACCATAATGTTTCATAATGTTGCCACTTTTATAACACTGAAGT
>NW_006208081.1:0-503 GCF_000334495.1 Tupaia belangeri chinensis | reverse complement strand
GGACCCTCCTGGCCCATCCTTACAGACCAAGTCCCCTGTGAGAGCAGTTTACTTGGCTTTGTTGTGACAGACTCGCAGGCTAACTTTACAACTATGTGAGGCCCCATCTGGACTAGTTGGACGGGCTTTTTTCTTTTAGTTGTTTTACTGTATATAATATTTAAAGACAGCAAAACTAGCTCCAGAACCCTTCTTTCAGTTTTTATCTTTTTTGTTTGTTTTTATTTTTCACAAGTTTAACATTAAAAATTGCCTTAATTTAGCAGACAAGTTTATTGTTTTAAGTTATTAATAGAAACAAGGCTATTTATTTAATGTTTTTTCTTTTTTTTTAATTTCCAAGGGAGCCTTGCCTGAGGGTTTTAGGATTTACCTGTGTACAAGAGACATATTTTGAGACAACACCATTGATAAGGCTATCTAAACTAAGCACAAAGCATTTTTTTCTTAATCAATTTAGCAAGCTTTGTTTGTTTTTTTTTTTTGACATAAAATTAGGATTA
>NW_006208080.1:0-1716 GCF_000334495.1 Tupaia belangeri chinensis | reverse complement strand
TATCCTGCAACTTTACTGTATTTGTGTATTAATTCCAGGATTTTTTCATGGATACCTTTGTGTCTTCTATGTATACAATCATGTCATCTGCAAATAGAGATAGTTTCACCTCTTCTTTTCCTACTTGAATGCCTTTTATTTTATTCTCTTTTCTGATTGTGTTTGCAAGGACTTCCAGCACTAAATTGAAAAGGAGTGGAGTAAGTGGTCATCCTTGTCTTGTACCAGTTTGTAGTGGAAAAGCTTTCAGCTTTTCTCCATTCAGGGATGATGTTTGCTATGGGTTTTTCATAGATAGATTTTATTGTGTTGAGAAATGACCCTTCTATGCTGATTTTACTGAAAGTCCAGATCATGAAGTGATCTTTATTTTTTGTTTTGTTTTTTTGAGTGTTTTTATTTATTTATTTATTTTTGCTATAGAGCGCGTACACTCGTCAAAGAGACAGAGAGAAACAGAGAGGCAGAAAGCAAGAAGTCACTCCCCAGTGGGGGTGGCCACACCACAATCCCTTCTCCTCCATTCTCCTCTTGGGATCTTGGGCATGCATGCACACGTGCCTTACGTGAGTTTAAACCACCAGGTCCGGGACTCGAACCACAGTCGACTACAACTGCTAGTCCTGGGATGTTGTATCTTATCAAATGCTTTTTCTTCGTCAATTGATATGATCATTTTG
The DNA here is from genome assembly GCF_000334495.1 of Tupaia belangeri chinensis. Taxonomy (NCBI): domain Eukaryota; kingdom Metazoa; phylum Chordata; class Mammalia; order Scandentia; family Tupaiidae; genus Tupaia; species Tupaia belangeri. The sequence continues at coordinate 1,036 of NW_006208080.1, read as the reverse complement.
TTTTGTCTTTCTGTTAATATGGTGTATTACATTTATGGTTTTGCATATATTGAACAAAACTTGTATCCTTGGAATAAAACCTACCTGGTTTTGATGTATAATCTTTTTTATAAATTGTTGGATACAATTTGCTAGTATCTTTTTATCATTATTATTATTTTAGCTCAGCCAGTCAGATTTAATCCAAAACAAGAATCCAAAACAAGTAGTGCCATGAATCAAATTTCCCCAAAAGGGGAATTTTATCAATTATTTTATTCCCTCACAAATAGACCAACTGTAATCAAATGAGGTGAACATTCACCTCAAGATTTTGTCGTCTTCATAATAGAAAAGGTGAGGATTAGAACTGGATCACTTGACCCTTTCTCTTCTTATCTCCTCCCAGTTCAAAATGCTTACATCTCTTAATAGCTAGCATTCTCTTAGATCTGCAGTTGGGCTCAACACATTCAAGCATCAGTACAATCTTCTTTATAGTTTTTGCCCTTTTCCGGAAAATAAGTTTAGTCTGTCCACCATAGCCACTCTGCTTCCTGTCATAACACCGCTTTCCCTGAGCATACAGAGAATTTTGCCCTTTTTATACTGTATCACTTTATGAGGTTGGTGCTTGCCACACTTCTTACAGAAGGTCCGGCAGGTTTTAGGGACGTTCACCATGCTTGTGGGCCTGCTATCTGCACAGAAAGAAAGAGAAAAGCCAGAACCGGAAGTTTATGATGACTTGCCAATATCTTATTGAGAATCTTTGCGCCTGTATTCATCAGCAATATTGTTCCATAGTTTTCCTTCCTTGTCCTGTCATTATCTGTTTTAAGGATAAAGGTGGTGGAGGCTTCATAGAATGAATTAGGGAGAGATTCACCCTTTTGGATCTTTAGGAATAACTTGAACACAATGGTGTTAACTCTTCTTTAAAAATTTTGTAGAATTCAGAGGTGAAGCCATCAGGACCAGAGCTTTTCTTTCTTGGGAAGTTATTTATTACTGATTGAGTCTCCAGGCTTGTTATGAGCCTATTGAGACTTTCTAT
>NW_006208079.1:1185-2284 GCF_000334495.1 Tupaia belangeri chinensis | reverse complement strand
AGCGCATGTGCCCTATAGCAGAAACTGCTCAAACAAACAAACAAAATGAACAGCAACAACAAAAATACTCTGGGACTATTATCTGTTTGCTGCCTCTTATAAGTCTCTATAGATGATGAGCTTCTAACCATGAGATCACTAGGGAAACTGTAACAAAAGAAATTATGGTGGGCATTTAATATTTCTGATTGTTGATCTAAGGCTGAAAAAGAAGGCTGGGGGCCAGCCTATGGTGGGGTGGTTCAGGCAGTTGGATCTCACCACTGTGGTTGAGTTCCAGACCTGCTAGCTTGAGAAACACACTGAGCTCCTGTGTGTGCATGCCCCAAATCCTAAGAGGAGTGACTTCTCACTTTCCCTCCTGCTCTCTTTCCAGTGAGTGCACATGTTCTCTGGCAATTAAAAAAATGAAATAAAAAAGAGCTAAGTATAAGAATCTGATACATAAAGGGGTTGGCTGGTGGTGTGGTGGTTAAGGGTGCTGGACTCCCATATGGCCCACTGTGGTTCGAGTCTTGGACTTGGAGGCTTGCTTTCTTACATTCTCTCTCATCTGACCCTCTCTGATAAAATTAAAATAAATAATTATTAAAAATGTAATACATAAATAATTTATGTTGTCACAAAGTAAAAATAATGCAACTAAAAATGAAAGGGAAAAGAGTAAGGTAGAATAAATAGGTTATTTGTTTTCTAATGAATTGCAATTAGTTGATGTCACTAAAAACTAACACACTAGATTATAAAATGTCAAGAAAAAAGGGACCAAAAGCCTTATAAAAGGTATGAGTTATAAAGGCAACAGCTAGAGCAAAAATACAAACCTTTTAAATATTAAAAGAGAACAAAAGGAACAAAGAAAACTTTGTAGAGAAAAATGCAATAAATAAAACAGTACTCACAAAACATTTTCCTATATATATTAATTACATTTTTAAATAATGTGACAGTTGTGAATGGGTTTAGCCCTAATTGACTAACAAAACAAGATGCAGCTCTATACTATTCAAGAATCAAATCTGAAACATGACTAATAAAGGCAAAATATAAAAGGGTGGCAAATGTATACGAATATACTAAAAGTTAAAGTATATATGTA
>NW_006208079.1:0-604 GCF_000334495.1 Tupaia belangeri chinensis | reverse complement strand
CCGACCCCCTCCCCCGACCCCCTCCCCCGACCCCTGCCCCAGTGCTTGAGTTGCCCCTTAGCACCGGGCCCTCTGCCTGGGACAGCAGGGCTGGGGTCTTCCCAGTTTCTCCATATGCTCTGGATTCCTTCAGGCTCAGGACCAGGGCCAGAGAAAAGTGACCATCCCAAACCCGGGCCTGACACACCCTTGGTGCCCCAGCAGCGTTGCGGCCTTAGGGACTGAGAGCCCCCCTCGCCCCCCTCCCGCAACCAGTTCCCCAGCCACAGGGGTGGATGCATGCTTCTCTCCCTTTCCTCCCATTTAAGAATAAGTTTCTTTTCCCTCTCATTGGAAATCCTGCCCTGGAGATCCCAAACTTACCTGTCCTGTTTGTCCTTCCCCAGCTCTTGCAGCCCTTGCAGCTGTTGCCTGCTTAAAGCTGAGAATCTACCACTCTTGACCGTTTCCCCCATTTTGGGGGATGAAAAAGTTACTCCCTTCCTACCCTCTTAAGGATACTATGCCCTGGACCACCTCTCTGTGGCTTCCCCCACCCTGGTGGGTTCCAGCTCCTTCTAGGCTCCAGGCTCTAGTCTCCAGCCCCCAGCGGATCTGGCCAGCC
>NW_006208078.1:0-1322 GCF_000334495.1 Tupaia belangeri chinensis | reverse complement strand
TTAAACCAGTTGGCTTTTGTTTGCTTATTTTATTTGCACATTTTTTGTTTTAGAGAGGTTTTTCAATTTTATTTTATTTCAAGACTTTTTATACATTCAATCACGTCCTTTAGTTTGCAAAGTGAATAAACATGTTTACAGGTGTGTGCACTCCCCAGAGAGACAGAGTGAGAGAAAGCAAGAAATCACCACACAGGGAGCATAGCCTCACCATAATCACTTCTCCTCCATTCTCCTCTTGGGATTTTGGGCATCCATGCATACGTGCCTAATGTGAGTTTTAAGTCGCTGGGTCCAGGACTCAAACCATTAAAATGTGGGAGCCCAGCGATTTAACCATTACACCATCTGCTGATCCCCAAACCAACTCTTTTTTTTTTTTTAATCACTTCTTAAAAATGCAACAATCTACGAGGTAGACCCACATGGCAAGGCTGCTGTTTTGTGTTTGGAGTTCACCCTGAGTATGATAGGTGTGTGCTCATGATCAGGGGCTGACTGAGGCTGGGATGAATCATTGTATCAAGAGGCTGCCAAAGGTGTTGTATCTGTTTCTCTTTCTCTCTCTGTTTCTCTCACTTTGTAAGAAACTAACTTTACAAATAATAGTATTTTAAGCTCTTGAAAAAAATTTTAAATCATTAGGGAGAAATATAAGTAACGGTTTACTAGTAAATTTTAAAACTTAAAGAAAACATAATTTGTGTAAATATACAATACAAAATTGAATAAGAAAAATTAAAAACTCAGAAAAGTAAATAAATTCTATATTTTGAATCATTAACTAAAACTCTGACCATTTTAATCATTTCCTTTCTCATATTTAAAATTTAGTGGTTTCATTCAAATTTTTTTAAAGAAAAAAAAATGATTTGACCAGAAGGGCTTATTCCTGGGCTTTCAGTTCCATTGCCTATATGTACATCTATCTGAATGTCAGAACCACTCTGTTTTCATTATTGTAGCTTTGTAGTATGATTTGAAACCAGGAATGTGAGTCCTTCCATTTTGTTCTCTTTTTTTTTTTTTTGAGAGATTTTCACTATAGGGCACGTGCGCTCGCCAGACAGAGAGAGACATAGAGACAGAAAGCGAGAAATCACCCCCCAGGGGGGATGGTCACACCGCAATCCCTTCTCCTCCATTCTCCTCTCGGGATCTTGGGCATGCACGCACATGTGCCCAGCGTGAGTTATTTTAAGCCACCGATTCCGGGACGTGAACTGCGGTCGACTATGTGGGAGTCCAGTGACATAGCCATTACGCTAACTGCTTGTTCCCCATTTTGTTCTCTTTTTGTTTGTTTGTTTGTTTTGTTTTTG
>NW_006208077.1:0-215 GCF_000334495.1 Tupaia belangeri chinensis | reverse complement strand
CCCGCCTGTTTCTGTGGGAAGTCCTCCTCCCCACCATGTGTGCAGACCCTGCAGCGTGGCCCCGTGGGCGTCTTTCTCATTCTTCATCCATCTGTTCAATCAGCAGCAGAGCCCGACCGCACAGATCCAGTGTTTCACAGTGTGGGACCTCCGTGGGTGTCAGGGCCTGCTAGCCCACCGTCCAGGGTCTCTGTCACAGGTCAGCCAAGTACTGG
>NW_006208076.1:0-963 GCF_000334495.1 Tupaia belangeri chinensis | reverse complement strand
TTCTTGCTTTCTGTCTCTCTCTGTTTCTCCGACGAGCACATGCACACAATACTAAAAAAATTCTAAAAAAAAAAAAAAGACATTCAAGTAGAACTGTGAGTAGGGCATTTGAATATCTGTCTATGGATTTAAAAAAATAGAACCAGAGATGGAGATAGGGACTTGTGGTATTACTAGCATTTAAAGTGAAGAACTTGGTGAGATTACTTAGGAGAGAGAAGATAAAGGACAAGAAGGGCGCCTAGAACAGGTTTCTGGCACTTAAATCCTTTTGAGTTGGGGCCAGCAGATGGTATTGTGGTTAAGGCACTGGACTCCCCACATGGTTGACCATGGTTCAAGTCCCTGACTTGGAGGCTTAAAACTCACGTTGGGCGCATGTGCATGCGTGTGTGCCCAAAACCCTGAGAAGAGAATGGAGGAGAAGGGATTGTGATGGAGCCACCTCCCCATGGGGGGGGCGGGGGAGAAGGTGGTGATTTCTCACTTTCTATCTCTCTTTGTTTCTCCTGTGAGTGCATGTGCCCTACAGCAAAAATCTCTCAACCCCCACCTCCCTCCCCCTGCCAGGGAAGCCAAGGATATAAAGGCAAAAGTGACCAGTCATGTAGAATATTGCCAAGAGACTAAGAACGGTGACCATTGGTTCTTACAACATGAAGGATGTGGTGGCCTTGACAAAACCCTTCAGTCTCAGTGGCGTGATGGTGAGAAGTAGTAAGTAAACTAGTGGTTAAGGGAGCTGGATCCCACATGGCCTACTGTGGCTTAAATTCCCAACCCTAGCAGCTTAAAAAATACGCTGGATGCATGTGTACATGTGCATGCTCGCCCCAAATCTCAACATGTGGAAATGGAGAAGGATTGAAGTCTGACCATATCCCATGAGATTGCTACCTGCTCCCCCACCCCAACCCCAACTCTTCTAGAGGACACATATCCTCTGACAATTTAAAAACAAAA
>NW_006208075.1:417-797 GCF_000334495.1 Tupaia belangeri chinensis | reverse complement strand
AATGGCTGAACTCCTGACAGAAATCTTCTCTGCCAAAGCTGTGTTGTCATTGTTTTTCATCTGTAGAAGTATATTTTCATGGCTTTCAGCAAGTTGGTGTTTATTGCATTTATTAAAATATAACTTCCTATAGAATCTTGGTAATGTTTTACTGCCCTCCGCAGATATCAGTAATTGATACATTCAAAATAGAAACTCAAAACCACATTCCACCTGAAACAAATTAGATTCTAATAGCATATAATGCTTCACATATTACACCAATAAAGAGGGTAATCCATGGTTTTTTATGCCTACTAAAGCCAACATAGTAAAACCATTTAGTTGCAATTGTGCATTGAGGCTAGAGTATTACCATCAAAACATAAAACAAAATGAGC
>NW_006208075.1:0-244 GCF_000334495.1 Tupaia belangeri chinensis | reverse complement strand
TTATGATATTTTAATATATGTATGTTTGTTTTAATTTGTGGTATGTAAAGACTGAAACTAAATAGCTCTTTGTTCTTATTTTCTGTTATATTTAATATTTGTGAATACTTTTGGTGACAGAACAAAATAATTTGAAAGAAAAAAAAACTCATGAAGAGTTCTTTCAATTCATTTGCATGAATACCATGTGGCAAGTCACCAACAAAAAGGTGATGACTGTCTAGATAGCAAGTTATGCAATGGT
>NW_006208074.1:0-958 GCF_000334495.1 Tupaia belangeri chinensis | reverse complement strand
CTTGAGGTGGCGTAGATCCAGTGTTCTTAACGTTCCAGGGGTTCAAGAGCAACACTGCAAATGTCAGCCTCCTTGTTACTTAAACATGACAACTGCTAGTGTTGTAATAAAGAAACATGACTATCTGAACTGTAATATCTTAGAAAAACAGGGGGAGGGTGATTTTTTTCTATATATTTTGTTTTGCCAATATAAAGAAAAAAGAGGCCTTATTTTTTACTGTACTGGGACTGGAAACAGAAATCCAGACCTCAAACTCACATTTAGTCAAGTCCACTGACCCTACTCCTAAACCCGGAGCCATTTACTATCTCAAATGTCCAATCTGGCAATTTGCTCATCTTCATTTCCTCTCTCCAGAGCTCATGATACAAGCAAGGTGTTCCATAAATAACAATAAAACAAGTGCCGACTGAGGTTGTGATGACACGCTGCCTGTGCTATTATTCCCACCTACTCTGATGTACTGCCCATTGTCCCCTTAGAGGGGTTGCTGAGACACAGCAGTGTCTTGCCCTATGTGTCACGACTAGCTGTGGGTGAGCCGGGCCTAGGCCTGAGCATCCAGAACTCCTGCTGCACTGGGGATTTCCTGCTGCACCGTGGATTTCCTGCTGTACTGGAGATTTCCTACTGCGCCAGGGATTTCCAGCTGCACCAGGGATTTCCTACTGCACTAAGGATTTCCTACTGCACCAGGGATTTCCTGCTGCACCAAGGATTTCCTACTGCACCGGGGATTTCCTGCTGCACCGGGCTGCACTGAGGATTTCCTATTGCACTGGGGAATTCCTACTGCGCCAGGGAATTCCTACTGCACCACACTGCCAGTACCCAAACTTACTCCTCATCGTAGACACAGCAGGAAGCTTTCCCACCCGGAGGTGTTCATGAGAAGACACCCTAATTACGGGGTCCTACTAGTCTACTCATTGTGTTTTCCTAGTAAATCACACTT
>NW_006208073.1:0-2647 GCF_000334495.1 Tupaia belangeri chinensis | reverse complement strand
AGAGCTCAGGGTTAATGTGAAACAGACATATTGACCCTGCTCCACCTCTCCCCTTACTGCCCTGCCAGCCATGACCTGAGGTGTGGACCCAATGAGCCTATCAGGCCTCTACTTCATTAACAACCTACTCTTGCCCAGAGCATGTTCAACCCACATGTCCTCACATTCTCCCCAGCCAAAGAGAGAAGTGAGGGATATTTTAGGTGGGACTAGGATTGTGGCCAACCCTAAAGTTCCCCATGTTACCTTTGCTTTCTTTCTCACAACTGGTCAGGAGATTCAGTGGTGAGGGCTGAGCACATTTCTGTAGAATTAGAAAAGGTTTTCACCATGGAGTTTTCTGAGCCCAAATTCTTGGAAGTTGAGATGGAGCAAAATATCTGACACTCTCAAAGGAATCCAGCTAAGGGAGGTGAGTAGCGGATGTTTCTGGATTGTAGGTGCCTAATCATCAGGGTTCCAAGTTTTTTTGTTATTTATTGTCAATGAACTGAGGCCACTTCCTGTGGTCTCTTTTTTCCTGGGCTACTCAAATTCTATTTTTCCAAGGTCTCCCCTGGGCCATTAACTGCTCACTCTCATTCCATGCTGAATCCACAACTGAACACAGCTATACCATGTCTGAGGACCCACCCACAGACATAGGGAAGGCTCCCAGCTCTGAGGAGAAAGAACTGGAATCACTGCTGGATCCTCCTTTTTTCAGGGCTTTGGCCTGGACAAGTCATTTTGCCTCACAGGGTCTCCCCTTTATACTCACTTACCCAATGAAGATTCTTCCAGTCTCTGCTTTTAGTATTGTCACCAGGTATATGTACCTCTAATTCCTATATAATCCATGGGCTGGTACTATATGTACATGCGCAAATGCACAAACTTAGAGATGGGAGTATTACACAATGTGGTGGGAAGTAACATTAAATATGACTTCAAACAGCCTGAATTCTGCTCTGTAATATAGGAAAAGTCATTTTTCCATTGTTCCTCTTGACTTACTTCTCACTGAAGAAGGAGAGCCCTGGGAGGAGCCCTGAGAATCTTTAGGGCAGTATCTGGGCAGAGCCTCCGCAGACATCTCCAGGCCAAGCTAGTAAACACTCTTCCACTCTGCATTTACTTAAGCCAGCTCAACCCCTTTATTAGCTGCATGGGTAACTGTCCCTCACCAGACAGAGGGAGGAAGGGTCCTCACTGACCATGGCAGTCTCCTGGAGCTATCAGCTACTGGCAATGAGTCCAGGAAGAACCAGAGCCCTGTCTGCTCTTGTCATTCGTTCTGCCCAGTTGACCTTCTGATCCTGAATTAGGCAAATAGCAGTACCCTCACAGACCACAGTCCTGGGATGAAAACAGATGACACCCCAGAGCTCAGGGTTAATGTGAAACAGACATATTGACCCTGCTCCACCTCTCCCCTCACTGCCCTGCCAGCCATGACCTGAGGTGTGGACCCAATGAGCCTATCAGGCCTCTACTTCATTAACAACCCACTCTTGCCCAGAGCATGTTCAACCCACATGTCCTCACATTCTCCCCAGCCAAAGAGAGAAGTGAGGGATATTTTAGGTGGGACTAGGATTGTGGCCAACCCTAAAGTTCCCCATGTTACCTTTGCTTTCTTTCTCACAACTGGTCAGGAGATTCAGTGGTGAGGGCTGAGCACATTTCTGTAGAATTAGGAAAGGCTTTCACTATGGAGTTTTCTGAGCCCAAATTCTTGGAATTTTAGATGGAGCAAAATATCTGACACTCTCAAAGGAATCCAGCTAAGGGAGGTGAGTAGGGGATGTTTCTGGATTGTAGGTGCCTAATCATCAGGGTTCCAAGTTTTTTTGTTATTTATTGTCAATGAACTGAGGCCACTTCCTGTGGTCTCTTTTTTCCTGAGCTACTCAAATTCTATTTTTCCAAGGTCTCCCCTGGGCCATTAACTGCTCACTCTCATTCCATGCTGAATCCACAACTGAACACAGCTATACCATGTCTGAGGACCCACCCACAGACATAGGGAAGGCTCCCAGCTCTGAGGAGAAAGAACTGGAATCACTGCTGGATCCTCCTTTTTTCAGGGCTTTGGCCTGGACAAGTCATTTTGCCTCACAGGGTCTCCCCTTTATACTCACTTACTCAATGAAGATTCTTTTAGTAATGTCACCAGGAATATGTACCTCTAATTCCTATATAATCCATGGGCTGGTACTACATGTACATGTGCAAATGCACAAACTTAGAGATGGGAGTATTACACAATGTGGTGGGAGGTAACATTAAATATGACTTCAAACAGCCTGAATTCTGCTCTGTAATATAGGAAAAGTCATTTTTCCATTGTTCCTCTTGACTTACTTCCTAGTCTACACCAAAGGAAGCTGGAATTAACTGAAATTCAGATACTGACTCTCTGACATAAAACTTTTCAGTGTTTTTCCATTATATGTAGACTTAGAGGGGCCAACAGGTGGCATGATAGTTAAGATGCTAGTCTCTGGACTAGCGTTAAGACGCTAGACTCCCATGTAGTCGACCACAGTTAATGTCCCGGCGCTGGTGGCTTAAAAAACTTACACCGGGCATGTGTGCATGTGTGCCCAAGATCCTGAGAGGAGAATCAACTGTTATGTGGCCATCCCCCCAGGGGGTGATTTCT
>NW_006208072.1:0-532 GCF_000334495.1 Tupaia belangeri chinensis | reverse complement strand
CCCTTTTGGATCTTTAGAAATAACTTGTGCAAAATGGGAGTTAACTCGTCTTTGAAAGTTTTCTAGCCTTCAGAGGTGAAGTCATCAGGGCCAGGGCTTTTCTTTGTTGGGAGGTTATTTATTACTGATTCAGTCTCGTGGCTTGTTATGAGCCTATTCAGACTTTCTATATCCTCCTTGCTCAATCTTCGTATATTATATGTATCCAGGAATTTGTCCATCTCAACCAGATTGTTTTGTTTCTTAGCATATAGTTGTTCATAGTATCCTCTAATGATGTCTTTTATTTCTACTACATCTGTCTGTTGTCTGCCTGCTTCACTGCAGATTTGATTCACTTGGTTCCTTTCTCTCTTCTTCGTAATAAGTCTTGCTAGTGGTATATTGATTTTGTTTATCTTTTCAAAGTACCAGCTTTTACTTTCATTTATTTTCTGCATAGTTTGTTTATTTTTTATTTCATTTATTTATGCTCCTATCTTTATTACTTCCTTTCTCCTGGAGATTTCTGGATTGTTTTGCTGTTGCTTTT
>NW_006208071.1:1401-2447 GCF_000334495.1 Tupaia belangeri chinensis | reverse complement strand
CACCCTATAGCAAAAATATCTCTCAGAAAAACAAACAACAGACAAGAAAATTGTAACCTGTTAAGTCAGGCCCACCAGGATGATTTCCCTTTTGACTAACTTAGAAATCAACTAATTTAAGAGTTTCATCTGTAAAATCCTTTAATGTTTGACTTATTCTGTTGGCCAAATATAAGTTACAAATTACACCTACACTTGAGAGAGGACATTATGCAGGACATGAATACCAGGGCTTAGGAATCATGGGGGCCACCCTTGGGTCTGTCTGTCCAAGTGCTAACAAATATCTGATGAGTAAAAAATGGAACGAATGAATGACTATATCAAGGAATAAATATATGGATGAGTTTATGAATGCTGAAGATACTAGACCAGCAATTGGCTCTCTAAATACTATATTCTTTCTCTGTATCACCCTGGTCTCCTCAATCCTAGAAGGATCTTTTGGCTTTGGGATCCTCAATTCTGTAATCTGATGTCTGGGCCTTCAGCCTAAACCACTAGATACCTACAGGCTGGGAACAAAGAACCCCAAACAAAGAAGCCACAAGGAGGCAGGAAGCCCATATATCAAGCAGCAAACTTGGTGCTAGAAGCCCTGTTGAAGTGCTGACAGCATTTTTATGTTTGGAGAATCGTGGTAATGGGGAATACATTTTTAATAAATATGTGCAGCATTGGGGTGTCTGGTAGCAGCTGTTTCCTCACACTCACATAGTAGGTATTGATTACCGACCCAAAGCCACATCTCCTAGGAACTGTAAGTAATGTCCTTCCTGGCATTTGGAAAACCATCTCAAGCTGTGGTGTAGCTCTCAGCTCTTTCAATGAGAAGCTGAAAGATTAATTTTTTTGTATTTTTTTTTTTTTTGGTGGGGGAGAGATGTAATGTTGGCCCAAAGTGAAGCATGTGGAGTCGAGCATACTGATCCACACAGTTCTGATAGGGTAATTAATTACTAAGACTTGTACAGAATGTATTATGCTGGGAACTTTGGGTTTTTGTTTGTTTGTTAGGTCCTGTCATCCTGGGGGTGTTTTTCGGG
>NW_006208071.1:0-1285 GCF_000334495.1 Tupaia belangeri chinensis | reverse complement strand
AGCCAGCAGATGGCATAATGATTATGTCACTGGACTCCCACATGGCTAACTATGGTTCAAGTCTCAGACCCAATGACTTAAAACTCATGCCAGGCACATGTATCTGGATGCCCAGGATCTCAAGAAGAGAATGGAGGAGAAGGGATTGCAGCATGGTTATCCTAGAGGGTGATTACTCACTTTCTCTCTCACAATCTCTGTCTCTCTGGTAAGCACACATGCCCTAAGGCAAAGAAAAACCTCTCTCAAAAAAAGGTCTAATGGAAAAAGAAATTAGAACTTTTTTAAAAAGATTTTTGCAATAGGATGCCTGCACTCACCAGAGAGACTGATAGCTGAAAATCACTCCCAGGGGAATGGCCACATTGCAATCCCTTGTCTTCCATTCTCCTCTCAGGATTTTGGGTGCACACACACATGCCCAGTGTGAGTTTCAAGCCACCAGGATTGAGACTCAATCTCTGTTCACCATGTGGGAGTCCAGTGCCTTAATCACTATGCCTCATTTAGTCATTCATTGAGGAAATAATTTTAGAGTGCTGACTGTACCTGAGGCCCAGTGGGGTACTAGTAGTGACTTGGAAGTAGACCCTGAGACAAAGGTTTAAGTATAAGCCAAGAAGACAAGGCAAGGGGACAGTGTGTGCCATGTTCCTGGGACAGAAGGGAGCAGAGGATATTAGAGGAACTGATCCTAAGATGTGGACAGCAAGAATGAGAGTGGCCCAGGTGTGGATATGGACAAGAAGGTCTGTAGTGGCCCAAATTTGTAAGGTATGTTAATGGTCAGTAGCTGTGGGGAGCCATTAAGGGTTTTAGGCAGGGAGGAGATACGTGCAGATCTGCACTTTGAGACAAATACTTTGACTGTTATAAACACTGGGTGAGGGTGGTTGATGAGAAAAGAGGTTCACTCAGACACTGCTACCATATCCCTGATGGGACATCATAAGGGCAAGTATCATGCATTAAGAAAATTTCTTTTAGGGGCCAACAGGTAGTGTAGTGATTAAGGCATTGGACTCCCACATGGCTGACCGAAGTCCCGGACCTGCTGGTTTGAAAATCACTCCAGGCACACCTGTGTGCATGCCCAAAATCCCAGGAGGAGAATGGCAAAAGGGATTGCAGCATGGTATCCCCTTTTGGAGTGGAGATGGTTTCTTTTTATTTTTTGCCTTTTTTTTTTTTTTGTAAGAGACATGTGCTCATGAGAGAGAGAGAAAGAGAGAGAGAAAGAATGAAAGAAAACTTCAGGAAGGATGGCCACACTACAATCCCTTCT
>NW_006208070.1:0-2633 GCF_000334495.1 Tupaia belangeri chinensis | reverse complement strand
GGCTGCAAGAGAAAAAGGCCGAGGACTTCCGTCCATGCCCTCTCTGCCTCGATGACGAGAGCTCCACGGGGCAGGTGCCCTTTGCCTGCCGTGCTTCACACCTGGCTCCAGCTCGCCCAAGGCCCTGGGGGCCTCAGGATGATGGAGGGTGACGCCTTCCTCCTGCCGGGGCCCCTGTGCCTCGCCATCCATCCCTGTGCTCTGAATCCGACCCACACTGCAGGAACCAGTCCTTCTTCCTGAATGTCTCTCCCATCACAGCCGGCTGTTTTGTCTCCCAGCCAGTTCCCTGACTGATACAGCACGTGCTACGGGGCACAGTCCCTCAGTACGGGGTTCTGGCGGTGGACAGCTGAGTGCACGAATGGCCTGGCCTCCTTGCCGGGAAGTAGTGGGACACACTGCTCCAGGCCAAAAACCTCTCCAAATAAAGATTTCTTTCTTTCTTTTGTTTTTTAAAGAGATTTCTTGCTATAGGGTGCATGTGCTTGCCAGAGAGACAGAAAGCAAGAAATCACCCCCCGGGGGGATGGCAACACTGCAATTCATTCTCCATTCTCCTCTTGGGATCTTGGGCACACGCGCACATGTGCCTGGTGTGTTTTAAGCCACTGGGTCCGGGACTCGAACTGCGGTCGACTACGTGGGAGTCCAGCGACATAGCCATTATGCTAACTGCTGGTCCCAGTAGTTCTTCCCCTTTGTAATAATGAGGCTGTGGAGGAATGTCTGCCTGGCCATCAGTGGGTGCGCTGGACTGTCCCGACGCTGTGATTATAACTGAGTGTGTGGTAGGATGTCACCCGTGAGCGGCTCTGTGTGGCTTGTGACGAAGCAGAGAGATTTTCGTTTCTCATGTCGTCTTCAGGACTGAATGGGTCCAAGCCGTGGAGGTTCGAGGGGCAGTATCTCAGGTACTCCTGCGGGCAACACAGTGTTTGAAATCAGCTTTGTCTCTGAAGCTGTTCTATAGGGCCTGTAGCCAGAGCTGACCCTTAGATTAAAAAAGGCCTTAAGTTATCCTGGGAGTCACTGTGAAATCGTGTTCCCGTTGTGAATGTAGATTACAGGGTACGGTGGGAACTCAGGGAGGGTTTCCAGTGAGAGGAGAACACATGGGGCACCAGCGTAAAGGTGGCCGTGCGTGTCTGCTGTGGCATCCTGTATCCTGGTGTTGTGTCGGCCCTCAGGACACCCTGTGATGTCAGAACTTGTCACGGGGTCCCAAGAACAGCTGGAGGGCCCTGAGAAATGGAGATGAGAACCAGTCCCAGGACCACAGGCGCACTAAGCGGAGGTCTCCATCGTGAATACGTGGCTGTCCCCTGCTAGCGCCTCTCCTGGGAGTGTGGGAGGACACGGCCCTGCCCAGAGTGGCCGCTTGCTGGGCGTGTGAAGGCGAGATGGTCCAGGTATTTGGTGTGACAGCCGTGGCATCTCCGTCCAGGGGACCCTGACCTTTACAAACTGGCACTCGTTTGGTGTGTGGTGTCGAGTGCTGGGCCTGGCTGCCCACACTGACAGGTGTTGGACCAGGGCGGCTGGCATGGGTCTGCCTGGAGGTGGGGGCCTGCCAGGGTGGGGCAAGAGTGCTGCCTGGTTGGCCCCCGCTCACCCCCCCCCCAGGTGCTGTTTCCTGTCGATTAACTGTGGCCATCGGAAGGGAAGCTGGAAAAGCAGCACGGGGAGGGGACTAAGGAAGGCTTTGCCATCACAGTTTGCCAGAGCAGAGGTTGACAGGGACACATTTCTTAGTAACAGAAGTTGGGAAAAGGGATCTAGGATTTGGGGGTAAAACACAGAAAACAGGGAAAGGCCACGGGCCTTTGCATCTATCCACTTCTAAGTACAGTTTTCTTATACACACACACACACACACACACACACACACACACATATTTAATTTATTATCATTGTTATTTTTAACTTGATATGGTCGTCAGAGAGAGAGGGACCGTGAGAAAGCCAGCTGCCACGTCTGGGACTTGAACCACGGTCGGCCATGTGGGTCTCCAACACCTTAACCATTACACATGTGCTGCCTGCTATTATTATTTTTAATTTGACCAGAGAGACAGAGCAAGAGGGAAAGGGAAAGTGAGAAAGCCAGCCACCATGTCCGGGACTTGAACCCTGCTTGCCCACGTGGGAGTCCAGTGCATCTACCACCACGCCACCTGCAGGCCCTAGACTTAACTACTACTGTGCTCTCACCTTCCCAGACTATTCTCCCTGTGCCTTGTCGATCTTCCCAGGCTCTTGGGGTTACCCTGTTGAGTTTGCCCCTAGAAAGCTCCGAAGTGGGTCAGGGGATCCTCGAATAATGGCTCCCAGGCCCACTTGACCCTGGGCTGTGAAAGCTCCCTGCCTCGTCGTCTGTGATGTCCAGGGCAGGTGTCAGAGCGCTGGGGCAGGACCCCGGTAGGAGACCCAGCCCTGGCAGACGGCGGTGCTGCCCTGGTACACGGCACTGCAGTGCTAGAAGCACACGGGAGGGCCCCAGGTTTAGGCCCTGGGTCGTCCTGTCTGCCTGTGATTGTGGTCTAGGTGGCTGGGGGTGGCATTGAGACCCCCTTGGGGGTGCCTTTCTTTCTCATGGAAGAAATAAACTTAACAACTTAAAAAAAAAAAAA
>NW_006208069.1:0-1217 GCF_000334495.1 Tupaia belangeri chinensis | reverse complement strand
CTCTGTAGGTACTGTCTCTTGCTCTGATCTCGCCTTTCTCTTACTAATTTCAAAATCCATGTGCAACTGAAGTGGGATTTCCCTGCCCTTTAACCATAAAGAGCCTCTGTTGTAGGGTGGTCTCTGTCTTCTTTCTGTCTGTCTCTCCCTCTCCCTTTCTCTCAAAAATTTTTTCTCATATGTATATATGTATACATATTTATATACATATATATCTTTGTTTTAAAAAGTTCTGTAGGTACTCTCTCTTGCCTCTGACCTCTTCTTTCTCTTGCTAATTTCAGAATCCATGTGCATCTAAGGTGGATTTTACCTGTGCTTTTGATTGAAAAGAATCCTCTGCCCCAATTCCCTCTATCCAGCCAAACACTCAGAGAAAAGTCAGGTAGTGTTGTCTCTGTCCTCTTTCTGTCTCTGTTTCTCTTTCTCCCTCACCCTTTCTCTCAAAATTTTTCTCTTTTATATATATGTGTGTTGTTTTAAAAACTCTGTATATACCATCTCTTGCCTCTGACCTCTTCTTTCTCTTGCTAAATTCAGAATCCATGTGCGTCTGAGGTGGGCTTTCCCTGCATCATTAAAGAGAAATAGTCTCTACATTGTGTGGTTCTGATTATTTTGCCTTTTTTAAAAAAAATGAAATATTTTTCTCTTTAATTTTTTTGGTTATTGATTGTTGTTGTTTTTCCTTCTTTTTTGTCTTTTTCCCTTTGTTTTCTTTCTTTTACCTGACTTTTTCACCTTGCGTCTCACCTTCCACACATTGTCTATGAGACCTTCATAATATCTATTTCCACTAACAAAAGTGCAGGTTCCTTGGTGAAGAAATGTCACTGCAGAAAAATTGCAGGCCATCTCTTTCCACATGCTTTTAACACTCATAATTAACTTCAAGAAGGTAGTAAGTAATGTATAATCAATCAGATGACTATAAACCACCACTGCAGTGGCACGAGGAATATGGGAAATAAAGAAAATATCTCTCTCCCAAGGGAAAATAACAGTACTTCACCATCCACAGACAGTACAATGGGACACCTGGAAATGTCAGATAAATGTTTTATACTATTCATAGTGACAAAGCTAACAGAGATGCAAGAGAAGACACACAATGAACTCCAGAAGATAAAGGAGAAAAGAGATAATGAGTTCCAGGAAGTGAGGCAGTTCTTCCATGATCTGAAAAAGGAAATGTACACCATAAAAAAGAACCAAAT
>NW_006208068.1:0-1106 GCF_000334495.1 Tupaia belangeri chinensis | reverse complement strand
TATATATATATACACACATATATTTATTTATATATTTGCATATATAAATATATGCCAAGTATGTGTATGCAAATATATTTGCATAATGGGAGATTAGAAGAAGAGACAGGAAAGGACTTTATAGAAAACCTATTTCATGGGCCACCCCCATAGCCTACTGGGTAAGGGAGTTAGATCTCAAATGACCAACTGCAGTTTGAATCCTGACCACAGGCAGCTTGAAAAACATGCTGGGCACATGAGCGTGCATGGCCAAAATCCCAGCAGGATAGAGAAATGGAGGGGAAGGATTGCAGTGTGACCACACCCACTGGGAGGTGCTTTCTCATTCTCTCTGTCTCTTTCTAGTGAATGTAGGCAGCCTTTGGCAATGAAACTTAAAAAAAAAAGAAAAGAAAAAGAAAGAGAGAGAGAAAGAAAGGAAGAAGGAAAATCTATTTCATGAAATAATAACTGAAAAATTTTCAAGTCTATGGAGAGATACTCATATCCAGAGTCAGGAAATACCAAGTATGCCAAATAGAGTCAATATAAAAATATTATCTCTGTGGCCATTTGGCAACTCAGGGGGTCCTTGAGTAGCTATACCTTCAGTCATCTCCTGTGTGGTCTCTTACACCATTTCCTACGGCAGTAGCTGCGCTTATAATAAAAGGAGAAACACATACCACCCAACTATTAGGACACGAACCTCAATCTATCAAAGTCGCTTTCTCACAAGAACAACAGCACACACTGGCGATTAGACCTTGATCGGCAAATAGCTTTTGCCACCTTTCCTGGACAGGCTCATTGCCGTTGCCCTGCAGACCCTATTGTACAGTTTCCTGTATGACTTCTTTTGTTTTTCCCAAAGTCATTTCCCCTAAGCCCCTTTCAGATGCTGCAGTGGTATTTACTGGTGGGTCTAGCAGTGGGCGTACAGGATGTCACAGAACAAGGGGAAAGTCACACATAGCCCCCCTGTTCTCTGCGCAGCATGCAGGACTTAGCGCTGTAAAAGCTGTCTACAGACTCCCCACCTCAGGCTGTAGCATCTATTCAGACAGCTTTTTCGCAGATTGTTATTTAAAATTTTTTGAAACTGCTCTTCTCAGTAACATATT
>NW_006208067.1:0-948 GCF_000334495.1 Tupaia belangeri chinensis | reverse complement strand
AATGATTTCTACTATTAGAATACCTGAAATTAAATGATACTTATGGAAGAATTCAAACCATATTTATTCCTTATGTATTAGAAAAATAGAAGCATAATTTTTTATAAATTTCCATATTTTACAATTGCCAGTACCACATTTTATTTTGACAATTGTTTGATTTTATATTTTGTATGACAGCAAATTTTGAGGTGCCTAAGTGTGAAATTGATTAGAATGTTGAGTCTTCGATCTTTAAACTATGTTAACTTTTTTTCCTGCAATATAATTCAAAGTGTGATATTCTGATATTAATCAATTCTTTGTTCTTAATTGCAGAGGTGTTTGAGCATGGTTGAAAAAGTTTTAATTATTTTGGGACTAGCAGTTGGCATAATGGCTATGTTGCCGGACTCTCATTTAGTCCACAACGGGTCGAGTCCCAACCCCGGTGGCATAAACTCACACTGGGGGCGTGCACGTGCATGCCCAAGATCCCAAGAGAACAATGGAGGAGAGGGGATTGTGACATGGCCATCCCCCTTGGGGGATGATTTCTCACTTTCTGTCTCTGTTTCTCTCTTTCTGTCAAGTGCTCACACCCTATAGCAAAAAGAAACTCTCAAAAAAGTTTAAAATATTTTTATAATAATTTATCTGTTATTCTGTTGTGATTATCATCTGCGAAAAAAGTCAGATTCAAAGTTTAAGGCACCCACAGGTCACCTCGATAATAAAACATCTTTCATTTTATAACTAACATGCTCCATTATGAGATCTAAGATTGATACTGTCTTACCCAGCACTAAACTGCAAGGGTGTCCATTGGAAATGATTTCAGTGTTGAGAAAATAGAATTAGAATGGCCAGATAACAGCTTACACAAAATAGGGAAGTAATAGTGTTTATAAAATAAATATACTAAAACAATGAATATATGAATTAAGAACAGTAGTGCTCTATGATTCA
>NW_006208066.1:0-1007 GCF_000334495.1 Tupaia belangeri chinensis | reverse complement strand
AGACATAAAATATGGCTCACTCCTAGAAATGTTTTCCTCTACACTTTCTCGTTCATCTCTTCCTTAATGACCTCTTTTTGCCTCCTTCCCTTATGTTTCAGATGTTTGGATTAATGTTTCTGTGAGCTCTTATCATAGTACTACTGTATGTATTTATTTCAGTTTATGCCTATGGTGTGTGAGGGGATATTATATTATGTGTCTTCTAAAGCCAGTTTACCAAAATGTAGGAAACTGACACTCCAATTTTGGTTCTAAGAGTACAGTTGTTCGACATGTTGAGTGATGCTGTTTAATTATGTTTATTTCATGTGGTCTTATTTTGTATTGTCCTATTTACTAAAGATGTTTAACATATTTTGTGCATATATTGAACATTTTGAAATATCCAACATGAAGTATTATTATCTGTTCAAGTGTATTACCAATTTTCTTTGGGAGGGCTCTATTTTTTCTAACTAGAAATGTTTAGTAACTACTTCAGAGGAGAAAGCAGAAGGATCAAGAGTTAGCAAGAGCCAACTTTTTGTTTTTTGATTTTCTACATTTTTGCTATAGGGCATGTGTTCTCTCTAGGGAGGGAGAAAGAGAGAGAGATGGAAAAAAATCCCCCGAAGGGGAATGGCCATAGGCATTCTGTATGTACTCCTCCATTCTCGTCTTGGTATTTTGGATACATGATGAACACACATTCAAAATAATTTTAAAGCTGCTGGATCTAGGACTTGAACTGCAGACAGCCACATGGGGGTCCAGTGCCTTAACCACCACACCACCTGCTAGTCCCAGTAAAAAGATTTTGTTGAAAGTGTGCTCAGTGCCACACCATGGAAAAGGGAGATTAAACACAAAACTGGCCCTAATAGCAGTGGTCTGTTTGGACATAAAACAGGTCAGGCCCCTGGATTCTCTTACACAGATGCCCAAAAGAACAAAGGCATTCCTCAGCTGGGGAGATGATACACTAAGGCAGTATTTGGAGAATCCCAGGGAGTAAATCCCTGGAA
>NW_006208065.1:643-1006 GCF_000334495.1 Tupaia belangeri chinensis | reverse complement strand
TAAGTCACTTGAGTTCCCTGTGTATTCTGGTTATCAGTCCCTTATCTAAGGCATGGTTTATAAAAATATTCTTCCATTCCAAGGTTGTTGATTCACACTAATTACCGTGTCTTTTGGTGTGCAGAAGCTTCTTAATCTGATGTAATTTCTACTTGTCTATTTTTGAGATTATTGCCTGCACTTTGGGGATCTTAATTAAGAAGTCTTTGTCTACTCTTATATCGCTCAGTTTCCCCAGCGTTTTCCACCAATAATTTTATAGTTTGAGGTCTTGGGTTTAGATCTTTGATCCACTTTGAGTTGATTTTTGTTAATGAAGAGAAGTAGGGGTACAGACTCATCTTTTTCCAGTGGATATCCAGC
>NW_006208065.1:0-241 GCF_000334495.1 Tupaia belangeri chinensis | reverse complement strand
ATCCCTTCTCCTCCATTCTCCTCTCGGGACTTTGCGCACGGATGCACACGCACCCGGCGTGAGCTGTAAGCCACCTGGGGGATCAATTTCTTTCTGGCTCTCTATCTCTGTCTGTCTCTGTCTCTGTCTCTCCTGTGAGCACATGTGCCCTAGAGCAAAAATCTCTTAAAAAAAAAGAAAAAAAAGAAAAAAAGAGAGTATCTTTGGTAATTTGGGATTTCATTAAATATATAGATTAATT
>NW_006208064.1:0-798 GCF_000334495.1 Tupaia belangeri chinensis | reverse complement strand
TATCATTATTATTATTAAAATTTGCTATTTGGCATGCACACTCACCAGAGACAAGAAAGAAACAAATTGAAAGGGAAACTGAGAAAGCAAGTTACCATGTCTGAGACTCAAACTGTAATAAAGGTGGGAGCCTATGACCTTTTTTTTTTTATAATTTTAATTTGTTTTATACATTCAATCACTATACATCACTTGGCTTCTAAAGTGAATTTTCCAACATGAATACATTTCTCACCAGTCCCGTTAGGGATACCCTACATGTTATTATCAACAAGTAATAATCCATTTCTATGTCCCATCAATGTCTTGCCTCTTTTTTTCTCCTTAATGTATTTCCTCAGACTCTCCTTCTCCCATCATCTTCCCACACTAGGATCTTAACTGCCGTGACACCTGCTGACTTCCACTATAATACTTTGAGAAGATATTGTGTTGTTGTGAGAATTATGATGTATTTTTTTCTTTTCTATGGGAAAATGTATCATGACTTTTACAACAGCCCAATAATATTGCCTCAATATTACCAAAAGTAAATAAATACTTGATAAAGATTAGGCACACCACCTATTTTTCTAAAAAGAAAAAAAGTAATTAAAATGCAGACATATTTGTTAATTTCAATAATCTCTGAGGCTGCTTTACCTGATACATAACAATAGAAGGGAGTATGTACAACAGAAACCATATAATTTATAAAGCCAAAAAAATATTCCCAGCCTCTCAAAAGAAAAAAAGAGTTACAAACTATGCTTTCAAGGACATAATACAGACACAAGCAGAAATAAATGAAATAGAAAA
>NW_006208063.1:0-1309 GCF_000334495.1 Tupaia belangeri chinensis | reverse complement strand
AATGGTTTAAATTATCCAATTGAGAGACGGACTGGCTGCATGGATAAAAAAACAGAAACACTCCATCTGCTGCTGACAAGAAACCCATCTGATGGAGCACCCAATATGTGAAGGAAAGACTTCTAGATCTAAAAGGAGAGATAGGCTGCAGCACACTGATTGTTGAGAGCCTCAGCATCACGTTCTCTCTTTTAGATCAACAAGACAAACATAAGCAAAGATATTCAGGACTGAAATGATATTATAAATCAGAAGACTTGACAGACATCTATAGAAATTTCCACCCCAACACATTTTTCTCACCCCCGTATGGTACTTTCTCAAACATTGACCACATGATAGAACACAAAACAATCCTTTACAGATTCTAAATCATAGAAAATATATCTAGTATCTTCTTCAATCATATGGGAATTAAACTTGAAACACACAGCAATGGAAACTAAACAACCTACTCTTTATAACTACTGAAGAAATTAAGACAGGAATAAAAAGATTCATAGACCAATAGTAATGAGTACAGGAGTTTTCATAAACAATGTGACAGAGCAAAAGCAGTCGTAAGAGGGAAGTTCGTAGCAGCTAGTGTGCATAAGAGAAAGATGGAACGGTGGCAAATGGAGAATCTAACATCGTAACTTAGGGAATTGGAAAATGACAACAAACATGTCTAAAAAAAGGCAGAAGAAAAAAATAAGATTCTAGCAGAAATAAATAAATTAGAAAATACACATTCTACATAGAAAGTAAATGAAATCAAAATCTGGTTCTTTGAAAAGATAAACAAAATTGATGCACCATTAACTAAACTAATCAAGAAGAGAGAAAAGAACCAGGTAAAGCAAATTTTTAATGAAACAAGCGATAACAACAGATAATCGATATACAAAAGATCATTAAAGAATGCTGTGAGTGACTATACATCAACAATGAAGAAAACCTGGATGATGTGGACAAATTCCTGGACACATAGAAAGCCTGAATAGACCTACAACAAACAATGAGATTGAATCAGTAATAAATAACCACCCAACAACAACAAAAAAAGCCCAGGTCCTGTGGCTTCAGTTGTAAATTCTACAATTTTTTTTTTTCTTTTTGAGATGGAGTTTTTTTGCTACAGGGCATGCGCACGCACCAGTGAGACAGAAAGACAGAGAAGCAGAAAGTGAGGAATCACCCTCCCAGGGGAGATGGCCATGCCACAATCCCTTCTCCTCCATTCCACTCTAAGGATCATGGAAATGCATGCACATGCATGAGGCATGAGTTTTAAGCATTCAGCTGTGGGACTAGAACCATGGACAAC
>NW_006208062.1:0-227 GCF_000334495.1 Tupaia belangeri chinensis | reverse complement strand
AAAATCAATATGGCAATTCTACCCAAATTAATCTACATATTTAATGCAATGTCAATCAAAGTACCAGACACAATCTTCACAGATCTAGGAAAGACAATCATAAAGTTTGTCTGGAATCATAAAAGACCCCGTATTGCCAAAGCAATCCTTCATGAGAAGAGTAGAGTGGGCGGCATCTTACTCCCTGACCCGAAAAGTACTACAAAGCTGTGGTAATCAAAACAGCA
>NW_006208061.1:0-1126 GCF_000334495.1 Tupaia belangeri chinensis | reverse complement strand
CATAGCTCTGTGGCATGGTTTAGAGGTAACTCTTGTCCAACTCTTACATAGAACTGGGGGTGGGGGGGTGGGGAGTTGTATGTAAACAGAGTCAACAATCTCCTGTCAGTGCAGGCTAAGAGGAGTTGAGGAGTCAACGAACTACAGCAAGAATGGCTATGTGAGAAGTGCCAGAGGGAGCTGGAGTTGTCAGGATGAACTGGGAACCTTGTATATCCAGTTGTCTAGGCGGGGTATTGGGGCAGAGTGTTCTGGTACATTACACCTCCAAAAAGTTCTATTAGAGTCCTTCACTGTGGTGAGATTTGCTTTTGGACTGTAAAGAATACTCCAGGGTCCTTTCCAGGGACATAATAGCAGATTCTCTGCTATTAGGACCTGTGAACCATTTAGGATCTGATGAGCCTATGCTGGAAACTCTCAGAGGGTCATAAGCTCTCAAACTATATTTTGGTGGCCTCTGTAGTCTTTGTCTTATAATGTCAGGGTCAGGGTGCTTGGGTTGCCATGGTGCATTAGACCCTAGGGCACCTAGGACTAAAGACTCACAACCCCAGTAAGGGCAGTAATTATCAGGATTTGAAAGGCAATAATCGTTTCTTTGTTCTGGACAAAGATAAAATTATCTGAAGTTCCACCCCTTATTCCCATACCATGACAAGTAGACCAGCTTAAAGTCAGTTCCAGACCAACCATAAAGTGATTGCAAAGATCAATATAAAGTAAAATAACTTCCCCTGATAGATAAGTGGTATTTAAAAATTGTCCATCCCCATTCCATATTTCCCATGTCTAGTCTGCTCTTTCAGCGTAATGTGTTTCTTTGGAAATTATTATGGATCCATGATGTAAAATACTTTTAACACTAAGGTAGGAGTTTTATGGCTTTGGTTTTTTTGTTTTTTTCAGTCAGATTCACTATCCAAGTAACTCATGACAGAAACGATTTGGTGGATAAGCAGGGGAAAAGGACCCCGGAAATAAATATTGATTGAATGATAAATTAAATATGTAAATTTCTTAAACCACACTGAGTCTCCTGGTGGGAACAGGTGAACCAAGTCTGATGAGGGGATAGGCAGTGTCTCAGACATAATGGTGAATGGACTTCTGGGTGGAGTCAAGA
>NW_006208060.1:1830695-1833660 GCF_000334495.1 Tupaia belangeri chinensis | reverse complement strand
GCTTGGCTCTTCCCTAGAAGGGGTCTCGCTCTGCCCCACAGGCTGGCCTCGGGCTCTGGCTCCTCTTGCGTCAACCTCACTGGGGTTACCGGCCCTGCCCCTGGTCTGTAGGCAGGACCAGGAATTGAATCTCGGCCTCCCACATGGTCCCAGCCTGTAGAACCTAGAGTCTCCACAACGGGCACCTCGGGGGCTAGGCCTGACACGAGAATCTTTTTTTATTTTTCCCAGAGAGGTTTTTGCTATAGGGCGCATGTGCTCGCTAGAGACACAGAGAGAGACAGAGAGACTGAAAGCAAGAAATCACCCCCCAGGGGGGGATGATCACGCCGCAATCCATTCTCCTCTCGGGATCTTGGGCATGCACGCACACGCGGCCGGGGTGAGTTTTAAGCCACCAGATCCAGGACTTGAACCGCAGTCGACTACATGGGAGTCCAGCGACTTAGCTATTATGCTAACTGCTGGTCCCGAGTCCAGCACCTTTAACCACCACGCCACGTAGCAGCCTCATACCCTATAGCAAATTTTTAAAAATAGAGGGGTGGGACCAGTAGATGGCATAATGGTTATATCAGTGGACTCAAACGTAGCCGACCATGGTTCGAGTCCCAGACCCAGTGGCTTAAAACTCACACCAGGTGCATGTGTGTGCATGCCCAAGAGCCAGAGAGGAGAATGGAGGAGAAGGGATTGTATTGTGGCCATCCCCCTGGGAGGTGATTTTTCCCTTTCTCTCTGTGTCCCTCCAGCAAGCATACACACCCTATAGAAAAATCTCTCAGATAGATAGACAGACAGACCTGAAAAGCGTCCAGGCTCCTCCCTTCACAGCCCCCACCCTCATCTCTCCCTCGTGCTGCTCGTCCTGACCTGGGGTGCCTTGAGGGAGCTCCTGCTGCAGGTGGGCCTCTCCCTCCGTTCCACAGGACATTCACCTCAAGCAGCAATACCACTGGGGCCGGTCCGACATCAATTTCCTTTCCAGGTATGTCACCTGGGCACAGGCACATGGAGGAGGATGGCCGGTACCCCCAGGGTTTCCTGAGCAGGTGTGGGGCCAGGCAGAACCAAGACCAGATACCCACTTCCAGGAGTAAGACAAGAACGATTAAGAACACTTCACAGAGGGCGGTCCTGGAAAAATATAAAAACAGGACCAGCAGGTGGGGTAGTTAAGGCAGTTGGATCTCACATGCCAGCTGCACAGTTTGAGTCCCAGACCCAGTGACTTGAGACGTACACTGGGCCTCTGTGTGTGTGGTGTGTGCCCAAATCCCAGGAGAATGGAGGAGAAGGGAGTGCAGTGTGGCCATCTCCCCCTTGAAGGGTGATTTCTCACTTTCTATTTCTCTCGCTCTCTTTCTCTCCGTGTCTCTCTCAGTGAGTCAGTGCATGTGGCCTATAGCTGAATGGAAGAACGGACAAGTGGATGGATGGATGGGTGGGTGGACGAATGGATAGATGGGATGATGGATGGATGGGAAGATGGGTGGATGGCTGGGTGGGTGGGTAGGTGGGTGTATGAATGGATAGATGAGTGGATGGGTGAATGGCTGGCTGGATGGACAGAGGGATGGACGGACGGACGGATGGATGGATGGGTAGATGAATGGGAGGATGGCTGGATGGATGGGTGGATGGATGGGAGGACAGCTGGATGGATGGGTAGATGGATGAAGGGATGGGTGGGTGGATGGATAGATGGATGGAGGGATGGGTGGGTGGATGGATAGATGGGTGGATAAATGGATGGGTGGGTAGATTGATTAATGAGTGGGTAGATGGTAGGATGGATGGATGGATGGATGGATGGATGGATGAATGGCTAGATGAGTGGATGGTTGAATGACTGAATGGCTGGCTGGATGGACGTATGGATGAATGGTGGATGGATAGATGGATGGATGGACGGATGGATGGGTGGATGAGTGTATGAATGGCTAGATGAGTGGATGGTTGAATGGCTGAATGGCTGGATGGATGGACGAATGGATGGGTGGATGGATGGGAGGATGGCTGGATGGGTGAATGGATGGATGGATGGGTGGATGGGTAGGTGGGTGGATGAGAGGATAGCTGGATGGATGGGTGGATGGATGGATGGATGGATGGGTGGGTAAATGGGTGGATGGGTAGATGGGTGGATGAGTGGGTGGACGGGTAAGTGGATGGGTGGATGGGTGGGTGGACGGGTAAGTGGATGGGTGAGTGGATGATGGATGGATGGGTGGGTAAATGGGTGGATGGGTAGATAGGTAGATGGGTGGATGGGTAAGTGGATGAATGGATGGGTAAGTGGATGGGTGGGTGGACGGGTTAGGCAGGTGGCCCCACCTTGGTTTTCCTGCACGACTGCCCTGTGCTAACATAGGCTCCCGTTGCCTTACAGCATAAAGCAAAGCACCATCTCCTCCCTCACTGTGGACATAGCCAATAAGGAAATGTCGTGCATAGATATCAAGCCACTGGTAGGTCCCGAAGCTTTGCTGCCCCACACTCCACACCATGCGTGTTAGGAGTCACAGGCCTAGGGCCAACGGTGGCATGGGGGTTAAAGGCACTAGACTCGCAATGGCCAGCTATGGTTCAAGTCCCAGACCTGGTAGCTTGCTTTCTCACTTTCCCTCTCTCTGTCTCTCTGGTCAAATTTTAATAATAATGGTGATGAACAAAGTTAAATAATTCTTTTTAAAAAATAATCACCATCCCAAGGACCTGGCACAGCCCTTCTTCAGGCTCCAGCCACGAGGAGGATCCTGATCAGGTCGTCAGGGTTACTGTCCCCACTCTGTCCTTGTGCGCCAAGGCTGCCCCCTCCATGGCTCACCAACCTTCGAGCAGGTGCTTCCTTACTGGTCATGGCAAACTACCTCTGGCCAGGTCAGGTAACAGCAATCCCAGGTGTGTCCAAGAGCCACGAGACAGCACAGGCCCACACACGGACCTGCTCGATTCGTGCACC
>NW_006208060.1:1827470-1830444 GCF_000334495.1 Tupaia belangeri chinensis | reverse complement strand
GAGACGACGCGGTGTCACAACTCTTCAGGGTCGTCCGGAGACGATGTAGTGTTACAACTCTTCAGGGTCTCCCAGGTCGTCTGGAGACGATGCAGTGTCAGCTCTTCAGGATCTTCAGGGTCGTCTGGAGAGTGCGCGGTGTTTCAACTCTTCGGGCTCTTCAGTTGTCGTCTTCCTGGTCGTCGTCGTCTGGCTACTGTGGGCCAGGCATCGTGGTTATATACTCGCTGGTGGGATGTAAATGGTGGGCCCTGATTGGTTGTAAACGGTGGGCCCTGATTGGTTGTAAATGGTGGGCCGTGATTGGTTGCTTTTAGACCAATCATGAGATGCCAGGTATGCAAATTTGAGGGATTCTAATGGCCAATCAGAGCAAGGTTTCTAAGGTCAGGTTTTTGGAAGGGAACCAATCATGGTAATTGTTTGCTCTCTGAGAAACCTCGGCAGACTCGCTGGTGCGCAGCCTCCCCCATGTGGCCATCCCCCTGGGGGGTGATTTCTCACTTTCTGTCTCTCTATTGAACACACAGGCCCTATAGCAAAAACCTCTAAAATAGTAATAATAATGATAATAAATAAAAGAATTAATTCTGGGGGGGGGCGGGAAATGACCCCTACATGGGATACCATGTGGACATACCTCAAACCCATGAGAGACACCGGACACAGGAGGCCACGTAACACAATACGCCATTTAAATGAAATCTCATGGGCTGGCCCCCGGCCTAGCGAATCCCACAGGGCCCACCACGGGTTTCAGTCCCGGATCTAAGCTTGAAAAACACACTGGGACGGATCTAAGCTTGAAAAACTCACTGGGAGGGCTGGGGCCAGCAGTTGGCATAAGGCTACATCGCTGGACTCCCACGTAGTCAACCACGGTTCGAGTCCTGGACCCGGTGGCTTAAACTCATGCTGGGCGCATGTGCGTGCGTGCCCAAGATCCTGAGAGGAGAATGGAGGAGAAGGGATTGCTGCGTCGTCATCCCCCCTGGGGGGCGATTTCTCGCTCTCTGTCTCTCTGTCTGGCGAGTGCACACGCCCTATAGCAAAAACCTCTCCAGAGAAAGAAAAACGCACAGGGTCTGTGTTCAGATCCCAGAAGGGACTATGTCCTGCCTGCGCTCCACGGGGTGCTTCTCCCTGTCTCTCCGCGTCTTTAGGAAGCGCACACGTCCACCAGCAGGAGGAGACAGAGAGCTGGGTTGTTGCAGGACACGGGGCTCTTAGCGGGGCCACAGCTCTGGGGGAGGGGTCAGCTGTGGGTGTCGAGTCACCCACGCCTCGGGGCTGCCCTGCTGGGAGTCAGGCCTAGGTGCTCAAACCCTTCACATGTGACTGGGTCCTTGTGTAAGGTGTGCTTTTTGTTGTTGTTGTTTAAAAAAAAAACCATTTATTTATTCAACTTTACTAGTTATTTGTATTTTTCTGTTTGACCAGAGACAGTGAGAGGAAAAGTGAGAAATCATCCTCCCGGGGGTTGGCCATGCTGCAGTCCCTTCATTCTCTTCTCGGGATCTCGGGCACTCACGCACACGCGCCCGGCGTCTGTTTAAGCCACCGTCTCTGTGGGAAGCTGCGCACCAGGAGTCGGCCGAGGTTTCTCAGAGAGCAAACAATTGCCATGATTGGTTCCCTTCAAAAAACCTGACCTTCGAAACCTTGCTCTGATTGGCCACTAGAATCCCTCAAATTTGCATATCTGGCACCTCATGATTGGTCCAAAAGCAACCAATCATAACCCATCGTTTACAACCAATCACAGCCCACCAGCGTGTATATAAACACGATGCCTGGCCCACAGTAGCCAGAAGATGACCAAGAAGACTACACAGACGACCAAGAAGGCGATGACTACCCTGGAGAGCCTGAAGAGCTGAAACACCGCACTGTCTCCAGACGACCCTGAAGACCCTGGAGAGTTGTAACACTACATCATCTCCAGATGACCCTGAAGAGCTGTGACACCGCGTCGTCTCCGTGCTGCTCACGATAGACGATGCGACCCTGAAGAGCTGTGACACTGCGTCGTCTCCGCTGTTCCGTGCTGCCCACAATAAACAGACGACACTGAAGACACGGTGTCGTCTCCGTATTGTAACACTACACTGCTTGTCCCGGCTCACTCCTTCACTCAGGAAATCTGTTCGACTGTCCTCCCAGGGCAGGACAACGGTCCAGGACTCGAACCATGATCAGCTACATGGGACTTCAGTGACATAGCCATGACGCCAACTGCTGGTCCCTGCACACGTTGCTTTTCTTTTCTTTTCTTTTTTTTGACTATAGGGTGATTGGGCTTGCCAGAGAGAAACAGAGGACAGGGAGAAATCACCCCTGGGGGACGGCCATGCCACAGTCCCTTCTCCATCCTCCTCTCAGGATCTTGGCTACACACGCACCCAGCTTGAGTTTCAAGCTCCCAGATTTGGGACTCGAACTTAGCCAGCCGTGTGGGAACCCAGCGCCTTAACCTGCACAGCAGCTGCGGGCTGCACCTTGTAGGTGTCATGTGCGGGGCTACGGTCACCCGGTGACCTGGGTGTGCGTCTGTCTCTCTGCAGTCGGCGCTGATTTCCGTGGGCTGTGACCAACGTAAGAGGCTTGTTGTCCAGAAGTGAGTGTGGGCCGACGGGGTGTGGGCGGGGCTCGGGGTGACTGCTCCCTCGTCTGTTTCACGGACCTTAAGCACTTCCGTGATGAAAAGCACTTGGCTTGAACTCACATCGGGCATGTGTGCGTGCCCAAGATCCCGAGAGGAGAATGGAGGAGAAGGGACTGCGGCATGGCCATTCCCCTAGGGGGTGATTTCTCGCTTTCTGTCTCTCTGTGTCTCTCTCTATCTTTCTGGCGAGCGCACGCGCCCTATAGCAAAAACCTCTCCAAAAAGAAAAACGCGCTGAGCCCTAACGGGGGAAGGCTGCATCTCGCACGCCAGGCCCAGCCACCCAATCCGGATCCTGCCGCCGCACAA
>NW_006208060.1:1819708-1824311 GCF_000334495.1 Tupaia belangeri chinensis | reverse complement strand
TTTCTGTCGTGGATCCCTCCTACAGGTGAGCAGCTGCCGCCTCCCCTACAGGGAGCCAGGCGTCAGCTGGGTCAGCCCTTCTCCCGCTGCCTCGGAGGCCCCTGCGTACACCCCAGACCATCCGGAAAGGGGTGTCTCACGTTCCGGTGACACTCGCTCACTCGCTAAGGAAACACCTGTTTCCAGTCCACACTGGGTGCCGGGGGTCCACCAGCCACTCTGATCCCCGGGCCCGAGTGTCTGTCCCTGGTCTCCTCTGACTGGTGCTGGGACTGAGGTGGTTTCAACTCGTCCCCATGAGCCCACGTCTACGGGGCGGCCTGAAAGCCACTGTGGGGGTATTTACACCAGGAGAGTGGGCAGACGCCGCAGGGCAGGCCCTTCCCCGCGGAGAGCTGGGTCTTTCCCACCCGGGGTGCCGAGAGGGCGCTGAAGCCACGTCGCAGTGCGCTGTTGATCAAGGTGTCCTCTTGAAAAGGGAGCCCCACGGGGAAGTGTTTTTCCCTGCTCCACGTTTTTTTTTAAGAGAGATTTTTGCTGTACCGAATATGTGCTCGCCAGAGACAAGAGACAAAGCGAGAAAGCACCCCCCAGAGGGGATGGTCAAACCAAAATCCCTTCTCCTCCATTCTCCTCTCGGGATCTTTGGCAAACACGTATGCCCGGCGTGAGTTTTAAGCTGCTGGGTCCAGGACTCGAACCGCAGTCGACTATGTGGGAGTCCAGCGACATAACCATTTGGCCATCTGCTGATATCTCCCTGCTCTAGCTTTAAGTCATGGTCAGCCATCATCTGTCCCTTCTGGTCGAGTAACAGCTCACTTTCCAAAGGCATGTGCAAGTGAGGGAACCTGGGTGGGGGACCCACTGTGGGGTACCCAAGGGTGGGCGGCCCTGAGGTGGGGGCGAGTGAGGGACCCACCCTGCACCCAGCAGTGCCGTCTGGGGTCCATCTTTCCTGAACACCTAATGTGCTTGATCTACCCCACTTTCCGCCCACCTCCTGGACGCCCGTGGCTCCCCATCTCCCTTCCATGCCATCACGGGTGGCTCTGTGTACCCCTTCCAGCCTGAGTCCGGGCCTGGGGGCTGGAAGGGGTACAGCTGTGACAGCTGCCAGACACAGAGGACGGCAGGAACTGATGTGGCGAGGGGGTGGCCTGGTGGTTGCGGGTGCCGGGCCCCACACAGCCAGGAGCTCAGTCCCAGCCCCAGCCCAGCAGCGTGAAAAATACGCCCATGCTGGGGGTCTGGCGGGTGGCACGTTGGTTAGGGGCACTGGGCTCTCACAGGGCCGACAGCATTCGAGTCCCAGACCTGGTGGCTTGCTTTCTCACTCTCCCTCTCTTTCTGTTTCTCTCTGGTAAAATTCAAAAATAATAATAATAAATAAGGTTAAATATAATAATTACTATAATTATACGAGTGGCCGTCATCCCGACAGGGTGGAGACACACAGGAGGAGGGACTGCAGTGTGACTACACCCCACTGGAGGGTAGTTTCTCTCTGTCTCTCTCTCTGGGGAGCACCCACTTTCTAGCAGTAAAAAAGAAGATGGGGGGAACCAGCAGCTGGCACGGAGGTTAAGGTGGCTGGCTGCCACGTGGCCAGCTTAGCAGTTCGAGTCCTGGACCCAGCATCCGGAAAAACACAGCAGGCATGTTTGCAGGTGTATGTGTACAGAAACCCTGAGAAGGGGCTGGCAGGTGATGTGGTGGTCAAGGCGCTGGACTCCCGCACAGCTATCCACGGTTCGAGTCCCTAATCTGGCAGCTTGCTTTCTCACTTCTCTCTCAACAAGTTAAAATCATAACTACTTTTGATTCCTGAGAGAAGCGTAGAGAAGGGATGGCCGTGTGGCCCTCACCCCTGAGGGTGACGTCTCACCCTCCCTGTGTCTCTCTCTGGGGAGTGCATGTACCCTATAGCAAAGACACATGCGTGTGTTCCAAGAAATAGAACAGAGTAAAGGGGACCCAAGCATACCCCAAATCCCTAAAACTAGAAATGGATATAAAAATGGAAGAGAAGGGATTACGGGGTGATTATCCCCCTTGAGTAGGGGGTGTTTCTAACTTTCCCTCTTTCTCTCTCTGTACTCACTAGTAAAAACAAAGAACAAAAACCAAACAGACAAAAACACCAAAGCTAGAAAATAAAAATGTTCTTGTTAGGAATGAAAACATACTGGGAGGAGCGCCTACTACAAGTAAGTAGCTGGAGGTGGTTTGAAGACTGTTAACAGTGAGGTAATGAGGTAGTAAGACTGGAGATTCTGGAATTTTGCGTCTTTTTATAAGTTTACATATTTATTCCTTCTGTGAGAGAGAGGGAAAAAAAGAGAAAGAAGCACTCCCAACAGAGTCTTCACAGCACGACCCACCTGCAGTCTCAGCCTGCCCAGATTGTGGGCATGCACACATACATGAGTGCCTGGCATGCAGGATATGAACCCATGATCTCCCATGTGGGTCTAGTTGTACTACCGCTGAGCCATTGCCTGCTCACCTATATTTTTGTTTGTTTTTACTGCTACAGAGAAGCCAGAAACAGATGGAAGATGAGAGATGAACTGACTATAAAGCCTACCTCATAAAGATTGTTAAATTTTGCATCACTACTAAAACCCCAGGACACTTTTTTTATTCAGACATTTGAGCACTGAAACGGGGAAGAAATGATCCCTAAGAATGGATGTATATTAGAGGAGAAAAATAGTACCAAATACGAATGGACATAGATTATATGAGAAAAAATAGTACCAAATAAAGAATATTGTTTCAAGGTTTACAAAGCTAACAGAGCAGAGGATGTCTGTAGACATTGCATATCTTGGTTTAAGCAAGGCATCTGGCAAAGGTACCTGACGTCTCATGCATCATCAAGAATGAAGTGGAGGGACATAGGGAAGATAGGTGAATTCACAGGAGCTTGAATAGACAACAAAGCAGGAATTCTGTAGCAGAGACTATATCAGAGTATCCCTGGGAAAAACCACCATCACTCAAGAGAGATTCTGATTTGCCCCCACAGGCTGAGAAAAGACAAGGATTAAAGATATTAATAACAAAACTCAGTTGGTTCGTTCTTATGATGTGTGACAAATAGGTTTTGATACTACTGAAACAGAAGTACTGAGCCCAAGCTAGCAAATTGGAGTTAAATGGACTTCCATGTAGAGCTCCACATGTAGGTTTAAACAAGCACAGAGACCCAAATGGAGTAGTGTGTGCTGGATGCAGGCCACAGCCACACGGAAATCCAGGCTTTCCGTGTGGCTGGGTGCGATGGTGCAGCACTGGGGTTCCAGCTACTCAGGAGGCTGAAACAGGAGGAACATGACACAGGGAAACCTTGTTTCAAAACACACACACACATACACACACACACACACACACACAACCTCTAGCATGTGGGAAGGCCCTAGGTTTGCATCCCTGGATGTCCCTGTGCATGTTGGGTATGTGAGTGCCTATGACGCAGGCTAGCTGAGGCTGCAGATGGATGGGGACATGAGGACCTTGTTAAGGGTACCTCTCTCTCTTTCTCTTTTTGTCTCTCTCCGATGGCATAAATAAATTAAATTTAAAACCTTATATAAAAATAGAACAAAAAGGCTCAGGAGATCACCTAGGAGGGGAAAGTCAAGCATTAGGAAAAAGTTAAAAAGTTACAGGGGGCATCTGTCATTTCTGACAGTCTAAAATAATTAAATCACTCTCCACATTTTGATATTTTCTTACATAGCATAGCTTGTCTTCTCCGTCCAGAATTCAGTAAAAAAAACTATGTTTCTAAGCTTCTCATTACCAAGGTGCATACACAACACTTATTTCACTTATGGGATGCACCCACATGAGACAGATCAGAATCGAGCTGCGGGAGAGGAGGGCACACAGTTCGGGGATGTGTATGAAGAATGCACCTGGGGGGCTTGCTCAGGGCACCCTCGGGCTCCACGGCACCCGGCAGGCAGTCGAAGAGCTTCATGGCGTCTTCCAGGAGCACCTTGTCGGGCAGCGCCAAGGCCCGGGCCGCCTCTGGGGCTCTGGCCTCCCCCGCGCCCAGGGGGGCCGCGTCCTCAGCCTCAGCCGCCTTGAGCTGGCTGCAGCCCGGAGGGAACCCCAGGTCTGGGTTGGCCCCACCGCCCTGCAGCTCCTTGGCGTGGAAGGCCTGAGCCTCTATGGGGCGTGGGGCCGCCTCGGGCCCGGGGAACTGGCTGAGGCGGCCCTGGACGTGCCCGTAGGCGGCGGCGGGGCCCGGGGGCTCGCTGGGTAGCGTGATCAGCAGCTGCGGCATCTTGCCCTCCTTGGGAGGCTGCAAGGCTGGGCCTTCCTTGACCAGGGCCGGGGGCAGCTCCACAAAGGTGGGGGTCCCCCCGTCCCCCACAAAGCCCAGGGCGTCGGGCCTGGGTCCCTCTGGTAGGAAGTAGGGCATGAGGTACTGGGGTCCCCCAGGCGCTGGCTGTAAGTGAGGATACAGTGGAGGCGGGGGCAGCCCCGAGGCCTTGAGGTAGGGCTGGGGCTCCAGGAGGTAGCTGCCGGGAGAGGTGGGGCCCCCAGCCGGGCCACCCCCCGGCCCCACCCTGCCCGCCGCCCGCCT
>NW_006208060.1:1818170-1819588 GCF_000334495.1 Tupaia belangeri chinensis | reverse complement strand
AGCCGTGCCCACGTCTCCCGGCCAGCCTGGCAGCCCACCTGGGAAGGGCAGGGGTGGGCACAGGCCACATCTGGGGGCCGTCTCCGGGCTGGGCACGGGCTCTTGTCCACGAAGGCCCTGCTGGGGAGAGCTGGGCTTCGGGGCCACTGGAGAGATGCAGACTCTGGGGACCTCTGGGGCTGGGGAACTGGGCCTTGTGTCTGGGGGGCCTCGGGGGCAGCGGCAGGGACACAGGCCTAGGCTTCAGGCCGTCTGGGCACGGGACAGGGGCACCAGGTCCCGCCTCTCCAGCCCACTCCGGGTCCTGGGCCAGGGCTAGGGTGGGCTGGTACCTGCTGGGGGGGCTGCAAACACCTCCTTCTCCGGGCTTGGGGGCGGGTATACGTTGGAGGCGCCTGTGGACAGAGGTGCCCGGGTGGGCAGGAGTCCCGGGCCTGACCATGTGTGGGCCCCCACCGCTCTGCTCCCCACCCCCAGCCATACCCACAGCAGGCAGAGGCTCCACAGAGGGCGTGGACTGGCTGCCCGGCCCCTCAGCACCCTCCGGGCCCCGGGGGCTGAAGCCTTCCTGGGTAGCTGAGGGTGTGTAGAAGGGTTTGGGGTGCTGCATGGGGTGGGGGGCTCGGGCGGGACGGGCCAGGAGGACGTGGTGGAAGCTCAGGTGGCCTTCGGGTACAGGCCGAGTCCTGTGGGGGTCTGTTTGCCTGGTTACTCGGGCGGCAGGTTCCGGGCTGCGGCCCACCCACTGCTCAGGATTCCGGGGGTGGAGGGTGAACGGGATGCAAGTGGGGACACCCCAACACCCAGAGACACATGTCACACGGGGCAGCAAGCGGACCCCACATTAGGTCCCCTGCGTTCTGCCTCACCCTGTACCATCCACTGTGGAGGCCCCCACCTCCAGGCAGGCTGCCCAGATCCAGATCCACACCCACGTAGGCCAAGGCCCCCCTTCCACTCCACGGTGGCTTCTCAGTGGTCAGGGCCCGTGTGGTCACCAGCAGTACCTAGCCCAGTGTTGGGCCAACCGGGGTGGTGGGAACGGGGAAACCGGAATCACAGGGGCTGAGGACCAGGTGACAAGGAGCTCCAGGGAGGGACGGAGGGGTGACCTCAGGGTCACAGAGAAACCCAGATTGTAAAAGAATAAAATTTATTGTCTCCTCCAGCACTGGGGGGCCCTCGGGAGGCCCGGTCCACCCCTGCCTCCGGGCTACTTGTAGGCGTTGGCCTTGTGCTTCGGCAGGAAGACGAAGTTGGGGGGCACGGGTCCCAGGAGCATCTCGCTGTGGGGAGGGAGGGGGTCAGTCCTGGTGTCCAGCGCTGCGACCCGGCCGGCTTGGCAGGCCCCACCCCGGCCCGCGGAGCACCTGATGCGGATCCAGTCGGTCGCCTTCTGGCTGGCCATCAGCGTCTCC
>NW_006208060.1:1816522-1817932 GCF_000334495.1 Tupaia belangeri chinensis | reverse complement strand
CCCCGGCGCCGCCCCGCCCCCGGCGCCGCCCCGCCCCGCCCCCTGCACACCTGCACAGGAAGGAGAGCCACTCCAGCAGGAAGCGCCGCGTCTTCTCCACGCCCTGCGTGTCTGAGCCCCAGTGCTCCAGGCCGTAGTGCGTGAAGTCCCGTAGGATGTCCAGGCGCTCTAACGACGAGATGTCCCAGTGTCGCTGCTCCTTGATCTCCGTGAACAGCCAAGGCTTCAACAGGGCGCCGCTGTGGCCGGGCCTGTGTTCAGGGGTCAGTGGCCACCCAGTGGCCTGCCCCAGCCGGAGCACCCACCCGCCCCCGTGGAGGTCACGCCACGTCACTGCCAGCTCCCTGAGCTCTCTGACCTGTCCCCGCAGGGCCAGGCACTGGGTCAGACTCCCCTGCCTGCCCCTGCTGTGGGCTCCAGCCGCCGCTGCACACTCACCGGGCAACCATGATGCCGGCCACCCCGGTCTGTGTGGCACGGTTGGCATCCTCGTAGGACAAGATGTCCCCGTTTCCTGAGGGGACAGAGGCTGCGCTCTGGGATCCTGCCAACCCAGCGGCCCCCAGCAGGATACACAGGCCCACGGCTGCCCGGGCACCCACCAAACAGGGGCATGGGGCTGGCGGCCCCCACGCACTGCTCGATGTACTGCCAGTCCG
This sequence comes from Tupaia belangeri chinensis, assembly GCF_000334495.1. Lineage (NCBI taxonomy): Eukaryota > Metazoa > Chordata > Mammalia > Scandentia > Tupaiidae > Tupaia > Tupaia belangeri. The sequence continues at coordinate 1,817,273 of NW_006208060.1, read as the reverse complement.
CCAGCTTGGTGTAGCGCTGCTCCCGTGAGCGGCCATGGAGCTGTGGAGGAGCCGCCACGAGGGAGGCAGAGAATGAGTGGCAGAGACAGAGACCCAGAAAAACGGGCAGACATGGAGCGAGGTCTGGAAGGGCCACTGGGGCCACCCCCCGAGGCCAGGGCACCCCAGACCCACCGTGACCAGAGCAGCGCCCCAGTCCCGCAGCTGGGGCAGCAGGCGGTGTGCCAGGTTCACGCGCTCCTGGACGCCCGTGCGGATCTTCACCGTCAGGGGCACATCCAGCACCTGCGGGACCAGGACAGCACGTGGGTGGCAGGCCTGACCGCGGGGACTGCATGGGACGTCGCTGGTCATACCTGGTTCATGCCGCGGACGATCTGCTGGAACTTGCTGGAGCGATTCATGAGGGCGCAGCCCCCGCCCTGGAAGACACCGGAGGCTGGAGCGAGGTTGGGCTGCTGGCTGGACCCCACGTCCTTCACTTACCCCCCTGGCCCTGCCTTGGGGTGCCGGCTGGACCCCATGTCTTCACCCCCCCACCGCCCTGCCCACCAGCAGCTGCCACCCAGGATGCAGCGTGGGTGCACGTCCCTGCATGCCCTGCCACGTCACCAGCTGGCTCAGTGTCCAGACGGGGAAACAGGTGCAAGGCCACAGGCGGGCCCAGGCTGGGTCCCAGGCCCCAGTGCCCGCACCTTCTTATACACGAGGTCGATGGGGCAGCCCACGTTGATGTCCACGAGGTCCACAT
>NW_006208060.1:1812668-1815447 GCF_000334495.1 Tupaia belangeri chinensis | reverse complement strand
TCCACATCGATGGTGCGTTTCAGCAGCTCGGCACACTTGGTCATGGTGTCGGGAAAGGCGCCCTCCAGCTGCCGGGCGGGCCGGGGTGAGGAGCGTGTCCAACCTGGCCCCCGGGCCTCCGTGTCCATGAGGCACCAGCCCCATGTTGAGGCCATCCACCCTCGGAGGGGGACCAGACTGTCCCCGTGCCCCACGGCTGGGGCTAGAGGGTTAGCGAGAGACGGAGACACCCTAACCGAACCCGTGGGGCGGCCCCGACCTGGACGCCGAAGACGTCCTCGCAGTCGTGCCGTTTGAGCAGTGCCCACTCGGACAGCTGGCCCTGCAGCAGGTTGGTGCAGACGGCCATCTCCCCGCAGGTCACGTCCGCCCCAAAGCGCTTGCAGATCCGCCGGAAGGGGAGGTTTCCACACTGCAGGTGACACCGATGGGGTGTGAGGGTGCCACAGGCAGGGGACCTGGACACCCACCTCGGCCCTGGTCCCCACACGGCTGTGATGACGCCACGCCGCCCCCAGTCCACCATTCCCGCAGCCTCGGCCAGGTCCTACCGTGGTGAGGGGGGCCAGGTACAGTTTGCCACTGATGTCCAGCTGGAGGGGAAAAAAACACGGCAGTGAAGCTCAGGTGCCCCCGACCTGGCTCTGGGGAGCTCCCAGCCTGTCCTTCTCCCCACTTTCTAGGATATTCTTGGCCCTCCTCAATGGGCCTGGGTACTTTTCAGCCCTTGGCCTCTGCGCCCGCCAATCAGTCCTTTCACAAGGACTGTTTCCCCTAAGTTTTCCTGCACTGGAGAGCTTCTACTCGAATGTCAAAACCCCAGTCTCAATGGCCCATTTCAGGAACCGGAAATGTGGGGTCCAGCTCTTTCTGCCCCACAACTGGGGTTTCATGATGGCTGGGGCCCGGGCAGAGAATAGAGAGGGGGTCTGAACCGGCAGCTCCTTGGGGACTGCTGGGACGCAGCCAGTGGAGATGAGAGGGGCTGCATGGACAGGCCTGCTGCTAGTGTCCTCGACAGGGAGCCCGAAACACATACCCGCTTCTTCTCGCAGGGCCGCAGCCTGACTATGTCCTCGTCCGTCAGGGGCCCGCAGGTCTGCAAGGAGCTGCTGGGAGGCGTGTCGGAGTCTGGTCCTGGGGGGGCCTGCTGGGCCTCACAGCTGTCCTGCCCAGAGGCACCGTCGGCAGCCGCGACCTCGGGGCCTGGCTTGGCCCTCCTTAGCTGGCGCAGCACCTGCTCGGCCCGTTCGAAGCGCACCTGGCGCTTCCGCAGCTGCTGCTGCAGCGTCTTGTCCAGGCTGTTACGCACAGGTGGGGGCGGCGCTGCAAGCTCCTTCTCCAGGTTCTGGCCCTCCGGCCCCAGGTGAGCCCGGGCAAAGCGGCAGGTCACACCGTAGGGGCAGCGGCCGAAAGTGTCGAAGAGCACACAGTGGGGGCCCAGGTCGGCCGGCTTGGCCTCCAGGTACTGGCAGACACTGTGCAGAAAGCGGCAGCGCTCGCCGAAGGGACACTTGGTGGCCGGGTCCTGCAGGGACACAGGGATGGACTCAAGGAGTGGCTAGGGCAGCCGGGCAGCCTGGGCTCGAACCCTGATCCCCCTCCTTGGCTATGTGACCTCGAGAAGTCAGCAACCTCACTGGGCCTCAGTTTCTTCATCTGAAAAATGAGAACCGTGGCGATACCTATGACACCGTCACGTCACAAGGATGACAAGGACTGAGTGGCAAATGACACGGCCAGTCTGAAGGCTCCTGGGAATTTCTTTTTTTTAATCACCAGAGAGAATGTGCACTCTCCAGAGACGGGGTAATGGAGAGGAGGAGAGGGAGAAAGCGCCCCCAATGGGGTGTGTTCACGCCATAATCCCGCCACAATCCCACACCTCTGTCCTGTCAGGATCTGGGGCATGCATGCAATGTGCCCAGAACCATTTTCCTTTCTTTTTTAAGATTTTTGCTCTATGGCACATGTGCTCACCAGAGACAGAGACAGACAGAGAGAGGGAAAGTGAGAAATCACCCCCCAGGGGGAATGGCCACGCTGCAATCCCTCCTCCTCCATCCTCCTCTCGGGATTTTAGGCATGCATGCACACGTGCCCAGCGTGAGTTTCAAGCCACCAGATCTGGGACTCGAACTGTGGTCGGTCGTGTGGGAGTCCAGCACCATAAACGTCACCTGCGGGCCCCAGCGCCTGGCATGTTCTTCAAGTACTGCAGTTGGAATTCAGAGTGTAAGTGGCCACGTGGGATCCGGCTCCCTTAACCCCAGCTTCAAGCTGGCTCAGGACCTGGCCTTTCTGAGGATGATGACTGCATGTCAGTGCAGTGGGACTGCCCACGTGGCGATGCTCACCTGGACCAGGGAGGGGCAGAGCCTGTTCTTGTCGTAGTGCATGGGCTTCACGTGGGGCCGGCTCTTATTCTGGCCACGAGCCCGCTTTTGAGCCTGCGGCTGGTCCCCCTGTTCAGCTGCCTCCTCGGTCTTCCCATGCTCAGTGTGTCCACCTTCGGCCTGCTCGTCCGTGTCCCTGGTCTGCCCGTCTCCAATCTGTCCATCCATGTCCTCAGTCTGACCATCTTCGCTCTGCCCATCCCTGGCCTGCCCGTCCCCAGTCTGCATGTCCTCCAGCCGAATCCTCTTGGCCTCAGGCTCGGCAAGGTCACCAGGATCTGGTGTCCTGCCACCAGGGTCTCCTGCCACCTTTTCCAGGAAGGGCCTCCTGTCTTTGGCTTCCAGGAATTCATGGAACCGCTCCTCGGTGGTAAGAAGTTCAT
>NW_006208060.1:1806695-1812637 GCF_000334495.1 Tupaia belangeri chinensis | reverse complement strand
CTTTGGTGGTAAGGTATCTATGAGCAGGGTGGGAAAGAAAAGAGAAGTTGTCCAAGGAAGTCCTTCCTTTGAGCTCAGGTTCAGTCGCTGAAACCCTGGGGACAGAGCTGAGAACATTCGCGCCTGCTCGAACGTTTCTGCAGACGGGGAGCTCACTACTTAGAGCCCGCCAGCTCCTAGCCAGGGAGCACGCTCAAGGCCCGCAGGACCTGGTTTATTCCTGAGTCTCCTGTGTGCCGTGCAGTGCTGGACTTCGGGTTACCAGGCTCCAACATCCCTCCCCACTGTAGGTTAGAAGCTACGAGTCCCAGCATGCCTTGCAACATGGTCCACAGCACCCACACTTCCCAGAATGCCCTGAGGCCCTTCGAACGCCGCAAGCCCCAGCATGCCCTGCTCTTTCCCAGACGTGTCCCACTTTGTACCTGTGGCTGGAAATGCGCATGCGCTCTTCCCGCCGCACCCAGGGACTACAGCCCCCAGTATGCACCGCGGGTCTCGCTTCAAACCCCGCCTGCCCTCTTATGCACGTGGTCTCCTTCGTGCATGACAGCTCTGAACGTGCACGATCGCAGATGCCACCACTGACCACCCCGCGAGCTCAGGAACGGCTCACACCGAAGAGTCGGCGCGATTCCCGCCCTCGGCCGCTGCCCTATCGCCCGGCATGCACTGCTCGGGTATGCACTACGGGTACCGGGAAGGCCTCTCAGCCCGCGACTCACTGAGGTTTAATGGGCGCCACTCCTCGTTCGGTCACGCCAGCCCCAGAGTTACCGCCGCCATCGATTTCTGTTGGGCCCTTCGCCACTCCTTCCGCCATTGGTGCCCCTAATACACGCTCTGGAATGTCACAGGAAAGCCTTCCAGGGCCCGCGTGTCTTCCCTGGCCGTGCCGGGGGAGTGCGCATGTCCGGGTCGCTCCAATGACGACATTGTGCGCGCACTGACGCCAAGGGGGCGTGCCTTGTGTGTGGGCGTAGCCTCGAGTCCTATATAAGCCGAAGCCGGGCGGGCTCGCAAACCGGCCACCCACTGGCCTTAATTGGGTCTTTGGGGTGTCGTGATTTTCTGTTTGAGGTTTTTAAAAATGTGATGTCTGCTGAGTAATTGAGCACCTGTGTGCCAGACGCTCTCCAAGATGCTGAAGATACAGCCGTGCACAAAGCAGGCCCGCGTCCTCCCAGCCATGGTAGTGGGGAATACAGACAATAAATGGAATGCATGAAATGTACCTGGGGGCGTGGTGGTTAAGGCTCTGGACCCCCACCGGGCTGTCCACAGTTCAAGTCTCGAACCTGGCAGTTTGGTTTTTCACTGTCTCTCGCTTGCTCGCTATTTCTTTGTGGTAAGTACACATGCCCTACAGCAACTGAAGAAAAGATAATAACAAGTTAAAAAAAAAAAAAAAAAAAAAAAAAAAGAACAAGAAGCTAAGGAGTCCGTGACAATGACATGTGTTACTATTAATGTTGCCCTTATTTATTCTGTTTCCTGAGTTACATTTAAGAACAGGGCCTGCAACACCTAATCCCTTAGCTGCCTTTGCATTTCACTCTGAACTTTTTTTTTTTTTTAATTTGCCAGAGGGCGCATGAGCTTGCTGGAGAGAAAGAGAATGAGAATGAGAAAGCACCTGTCATGGGGATGGCCACGCTGCCATCCCTTCTCCATCTCTCCTTTCCAGATTTCGGGCACACACATACTGGCTCGGGGAGTCGGCCATGTGGGAGCCAGCCATGGGCTGGCCCAGAACTAGTATTTGAAGTTTTTTTCCCCCATGGGCAAGACAGAGAGAAAGAGACAGCGCCCCCAGTGGGGGACTTGACGCCACCTTCCCCCAGCCTCAGCTAGCGCAGGATCATGGGCACGCAGGTGAACAGTTTGTCCTGGGAGGTCTCTGGATGCGAACCCAGGGCCTTCCAATGTAGGGCAGTCGCTCATGTTTTTCTGCTGAGCCCCAGCCCAGCTTCCAGCATTTCACTCTGAATTTGACAAAGCTTTTTCTGGGAGGGAAGGAAGGAAACTTGAGGCCCAAAGAAGGAAGGAATTTACCTACGGCTGCACCAGGCTCCAAACCAGCTTTTCCGGGACCTAGGAGAAAGCACAGGGAGAGGGTAGTGAGCTCTTCCATCTCTGGCCTCGGCTGCCCTCTGCCGGACTGTCTGGGAATAAAACCGGAATCCAGAGCCGGAAGTAACTCCCGCGGTTGGATGGAGACTTCTTGCCCACCTCCAGGGGGAGGCGCTCACTCCTCCCTCCCTGGGGGCGTGTCCTACCACCCCCGGGGGTCCGACACGCTGTCTCCCTCCTCCCTGCACAGGTCCCCAGATCTGTGTGGAGTCAACTGATAGGGGAAACTGAGGCCCACAGAGCGATCTCAGGAATATGGTCACCCCTCCTGGGGCCTCAGTCCCCAAAGAGAGCTCCCAGAGCTGCCTGGCTCTGCCCCTTCTGTGTAAGGCAATCCAGGGAGGCTTCCTGTAAGTGGGGAGTGGCGGCCTGGGTGCTGATAATCATGGTGTTTGTATTATTGGTGGGACGTTAGCGGTTTACCATCACGTATGAATCTTTCCTCATTCTGCTGTGAGAGCCACACCCTGCTACTTGCGTGCCACTAGCTCAGGCTGTGTACGAGCCCCTTTCTAGGCTTTTTCTTTTTAAAATATTATTATTATTCTAATTTCATTCATTCATTCATATTTTATTTTAATTTGACCAGAGAGAGAGAGAAAGTGAGAAAGCGAGCTGCCAGGTCCGGGACTTGAACGGTGGTCAGCCATGTGGGAGTGTCCAGCTCTTTAACCACCACGCCACCTGCTGGTCCCATTTTTTTCTTTTTTTTCAATGTTTGCTGCAGGGCATGTGCACTCACAGGAGACAGAGACAGAGAGAAGGAAAGTGAGAAAACAGCCCCTGGGCAATGGCCACATGCCATCCTTCCGTTCACCTCTTGGGGCTTGGGGCATGCACATACGTGTGGCCGGCGTGATTTTCAAGCGACCAGGTGCAGGACTCGAACCACTGCATCAGTCATGTGACATCCAGCCACCTTTTATTTTAATAAAAAAAAAAATTACTAAATTTTAGGGACCAGCAGATGACGTAATGGTTATGTCACTGGACTCCCACATAGCCAACCATGGTTCGAGTCCCAGATCCGGCAGCTTCAAACTCACCCCAGGTGCATGTGCATGCCCGACATCCCAAGAGAAGAATAGAGGAGAAGGGATTGCTGTGTGGCCATCCCCCTGGGGGTGATTTCTCACTTTTCCCCTCCCTCTCTGTCTCTCTCCAGCGAGTGTGTGGACCCACAGCAAAAATGCTAGAAAAAGTACATTAAAATTAAAAAATAAGAAAACACACATCAACCACAGCCCTCTTGGCTCCTGTTCCTCCCCTGGCTCACTGCGGCCCCGGCCCAGGACCTTGGTCCCAAGTTCTTGCATAACCTGCCTCCCCCCAGCGTCACCCTGCTTCCCCCCTTGCTCCGCAAACCCGAGCCCAGGGTCACTCCAGAGTCAGTCTTCACCGCTCACCCTGTTCCTATCCTGCGTAGCCGCCTGGCTCATCCCACTCAGCTTGCAGGCCCCCTCTTTCTTGTCTGGGGACCTCCCTGACGGCCCCCACCCTACCACAGGGCACAGACAACACCCATTGTGGGTTCTGCAGCTGCTGGGAGGGGTGCCCCTCCATCAAGCCTGTGTACCAATTTCCCTCAGCGAACCCAGGGAGGGTGGTCGCCGTGTCCCCAGCAGCCAGCACGACCCTGGGACACAGAACGCTTGTCTAGCAAATGCTTCCCACAGAGGGTGCAGACCCTGTCCTCGGGGATCGTCCCAGGTGTGTGGGGACATCGAGAGAGAGAGAGAGGTGTCTCCACTCTAGACCTGACCCAATTTGTCCTCCAAATGTCCTCTGACCCAGAGCCAGGAGGAGGGAGGGAGGGAGGTGGCCCGAGGTCCCCGAGTGCATGGGGACACTGAGGCACTGGGGGGAGGGCCAGGGCCTGGGGACAGAGCTGCTGGCTCTCCCACGTCACTAGCTCACTGGTTCTCCTGCCTCTGCCCCTCTGATTCCCCGCTTCCGTCTGGACATTTCTCCTTCGCATTTGCTCTGGGGCCCTCCCCCGTAGCTTGGCTGCCAGGGGACCCCACTCCCACCTCTGGCCCCCTGGGCCTGGCAGAGGCAGGTGTTAGCTGTGGTCGCTGCTCCGCCGCCGGCTTCGCCACTGGCCTCCTTTATCTGCGCCTGCAGCTGCCTCTGGTGTCCTGACTCAGCACCCAGCAGGGAGGGCAGTTGGGGACAAGGACGTGGCGGGACATCGGCGCCCGCACTGCCCACGGTGGTGACTTCGAGGAGTGTCCACGCGTGACTCCGCGTGGGTCGTATCGTGTAGCTGCGGGGACCACAGCGTGCGCACGCAAGGACCTGCGTGGGACTGTGTGCGTGTGCACGTGTGTGCCTCTGCCAGTCCTGGAACGGCTCTTCGCCCCCTGCCCCACCCCTCACAGGCCACCCACGGCTGGGGCAGCCCCACCGGCCCTGCCTGCACAACCACACTCCTGAGTCCCCACCCCCGCAGGCCTGCTGGCTTCCCCACCTTGCAGCCCTGCGCCCCAGGGACCAGGCCCTTGACCTGTGACCCGCAGCTGTGAATGTCCCCGCAGGGACCGCAGGCCCTGTTTTTAACATCCTCACCTGGAACTGGGGGGGCTCCTTCCTGCCGCTCACAGCCCCCAGGGCCCCATCCCGGCCTGGCGAGCTCCCCCTCGTTCCCAGGACCCTCGCTGGGCTCCAGTCGGAGCCCTGGCCCGGAATGCATGTCCAGCTCCGTGCCCTCTCCCTGAACTCGCCCAATCGCCAGGCCTCAGGCCTACTTTCCAGGAGCTCCTGGAAGGAGCGACCCAGCCGGGAACACCGAGGCGGAGAGTTCGAACACAGCGCGGGGAGGGCCGGTGCTCTGCTGGGGCAGCTGGAGGGACTGAGGATGCAGTGGGCGCCTGGCCACCTCCCCCTGACAGGGCTGGTCCCTGGGGGTCCCGGGGTGCAGCCCCAGGCCCCCTGGACTTAGACCAACTTCTGGCGCTAAGATGGAAACTTCTTCAACAGCCAAGTCCAAGTTTTGGCCAGCTGCCGCAGACCTCCCAGAGCCTCTGCCCGGGTCTCCACCCTCCGGCAGAACACTCACTCCCCGAGGGAGCTGCTGAGACCGCTGGGCAGGGCAGGGGGCCAGCCCCGGGGGAGAGGGCGGAGCTTTCTGGTTGAGCCTCTTCCTTACTGTGTGAGCTTGGGCTAGTGGCCTGACCTCTCTGATCCTTGCGTTTCACAACTGCCGAGTGGCCCAGCACAGGCTGGGGTGGGTGTCACAGGAGGTCCCTGGGGAGGCATCCGAGGGGGCTGCGAACCAGCGAAACATTCCAGGGCAAATACCAGGGAAGCCGGGCGGCGGCAGGGCCCGGGTTTCAACCCCTCATCCTTGATCCTGGCGCCAGTGGGTGGGATCAGGCCCAGAGGGTTTCAACCCCTCATCCTTGATCCTGGCGCCGGCGGGTGGGATCAGGCCCAGAGGCACCCTGCCCCATCTGCACGCTGGGGAGACCACACAGCCTCCTTATGGGCGCAGGTGAGAAGATACCACCACCCACCTTACCATGGCCCCGTCTGGAACAAGGGAGTTTCAAAATAAAGCGTCGGCAGCGTCTGTTTCCTGCAGAGGACCAGCCCTGTTCCCTCCGCCTCCCGGGCTGCGGGGCTCAGCCGGGTCTGTGAAGGGGTCAGGACCCTGAGGGCTGTCCTGGTGGGATGGGCACCTGGAGGGGCAGGTGTACCCCTGTGCACCCCAGGTCCGCAGAGTCAGAGAGCAGGGGTGAGGCGAATGGCCAGGGCGTTCCTGGGGTGACCCCATGGGACCAGGGACACGGAGAGCCGGGCAGCATCAA
>NW_006208060.1:1805589-1806664 GCF_000334495.1 Tupaia belangeri chinensis | reverse complement strand
GGCCCCGCCCCCAGCCCCTTTCCCGCCCACCCCAGAAGAACCAAGTCTTTCAAGTCGCCGTTGCCAGGGCAACCGTTTTACTAGCGTCCACATGGTGGGCACATGTGCGCCCTGCGCCCCGTGTGTCTGCACGCCCCCGCCGTCACGGCCCCCAGCCGGTGTGGGGTGAGCGCAGGCAGCCGAGGGGCAGCTGGCGACCGCTTAATGGTAGCTGTCTGGGGTGGGGGTGGGCTTCTGACCCGGCTGCGTGTGTGCAGGGGGTCTGTGCCTCCCAGACCGGCCCTGTGTGTGTGCACGCATGTGTGTCGTGCGTCCAGCTGTGGAGTGACAGCGTGACTGCGTGTGTCTCACGCCAGGCCAAATGGGAGTGTGTAAGGCCCCGCTGAGTGGGTGTGTATGAGCGTGTGTGTGCATGTGCACGCATGCCTGTGAGCACCAAGGAACACGCGTTTGTGTGTGGGGGCCTGAGCGGCAACTTGGGATTGTGTGCGTGTGTGCGCGTGTGAGCTGCAGGTGAGGGGGCTGCTGGTGCGTCAGCGTGCAAAGCCGTGGGAGGCCGTGACGCGGTGTTCACACCACGGTACTCATCAGGGCGCGGGGATGTGTGTGAGGACGCGGATGGCAACCGAGTGACCCCGCCTGGGATAAGTTTGGGGTTCCATGTGAGAGCGGCGGCCCTCTCTCCCGCTCACTGCCTTAAGGAACCAGCAGTCGTGGCCGACTGGACGCTGCCCCCCGCCAGGCACGGCCACCCACACTCTCTGGGTCCCTCCTGCAGGCCCCGGTACGGGTGGGAAACTGAGGCCGGGAGGGGCGGCCCGAGCTTATACAGGGCAGACCCTGTCCTGCGCGTCCTGGGCCGGGCGGTGGCACGCCCCTCTGGCACGCGCGCTCAGGTGCGCCGCCCGCAGACACATTCCGGCACGCGCCCCGCCTGCACGTGCCCGCACCTCGCGCATCCCCGCGCCGGCGTGTTGTTCTGGCGTGTTGTTCGGGCCCCGTGGGGCGCCAGCGTGCACGTCGGGGCTCCTGGGAAGGCCCAATTCGGATACAAACCCGCCAGGCCGCTGAGATC
>NW_006208060.1:1804567-1805257 GCF_000334495.1 Tupaia belangeri chinensis | reverse complement strand
CGGCCGCGTGGGCGGAGCGGGGGGGCACGGGGTTTCTTAGGCCCCGGCGACGGCGGGAGCCAGGAGTGGGCAAGGGGTCCCCGGAAGAGCTCCGAGGTCACATTGCAGGGAGCCGCCACTTGGGGGGCGCTGGGAGCAGGCGGTGTTGCCAGCCTTAGGGTTCGGCTTGCTGTCCATGGGTTCTAGTGACCAGGAAGGGCTTTCTGGAAAGAGGCCCCGGAGCAGAATTAGGGGGGAACTCCCAATTCTTGGGGTGCTGAGGGTCGTGGGCTGCAGCCACTGCCGTCTGGATGGGTGTGGGTACTGGTTCAACAGAAGGGGGTCTGGGGGCATCTTGGGGCTCCGGATTTATGGAAGGGGCGCCGTCGGGTCCTTGGAGGGGGGACGGAGAACGGCTGCTCTTGGGGAGGTGCTACTCGGGGGGCTTCCCTTGGGGAGCTGGGGCAGGAACTGGGGGTTCTGGCGGAGAGGCCAGCTTCTTTCTGCAGTGGGGCGTGCTGAGGGTGGCGGGCACCAGCCAGGGAGACCTGCGCCACTTAGATCCCAGGAGGGACCTTTGGGGAGGGGCGTCTCGGAGACCCGGCTTTCCCGCAGGGGCGCCGTCGGGGTCCCCGTGGCCCGGGGAGATGCCGTCTATGCGGGTGCTGCGGCCTCCAGACTCCTGCCACCTGCGCTCCGCGGGTCCCCTCG
>NW_006208060.1:1799158-1803641 GCF_000334495.1 Tupaia belangeri chinensis | reverse complement strand
GGCTCGGGAGCCGCCCGAGCAGCCGCAAGAGGGCGTGAAGCCCTTTGGGGGGAGGGGGTCCCTTAAGGGCGAAGACTGGATTTGGGAGCTGCCCTGCTCGCCCTGCCCTTTGTACAAGGCGGCTCCTGGGTTAGCAGGGATCAGGCCCAGGGGGCGGCAGGAGTGGGCAGATTCGAGGTGGGACTGGAGTGAGAAACGCCCTTCCCAGATCCATGCGGTCACCTGCAGGGCCACCAGCCCAACACAGACCGACAAGGCGCGAGCAGGGGAGGGCGGTGCAGGAGGCCAGACCCCTGACGCTCGGCCGCGCTGTCCTCTCCCTGCCCCACATCCGTCTCCGAGTTCCATGACACTCTTTGTCTGTCCCCAGCGCCCCAGGCTGAGGAAGCCCCGATGGGGCGTGACTGGATGTCATTGGAGGCTGGACTCCTCCCCCCCCAGCCTCTCCCCACCCCCATTTTCTTGCTGGGGGGGCGCTCTGGATAGCTCTCCTCATGCTTTTCATCTTCAAACTCTTGAGGTTCGTCGTTCTGGAGCCACTCCGTCTGCACCAAGCTGCAAAGAGCTGGTTTTAGGGGTGCCGGGGAGAAAATGAAACCCCCCTCCTCAACGGGGGACAGTGTTTGAAATTCCTCTGGGGGCTTTTGTCCTCAGGTGTCAGGCCTTGGGTTTCCAGGGTGCAAGCCGAGGGTAGAACTTTTGAGAGTCTGGGGCAGAAGGGAACCACCAAGTTTGCAGCCAGGCACAGGGGACACAAGAGATTGTTTCGACCAATGTTTGCTGACAGCAGGTGGCGGACTGGTGGAGGAGCCGTTGGGCTCTGTCCTTCCAAGGAGACAGACTTAGACCCAAGGACACAGAACTGGTAGAGCCCAGCCTGGGGAGCAAGGATTAAGGAAGACTTCCTGGAGGAGGGGCATTGGAACTGGGGCAATGAAGGATGAGTAGGAGTTTGCTAAAGTAGGAAAAAGGGCAGCCCAGGTGACAGAAACTACATATGCAAAGATTTGGAGGCAGGAAACAGTCTGGGTAGTTTGGGGATATTCAAGGTGCCCTGGTGAGTATGGGAGGAAGAGATGGTTCTGGAAGGCTGATACCACACAAGGGCAGATTCCTGGAGAGAGGGACAGGTCCGGTCCTTAATGCACACAGTGTCACTGGGCTGGGGTGGCTGTGTTAAGCGACTGTGGAATATGTCTTCCTTGTCCCCTGTCGTGGGGCCTCAAGGCCCACCAGGGAGATCGGGGGAAGAGGGGGGGTCTTCCCATGCTGCCCACCTACTGAGAGCCAGCAAGCCCATCGGGAAGCCGGGGCACCCCACTTTGCAGACGAGAAGCAGCCTGGCAAAGGCGCCCCGTGTCCTCCGAGCAGTAAAGCTGCTCTGCTCAGCTCTGAGCTGGGGCGAAGCGGGCGCAGACGGGTCTGGTGCCTGCTGGGGCGGAGGGAGTGCCTGGAGGGCGGCCAGCAGGCGCCCAGACCCCGGGGACTCGCAGGGGCGGGAACGGCAGCGAAGGTGGCCCAGGTGTGCACGGGGACCGGGCCTCTGTGACTGGACGTTTGGGGGTCTCAGAGAGGATGACATTGAAGCAGACAGGGACCACGGAGTTTGCAGCCAGGCCCAGGGGCACAGTCAACCAACGTGTGCTTCCCGTCAAACGAACGACTCAGGCTGGGGGGCCCTGAAACAGATGGAGGCAGCGCGGTGGTGGTTAAGGCGCTGGATCCCGCGTGGCCGGCTGCGCGGTGGAGTCCAGACCTGGGACTTGGAAATCATGCCAGGAGGGGCCCGCAGGTGGCATGGTGGTTCAGGTGAGGGACAACCATGGTTCAAGTCTCGGATCTGGCGGCTTGAAAATCACACCAGGTGCGTGTGCAGGCGTGCCCAAAATCCTAGGAGGAGAGCGACGGAGGGGACATGGCCACCCCGGGGTGGGGGTGACTTCTCACTTTCCCTCTCTTCCTCTGTTTCTCTGTCTGTCTCTCTATAGCAAAAATTAAGAAAGGAAAAGAAAGAGAAGTTAGACAGGCGAGCCTGGCTTGCCGGGGGTGGCCCGCCTTTCCTGCGTGGGGAAACCGAGGCCCAGAAGGGTGTCATGTGTTAGGGGCTCAGGGACCCGAGGCAGGATTTGAACTTGGAGAGATGGGAGCTCTGCGTCCCGGGAAGCTGGGACTGACTCCCGGTCTTCCCCAGCACTAGGGTCAGCCTCCCCTGGGGCCTGTGCCTCAGTTTCCCTTTCTGTCCGATGGCCACCTCCCGCGGCAGCACCCTGGCCTCTCTCCAAGGACTCACGTCTCTCGAGCACCTGCCTGGCCCTGCGCCAAGCCGCTCAGCTGTACCCGGCCTCGTTAGGTTGATCCTGTTACCCCGCCCGGGGAGCCCCTCCCGCCAGCCCAGGCGGCTGCAAGACCAGCCCTGGGCCGGCATGGCCAGCCGGAGTGCCTGGCAGGGCAAGGCGAGAATTTTATGGGCCAGCTGGGCCAGACAGGGCGGGTCTGAAAAGCCGGTGGCCCTGCCACACACAGACACGCACGCGCACACACGGTCCCTTACCTTTCCCTCCCAGTCATGCCTGCTAAGAGAGCTCCAGGTGTGATGGGACATGAGGGGGTGACCCTGTGGGCCCCAAGACCCCTGAAACCTCCACCTGACTCCCCACATTGTCCCCTGTTGTCTCCAACCACACCGGTCACCTCAAATGAGCGGGCATGGTCCCGCTCCTGTATCTTCACTTGGTAGGTTCTCTATTCTCCAGGTCTCAGTGCAAGTGCTTCCTCCTCCAGGAAGCCCTCCATGACTACAGTTGCTAGTGCTTTATCTGGCTCTGTGGCTGCATGGCCGTAGTTATCCCATATTTGTGATCTGCCTCCCCTGCAAGATGGTGAGCGTGTCCAGGAAGGGCCCAGGTTGGCCTTGGTTTCAGTATCTTCACTTGGTAGGTTCTCTATTCTCCAGGTCTCAGTGCAAGTGCTTCCTCCTCCAGGAAGCCCTCCATGACTACAGTTGCTAGTGCTTTATCTGGCTCTGTGGCTGCATGGCCGTAGTTATCCCATATTTGTGATCTGCCTCCCCTGCAAGATGGTGAGCGTGTCCAGGAAGGGCCCAGGTTGGCCTTGGTTTCAGGTTGGCCCTGGCATGCAGTAGGAGCTCCGTAATTTGTTTTTTTGTTTTGTTTGTTTTTGTTTTGCCATAGGATGTGTGTGCTCGCCAGAGACAAAGAGAGAGAGAGAGAGACAGAGAAAGGGAAAGTGAGAAATCACCCCCCCGGGGGAAGGCCACGCTGCAATCTTTTCTCCTCCATTCTCCTCCTGGGATTTTGGCCACATATGCACTAGTGCCCAGCATGGTTTTCAAGCTGCCGGGTCTGGGACTCGAACCGCGTCGGCCATGTGGGAGTGCAGGGCCTTTAACCCCCACTTCAGAGGCTGGCCCCAGCTCCACAGGTTGGGAGGTTCATGTGCCGGGGGCAGAACGTGGCCTTGCCCTCTGGGCGTCCTGCCTTCTGGGCCTTTGACATGCTAGTTCTGTTCTGCTGTGTGTCTTGGAGAAAACCTCTTCCCTCTCTGAGTCTCAGTGCCAGGTTTCTCAAACACCAGGGCCTACCGCCCCTCCCCTGCTTCTCTTCTCAGAACTCCTCATGTCCCCAAAAGCCAGGGGGCGGCCCCGGGTGTCCCCGAGAAAGCCGATCTGGAGCCAGACCCAGGCCTGCCCCTCAGCTTAGCTGCTTATTTGCTGTGTGATCTTAAGCAAGTCACTTAGCCTCTCTGAGCCTCAGTTTCTCCAGGTGGAAAACGAGGCTATGAATCACAGGGATTGTGGTGGGACTAAACGGATGGGGAGCGCTTAGCACGGGCCCTGACGCTCAAGTAAAATGGCAGCCTTGTCAGGGCCTAACGTTGTTCTTGCTAGGGTGGCCACAGAGCATGTAAGCATGGAGAGGAGAGGGTGATGGAACTGGGGCTTTGAGGGATGCATAGGAGTTTGCCCGACCACCTAGATTCAAATCCCAGCTCAGACGCTTACGCTCTTTGACCCCGAGAAAGACACTTCGCTTCTCTGGACTCGGTTTTGCCGTCTAGGGAGTGAGCAGAACCCAGTCCACACCTGGCTGTGGGTTACTGCGTGGACGGAGCTCAGAGCAGGACCAGTTGTCGCTGTTAGCGCGAGCTGGTGTTGGCTGTTATTATTATTGCTCACCGCTGCTACGATCACCGAGCAGCGAGCACAGGCCTTCCGAGAAGCCGCCTTCCCTGTCTCTCCACCCCGGCTTTGCTTGGAAGGATGCGCACCCTGAGTTTCTCGAGGCGGGCTCGGGCTCGGGCTTGCAGCAGCGGGGAGCCAGCGATGGTTCTAACAGCTCCACCCTCGGCGTCTGTGTTCGGGGAGAAGACGGGGCAGCCTGGCAGGGTCGGCCGGGGGTGTATGTGTCTGCCCCCCACGTGAAGCCTCCCCCAGGCTGGGCCCCGGGCCCCCCCGCCGGCGGCA
>NW_006208060.1:1798078-1799101 GCF_000334495.1 Tupaia belangeri chinensis | reverse complement strand
CCACGGCCCCGGCCTCCCCGTCCCCCCACAGGGTGGGGCCGGGCCCTGGGGCCCTCCGAGGGAGTGGGTGCATTTTTGTGGGCTGTGGGATTTTGTTTGTTGTTTTCCAAAACCATTGAATCTGGCCTTGAGAGGGGCCTGAACCCGTGGCCGAGTCCGGCCCCACTTGGGGCCTCAGTTTCCCCATCACAGAACCCCAAGAAGCCCGCAGGGCTGTCTGGGAAAAGGTGAACACAGCTGCCCTGGGAGGGCCCAGCTGCCAGCCCCGGAGCTGTCGGTGCCCGCAGGGAAACCGAGGCACGGACACGCACTTGTGGGTGAGCCCAGGCCCGTAGTCCAGCGGCCTCCAGGGCCCCGATGGTGGCGTCGTGCTGCTTGGCGAGGCACCCAAGGGGAGGTTCAGGTTTCGGCTCAGGCCTGAGACCCCCCTGGTATGCCAGGGCGCATGCCCGTGACGTGGGGCTGGCAGAGGCTGGCGGTGGGTCGCGGCGTGGGGACCCTGTGGGGGCCTCTCTCTCATCCATGGAAGAAAGAAATACACTTTAGAAAAAGAAAACGTAGGGCCGGCAGATGCCCGCTGGACTCCCACATGGCTGACTGTGGTTCAAGTCCTGGACCCGGTGCCTTGAAACTCACGGTGTGGCCGTCCTCCCTGGGGGGTGATTTCTCACCTTTCCTCTTTCTGTCTCTGTCTCACTCTCTCTCTCTGGTGAGTGCACGTGCCCCAAGGCAAAAACCTCTACTAAAAAAGTAATAACTAATAAAATGCACTACGTGCACGCATGGGAGTGAGAAGCACGTGCCCACGGCTCGGCACGCCGTGCCCCCTTCCTCCAGTCTCCCGACCCCAGGCCCCTGGGCACGCGTGCACCGGGCGGTGGGCAGGCTGACCGGGCACGGGCCGTAAGTGCCGCAGGCCTGTGTGTGCCTTTCTGCAGCCCAGTAAGCCGCGGGCCGTCCTCAGGTCACCTCTAGGCCAGCCTGTAGCCCAGTGTGTAAGGAAGCCGGATCCCACGGGCCCCG
>NW_006208060.1:1795692-1797967 GCF_000334495.1 Tupaia belangeri chinensis | reverse complement strand
GGGTGTCCAGTGACGGTCACTTACAGACGGGGAAACAGGCTCACCGTGGGGAAGGGGCTTGCCCAGGCTGCCCAGCCAGCCGGGAGGGGGCAGAGCCGGGATCCAGTCCCCGCCGTCCGGAACATGTGCTGCGTGTGCATGCTTGTAGATGTGTGTGCATGCTCACAGATGCGTGTGCGTGCTCGTAGACGTGTGTGCATGCTCACAGGCGCGTGTGTGTGCTCACAGATGCGTGTGCGTGCTCACAGACGTGTGTGCGTGCTCACAGACGCGTGTGCGTGCTCATAGACGTGTGTGCATGCTCACAGGTGTGTGTGTGTGCTCACAGACGTGTGTGCGTGCTCACAGACGCGTGTGTGTGCTCGTATAAACACACCCCACGTCCGTGCCTGCCCCAAAGCCCAGTGAAGTGGAGCGGGGTAGCAGGGATGGCGGCGTGACCACACCCCGCCGGGGGGATCTTTCTTCCCCGTCTCTCTCTCCCCATCTCTCTGGCGTGCACGTGGCCTCTGGCCACTAACAAAGAAACGAAATGTAAAGGGCCTTCCATCTAAGAGGGTGTCCAGTGACGGTCACTTACAGACGGGGAAACAGGCTCACCGTGGGGAAGGGGCTTGCCCAGGCTGCCCAGCCAGCCGGGAGGGGGCAGAGCCGGGATCCGGTCTCCGCCGTCCGGAACCTGTGCTGCGTGTGCGTGCTTGTAGATGTGTGTGCATGCTCACAGATGTGTGTGCGTGCTCATAGACATGTGTGCATGCTCACAGGCGCGTGTGTGTGCTCACAGACGCGTGTGCGTGCTCGTAGACGTGTGTGCGTGTTCACAGGCACGTGTGTGTGCTCACAGACGCATGTGCGTGCTCACAGATGCTTGTGCGTGCTCGTAGTCGCGTATGCATGCTCACAGACGCGTTTGCATGCTCACAGACGCTTGTGCGTGCTCACAGACGCGTGTGCGTGCTCGTAGTCGCGTATGCATGCTCACAGACGCGTGTGCATGCTCACAGACGCTTGTGCGTGCTCACAGACGCGTGTGCATGCTCATAGTCACGTGTGCATGCTCACAAACGCGCGTGCGTGCTCACAGACGCGCGTGAGTGCTCACAGACGCGTGTGCGTGCTCACAGACGCGCGTGCATGCTCACAGACGCGTGTGCGTGCTCACAGACGCACGTGCGGCCGCCCCTGCGTGCTTCCCCCGCCTGGCTCTCACTCTGCAGCAGTGACCATGCCGAGAACCACCAGCAAGCTCTGCTGTGTCCTCCCTGGCCTTCCCGTAGGGCTGGGCAGCCCCAGTCAGGCCCTCGCTGCGGGTGGGGAAACTGAGTCACGGGAAAGGAGCAGGTGGAGAAGGGTGTGCATGGAGGGAGGCCCCCCATGAGCAAACTCGTGTCTCCGTGAACAGAACGACCCATCTACCCTTCTGGAGACTTCCAGTCCAGTGAAGACGCATGGACAGGCATGACGCTGGCAGAACTGGGCAGCAGAGAGGGGCACCAGTGGAGGGTGGCCAAGATGGAGAGCAGAGCCGAAGGGTCGTGGGAGCTGGGGTTCTAGCGGATGAGTAGGAGTTTGCCAGACAAGGACAGACCCCGATTCCAGGTCTGCCCTGGACTGGGAGAGATGACTGTGTGGAGTCCCAGAGTCCCCTCCCCTCTTCCTCTCTCACGGTGGTGGAGGTGGGGGCAGCTGTGAAGCAGGTGTCTTCTGGAGACCAGGAGTTCTAGGGGGCCGGGACTACAGACCCCGGGATGGATGTGTGTCTGGCGGCATCCCTGGGAAGACAGTATTTCCTGCACCACCAGAAAGCCGGCAGAAACAGCCACTCACACCCCCGACACACCCACACACACCCGGCTGTCTGCTCCTGGAGGGCGGCAGGGCTCTGCCCAGCTGTGTGACTTTGGGCTCTGCCTCTCCCTCTCTGGGCCCCAGCACTGGGGATGTGGAGCCCTCCGGCGAGGAGGCGAGAGCTCGCCTAAAACCCTTGCTGCAGAGAAGTCTCCGGGCTGTGGCCAGGGAAGGGATGCAGCCAGGCCCTGTCTAGGTAGTGCAGGTGGCCCGAGATGCTGTGAGGACCGGGCCGGCCGGGTGGGGGGTGGGCAGGGCGCCTCCCTCCAGAGCCCCCACTCTCCCGCCCGCGTTCCTGGCTCCCTTGGCCCCGGTTCTATGCCCACCCCAGGATCCGGGGTCTTTGCAGCTGCAGCCCGGCAGCCCTGGCAGCGTGGTCACCTCTGCCCTGTGTGTGTGTGTCTGTGTGTGTGTGTGTGTGTGTGTG
>NW_006208060.1:1791602-1794370 GCF_000334495.1 Tupaia belangeri chinensis | reverse complement strand
CCGCGCCCCTGGGGGCGGGGGCACCTCTGCCCTGTGTGTGTGTGTGTGTGTGTGTGTGTGTGTGTGTGGCAGCCCCGGGGCCCGAGCACAGATGGTGGTGGGCATGCTGCCACAGCTCCGGGTCCCCCCGTGCACGCAGGGCTGAGTCCTCCCGGCCAGGCTCCTGTGCCTGCTGTCTGCGTCAGCTGCGAGAGAGTGCGTCTGTGTGCGAAGGCGTGCAAATGCTTGAGCGTGGGGGGAGTGTGAGAGGGAACCAGCCTGGTGCGTGTGAGCACGTGATGTGCATGTGAGCGTGTGTGAGTGGGCGTGTGCACCCACCCTCACGTGAGCCTGTGTGCGTGTTCTAGTGTGGGCATGCACTAGCGCCCGAGTTTGAAGACCCCAAGTGTGATTCTGAGTGTGAGCACAAAAGCTCCCGAGTGAGAGCGGCCGTCTGGTAGCACAAGAACTCACTAACGTGTGGACGTGGTCATGTCCACGTATGTGTGCTAACGTTTGGGCATCCGTGTGGAAATAGCCGCGTGTGCACAAGTGATGGTGTTCCGGTGCGTGCACAGACGTGTGAGTGCATGCGTGGGAGTGTGAACACACCCGCATGTGCGAGTGTAACTGTGCTTGGCTATGAAGATGGAGAACAGGAGCGTGAGTGTGAGAAGGCCTGCATGTGTGGGTCTCAGGCTGCCAGAGCAGGTGCGTGCGTGGTGTGCAAGTGGGTCTGTTTGTGCAAATATACCCAGGTGGGCGAAGGGGTGGGAGTGGGGTGCATGTGCGGCGGTGTTGGTGTGCACATGAGAGTGATCCCTCTGTGTGTGAGACCCTGGGTGTAAGTGAGACCCTGGGTGTGCAGGACTGAGAGTGATCCCTGCGTGTGAGACCCTGGGTGTGCAGGACTGAGAGTGATCCCTGCGTGTGAGACCCTGGGTGTGCAGGACTGAGAGCGATCCCTGCGTGTGTGAGACAGGGGGCCGGGTTGCAGGACTGAGAGCAATCCCTGTGTGTGAGACCCTGGGTGTGCAGGACTGAGAGCGATCCCTGTGTGTAAGTGAGACCCTGGGTGTGCAGGACTGAGAGCGATCCCTGTGTGTAAGTGAGACCCTGGGTGTGCAGGACTGAGAGCGGTCCGTGCGTGTGAGACCCTGGGTGTGCAGGACTGAGAGTGATCCCTGTGTGTGAGACCCTGGGTGTGCAGGACTGAGAGCGATCCCTGCGTGTAAGTGAGACCCTGGGTGTGCAGGACTGAGAGCAATCCCTGCGTGTGTAAATGAGACCCTGAGTGTGCAGGACCAAGAGCAATCACTGTGTGTGAGACCCCCGGGTGTGCAGGACTGAATGCATGCGTGTGAACCTGCAGAGCACACACACATACGCCCCGTCCTCTGCCACGCCCGCATCCCCCCCTCCCTGCCGGGTCCCTGCCAGACACAAACCAGTTGGGTGACCCCCGCACAGAAGGGCCCATTGTTAACCTGGCTTATCAGCCTTCAGCCCTGCTGCCCCCCCTGCTGCTGCCCCCACCAGAGCTGGGGGTGTCTGCAGCCCCAAGGCCATCGGGCTGGCTCCGCATCCCCCCTCAGTGCCCCGTTAACCCCCTAAACAGCCATGGACCCCCGGAGCCCAGCGCTTGTTCCTGACTGAGGATGCGCGGCCGCGGGCCCAGAGGGTGTCCCCTCCCTGGTGGTCACGCCACCAGCATTCAGATCCTCACTCTGTAGCCTTGCGTGTGTCACCTCGCCACTCGGGACCTCAGTGCCCATTTGTAAAACGGGGAAAGGGAGCCAGCAGGTGGCATGGAGGTGAAGGGGGCTGGATCCCAAGTGGCCAACAGCACAGTTCGAGTCCCAGACCCAGTGACTTAGAAACGCACCAGTGTGTGGGGACCAGCAGTTAGCGTAATGGCTCTGTCGCTGGACTCCCACGTAGTTGACCGTGGTTCGCATCCCAGACCTGGTGGCTTAAAACTCACACCGGGCGCGTGTGCGTGCGTGCCCAAGATCCTGAGAGGAGAATGGAGGAGAAGGGATTGCGGCGTGACCATCCCCTCTGGGGGGTGATTTCTCGCTTTCTGTCTCTCTGTCTCTCTCTGTCTGTCTGGCCAGTGCACGCGCCCTATAGCAAAAATCTCTCCAAAAAAATAAATAAATAAACGCACCAGTGTGTGTACGTGTGCGCCCAAAGTGCAAAGCCGAGGCTGGAGAAGGGATTGCGGTGTGACTGTCGCCCGGGGCACCCTTTCTCACGCCCCCTCTCTGTCTCTCTGTAGCACGCACCCTCACCCTAGAGTAGATTTTCTTTTTAAAATGGGGATGAGGGGATTCCTGGTTCCTAGGTCTGTCATGAGGCTGACGTGACCGAACGCGTGCAGATGTACACCGTCTGGGCACGACCTGCCCCGTCCCCGCTCTGCCCTCCCTCCTCCACTCTCCCCTCACCCACTCTGCTGCAGCGATGGGCCTCCTTTCTGCCCCTGCAACATGCCTGCCCCAGGGCCTTTGCGCTGGCCGTGCCTCTGCCTGGGACCCCTGCCCTGCTACTTTCCGACACCCAGTCCCCCATGCTTGGATCTTAGTGCATTTGTCACCTCCTCCGGGAGGCCCTCCCTGACCACCCCAGTGACTTGAACTCCCTCAAATGTGTCTCATGCTCCTTTGCCGTGTTCGCCTCCATTGCACTTGCCCGAAATCATTTTATTCCTTGTTGTTCGTTTGCCGAGGGTGTGTGCTCTGCCAGATTGGGGGGGGGGGGGGGGGACCCACTTGAACGGGGGAGGA
>NW_006208060.1:1790270-1791199 GCF_000334495.1 Tupaia belangeri chinensis | reverse complement strand
TCGTGTACGCGGCGGCTCTCTTTCTCTCTCTCTCTCTCTCTCTCTCACTCTCTCTCGGGTTAAATTCAAAATAATACGATGGGACCAGCAGGTGGCACAGTGGTTAAGGTGCTGATCTCCCACATGGCCAGCTGCAGTTTGATTCCCGGACCTAGCAGCTCCACACTCACCTAAGGCGCGTGCACGGCCCCCAATCTCCAGAGCAGAATGGAGAAGGGATTGCGTGTGGCCATCCCCTCTGGGGAGTGGTTTCTCGCGTTCTCTCACTGTCTCTGCGAGCACAACCCCTTATAGCAACATTGTGGCAAATAAATAAATGAAGAAGGAACGGATGGTTTCCTGAACAGGGCTGGTGCCATGTTAGAGCAGCAGGCGGGATGCCCAGGCCCTCCTCGCAGTCTGAGATACCTGACGCGGCTTCTTCATTCACTCACTCACTCATTCATTCACACATTCGTGGGAGGAGTCTTGCAGAAGTCTTGTGTTGGAGCACCGCCCGGTCCCTGTCCTGCTGGCGTCTCAGTTTATGGCTCCACTTCCGGTCTCTGTACGGAGATACGGAGGCCTTCCTGGGGGAGTCGGCGCTGGGCCTGGTACACAGCTGGCCTTAGTACATGTCCCGGCTACTTCCTGTCTGCTGGTGTATCTTCCACCTGCACATCCACTGGGTGGAGGGTGCAGGGAGGAGGTGGTCCGAGTCAGCGTGCTCATCACCCCCCTGCAGTGTAGACTGCTGCAAATAACATGCAAATAAATGCAAGTCGTATGCAAATGAACACAAATGCCACGCAAAGCAACGCTCCCCGCAGCTGCACAGCCTGAGGTGCGCGCATGGGGGCGCCCTGCGAGCGACCCTGCAGGCCGAGCCCGGGCGCGGAGCTGGCCCCTGCGCTGA
This sequence comes from Tupaia belangeri chinensis, assembly GCF_000334495.1. Lineage (NCBI taxonomy): Eukaryota > Metazoa > Chordata > Mammalia > Scandentia > Tupaiidae > Tupaia > Tupaia belangeri. Next base: position 1,790,304 of record NW_006208060.1, on the reverse strand, counting down.
CCGGCGTCCAGTGGGGCTTTCAGTGCTCCGTGTA
>NW_006208060.1:1787629-1789574 GCF_000334495.1 Tupaia belangeri chinensis | reverse complement strand
GCGCTGGCCGTGCCTCTGCCTGGGACCCCTGCCCTGCTACTTTCCGACACCCAGTCCCCCATGCTTGGATCTTAGTGCATTTGTCACCTCCTCCGGGAGGCCCTCCCTGACCACCCCAGTGACTTGAACTCCCTCAAATGTGTCTCATGCTCCTTTGCCGTGTTCGCCTCCATTGCACTTGCCCGAAATCATTTTATTCCTTGTTGTTCGTTTGCCGCGGGTGGTGGGGGGGGGGGGACGAGACACCTTTCATGGGGGATGGTCACACCACAACCCCTTCTCCTCCAGCCCTCCCTATCTGCAGCATTTGGACTTGCACACTCGTGCACCGGGGCGTTTTTCAAGTCGCCGTGTCTGGGACTTGAACCACGCAGTCAGCCGTGTGGGGTCCAGCTGCCCTACCCACAGGGGCGCTGGCTGGCCTTTATTCCTGTTCGTTTCTTCGCACAGTGGCCTTTCCTAGCACAGGAGCTGGGTCTGTCTTGGTTTTCGTTTCCTAGGAGTTCTCAGGGCGCATCATAGATGCTCGCTCCATAAACACTGGGCGAGTGGATGGACTCCCTTGGAGGGGATGGGGTGAGGGGTGGAGTCTTGGGCTGGGTCCAGTATACAGTCAGTACTTAATAAATGAAGGAGGGGGGCCGGCAGGTGGCGTGGGGGTGAAGGCGCTGGGCTCCCGCATGGCCGACCGCGGTTTGAGTGGCTCTCTTTCTCTCTCTCTCTCTCTCTCTCTCTCGGGTTAAATTCAAAATAATACGATGGGACCAGCAGGTGGCACAGTGGTTAAGGTGCTGAACTCCCACATGGCCAGCTGCAGTTTGATTCCCGGACCTAGCAGCTCCACACTCACCTAAGGCGCGTGCACGGCCCCCAATCTCCAGAGCAGAATGGAGAAGGGATTGCGTGTGGCCATCCCCTCTGGGGAGTGGTTTCTCGCGTTCTCTCACTGTCTCTGCGAGCACAACCCCTTATAGCAACATTGTGGCAAATAAATAAATGAAGAAGGAACGGATGGTTTCCTGAACAGGGCTGGTGCCATGTTAGAGCAGCAGGCGGGATGCCCAGGCCCTCCTCGCAGTCTGAGATACCTGACGCGGCTTCTTCATTCACTCACTCACTCATTCATTCACACATTCGTGGGAGGAGTCTTGCAGAAGTCTTGTGTTGGAGCACCGCCCGGTCCCTGTCCTGCTGGCGTCTCAGTTTATGGCTCCACTTCCGGTCTCTGTACGGAGATACGGAGGCCTTCCTGGGGGAGTCGGCGCTGGGCCTGGTACACAGCTGGCCTTAGTACATGTCCCGGCTACTTCCTGTCTGCTGGTGTATCTTCCACCTGCACATCCACTGGGTGGAGGGTGCAGGGAGGAGGTGGTCCGAGTCAGCGTGCTCATCACCCCCCTGCAGTGTAGACTGCTGCAAATAACATGCAAATAAATGCAAGTCGTATGCAAATGAACACAAATGCCACGCAAAGCAACGCTCCCCGCAGCTGCACAGCCTGAGGTGCGCGCATGGGGGCGCCCTGCGAGCGACCCTGCAGGCCGAGCCCGGGCGCGGAGCTGGCCCCTGCGCTGACCGGCGTCCAGTGGGGCTTTCAGTGCTCCGTGTAAATGTTTACACCGGGCTGGCCGCCAGGCTCCGCGCGGCCCAACACCAAGCGGTTTCGGGGGGAGGGGGGGAATGTAAATGGGGGCTAGGGGCTGTAAAGGGGGGCTAGGGGCCACCCGGCGGCAAAGTGGGGGCTGGGGGAATAGGCGTGAGTTATTAAGCGCCTACTGCATGCGGGAGCACACGCGAGCAGGCAGTCACAACATCCAGCAACCAGTGCAGTGATGGGGGAAGTTCGGGGCCCCAGAGGGTGCCCCTCGGCCGGCCTGGGGAGTGTGGGAGGCAATCTGGGAAGACTTCCTGGAGGAGGCACGGTGGCAGCTGAGAGTGATAAGAG
>NW_006208060.1:1784329-1787592 GCF_000334495.1 Tupaia belangeri chinensis | reverse complement strand
GACACGCACTCAATGTCTGGCAGAGCGCTGGTTCATGATTGCCCAGTTTGGGGTGCCACTTTGTCCCCGTGGGCGCTCAGAGAGGGGCAGGGGCAGGGATCTGCTCAAGGACCCCAGCAGGCAAGAGAGTCTCAACCCCATCCTAAGCGACCCTCTTCCTCAGTCTTGTCCCACAGCGCCACCTAGCGAGAATCCCTCCCCTTCTTTCCCTCTGGCCTGGGTCAGTGGGCTGCAGGGCCTTTGCACTGGCCGTCCCCCCCCCCCCCGCTGGCCGTCTCCTGGCCTGGACTCTGGGACCCCCAGCTGGGGGCGCTCCCATCACCCCCGGTACAGACCCACCCCCTCCTTCGTGGGCCTTCGCACAGCCCCGTTCAGTGGTTCCTTAATGAATCATTGCTGTTATTACTGATCATTAGGCAGGGCTGTTCAAAGCCGGGGCCCACTGCGCCCGCAGGGCCTGGCCCCGCACCCTGCACCCCGCTGGCTGCCCGAGGGACGCCGGCTGACCCTCGCGTGCCTGCAGGCCGACGATGCAGCGCTGGAAGGCGGCGGCCCTGGCCTCGGTGCTCTGCAGCTCCGTGCTTTCCATCTGGATGTGTCGCGAGGGCCTGATGCTCAGACACCGCCTCGGACCCGCGCTGGCCCCGCTGCGCCGCCCGCCGCGGACCCTGGACGCCCGGATCGCCCGCCTGGCCCAGTGTAAGCCCCTGCCTGTAGAATCCGAGACCCGGACACAGGGTAGCCACAGTGGGCGCCCAGGCAGTGCCGTGGGAAGCGGGGGTCACGGAGAGGTTTCCAGATGGGCCGGAGGGAGGTTGCAAATCCCCCCAGCGGCCTGGCGGGTGGGGTGGCCGCTGGGAACCAGGGTCTTGCAGCTCAGCTGTCACAAGGAATTAGGCTCGGTCCTGCAGGGCCGTGGGGGCAGATGGAGATTAGACCTGGGCATTGGGCCCGGAGGCCCCCGGAGCGCCACGGGGGTGGAGGACGAGGGAGTACAGCCCCAGGGCCCTGCTGACCTGCCTGGGTGCACGAGGACCAAGGGAGAGACAGAGAGACCTCGAAATGGGAAGAGGCCCACAGACTGAGAGAGGACCAGGGAGACAGAGACGGCCTGCCTAGGGAGAGGGGAACGCCCACCGAGGGGCGTGGCCCTGGCCCGGCTCCCCACCCGCCCCTGGCGCCTGCCCCCTGCAGGTTCGGAGGGTGCGTGGGCCCCGACCTCGCGTGCGCGGCGCACTTGTCCACGCGGGCGGCAGGGGCTCAGATGCAGGCCGGGCGTGTCAGGGCGCCTGCGGGCGTGGGCCGCAAGCACGCCTGTGTGCACGTCGGAGCCCGCCCTGCCAGCCCACACAATCCTCTCTTCTTGTCCTTACAATGGACAAGGGTGGCCGCCAGCGTGAGCTCCACTTCCGCCCCGCCCCCCAAGCAGAAAAACCCTTCCTAGGATACTGGGTCCCAGGAGGGGCCCCAAAAGCCAGCGCTCCAGGACCTGCGGGCAATGCTCTAGTGGAGGAATTCCAGGCACCTGGAGAGGTCTCAGCCACGGGCGCGGGCCTGCCTGCCTCGCATACTGTCCCTGAGCCCAGCCCTGCTGGGGGAGCAACCGGATGCTGCAGGCCCTGGACCGAATGCGGTGGTAGAGTTTCAGGCCTGCGGGGTGGTAGGGGCTTCTCAGCACCAGACCCCAGCAGGTGCCAGCTCTGCTGTAGGGCCGCGGCCACAGACATACCAACCGCGCACCTGTTTTTCCTGGCACCCCTTGAATAGCTGCCCACGCACCTCTGGGGTGGGAACAGTAATGATGGCATTTGAAGGACCTGAAGTGGGCTGGGCCCGCACCCAACCCCACAGCACTGCCCCTGGGCTTGCAGAACATGGTCACGCAGTCCCTCCGCCCCAGCCAAGACAGGGCCATCACCTGCCGGAAGCTGCACAGCTCAAAGTGGCAGAGCGGGTTCAGGGCCAGGGTTTGCCTGGTTTGAGACCCCTGTGGGAACAGACACCCACCCTCCGGGCCTCCCAGGAAGTGCATTCCTCGGCCAGCCAGGGCCAGCCAGGCGGCCCTGCGCAGGTGAGACTGGACTCCCCCGAGCTCCCCTCCCACCCCCCGCTGGGGGCTCTGGGGCTGGCAGCCTGGTGCCTGCAGTTCCCTGGCCTCACTGTTTGCTGTTCGGCCTCTGCTTGTCTCCTGGGGCTGCGGGGTCTGGGGCAGGGCCAGCCGCTTGGATAATAAATTTAGGCTGCGGAGTGCTGGGAATCTGTGACCCAGGGCACCTCCCAGCAACCGTGGGAGAAGAGGGCTGGTCTTGGGCCAAATGTGGGTGACCGTGAAGGCCTGAACACCATCCTCTGGGCCTCCCCTACCTGCCCTCGGCCACCTGCCAGAGGTGTGACCTTGGCCAAGTGTCTGCCCGCTTGGGTGCTCAGTTTCCTCACTCGGAACATGAGGGGCGCCCTGACGGTAGCTGCTGCCACCCCCTGGGATGGGGGCCCCACATAGGCCTCGTCCACTGCAGGCCTCAATGCCTGTTGCTCCTCCCTGAGTTCTGAGAAACCTGAACACCCCACTTTGGTTTGCCAGGTGGGGAATAAACACACTGCACTGTGGGTGGCAGGGAGCGGGGGGTGTGAGCGGTCCAGGGGCCCGGAGAAGACCTGGGGGCCTTGGGTGGAGGACCTAGCAAGTTAGACAATGACAGCCTAGCTACAAGGGGAGAGACAGGGGTAGGAAGCAGCCCCTCCACGCAGCCCAGAGAGGGTGCCCCTGCCCTGCAGCGGCGGCATAGGGCTGGATCCAGGCGAGGTTGGGAAAGTGAACCGGTGGGGAGGGCAGTCGTGGGGAAGGGTTGAGGAAGCCCAGGGGAAGTGAGTTAGAGACCCCAGCCAGGGCAGCTCAAGGCAGGGTGGGCTGGAAAGCAGCCCCGGACACCCAGGTGGGGTGTCCCCTTTTCTGGGGCAGAGGTGCAAGGTGCAGAGAGGGCTGCTGCTAGGCCTGGGGACCTGGAATGGGTCTGAGTATGTATCCGCCCGCAGCAGCCGCAGTGCCGCCCAGCGAACGGGCAGGATACCTGGGATCTGGGAGTGAGGAGCAGACGCAGGGCAGGGGCTCCCTCCCCACGCACACTCCCCCACTGACCCCGCTCCCTCTCTCCCTCCCTTCGCAGACCGTGCACTGCTGCAAGGCGCCCCGGACGCGGTGGAGCTGCGGGAGCTGACGCCCTGGGCCGGGCGCTCCCCTGGTCCGCGCCGTCGAGCCGGGCCCC
>NW_006208060.1:1780267-1784164 GCF_000334495.1 Tupaia belangeri chinensis | reverse complement strand
TCCTGTACGGCCACAGTCGCTACCACACGGTGCGCGAGCTGTCGGCGAGCGAGTGCGCCTGCGTGTGACCCTACCTCACCGGGCCCGGCCAGGCGGCAGCCACGCCCCCCGCCCCGACGGCGCGCACCGTCCTGCCGGGCCTGCCCCGTCACAGACTGCCCATGCGCAGAAGATCCCGTCGAGAACACAGGACTCTCGCGATAACTGTATCGATATAAAGTGTGGGAAATCGCGCCCGGCTCGTAGTTTGCGCTGATGGTGGGTGGGCAGGACGCTGTCAGGGAGCAGGAAGCTCCCCTGTGCAGAGGCCGTTTGCGGGGTACAGAAAGGAACGCGGGTGGGCGTGGGCTTGTGCGCCGGGGCCCTCCCACCTGCCTGCTGGCCCCTTTGCACCTCCCTGGGGCATCCCCACCACGAGTAAGAACTTGGGTGCACCTGCTTCGGGGCGCGTTGGGATTGGTGGAGGATGGCGAAGCCACAGCGACGACGAGACTGAGGTCCAGGTGGCCCCAAGCCCCCTCTGCGAACGGCCAGTCCGCTGACTAAAAATACCCGCGGCTTCCCACCTCCTGGCGGGGACAGGTCTGGGTTGAGTGCCAACGCTGTCCAGCCCGAAGCCGGCGCCTGCTGGGGCAGCACCGAGTCCCCTGGGTCCTGGGCCCATAAACGCCCTGGCCGGGCCTCAAGGGGGGATTTACGATGAGTCCCTGCAGAGGATGGAAAAAACCCGGCGCGGTGTTTAGATTTGCCCGCGGTGTCACCTTGATGCTTGGCAGGCCCCCGACGAGCGGGGTGTTTGGTTCCCAGACCGCGGGGAGAGTCTGCGGGTCCCACGGTCGGAGGAGAGCTGGGGAGGGGGCGCTGCAAGCCCAGGGCTGGCACCCACAGGCCAGAGGGGACCCTCCCCTCCTGCCCCTAAAACTGGGGTGTCTTGAGAGTACCGCTTTCCCCTCCCCCAGACAGCTTCTCTGTAGGCGAAGTCCCCTCTCCCCTTCCTTCCTCCACACCCCAGACTGGGGGCTCTCAAGGGCGGGGTTCACTCTTCTTTCCCCAGATGGGCGTCCTAGGGCATAGTCCTTCCCCGCCTCCCTCATCCCTAGGCTGGGCCCCTTCCCCTCTACCGGCACAGTCCAGCACAGTCCGGCTCAGGACCACCCTCTAACCACCGAGTCCTCCCCCACACTCAGTCCCCCTCCCATCGGGAAGGGTCACTCAGCCCCGGGAACATCCCCAGCTCCCTGCTCCCCGGAACCAGCTGCAGCTAACAGGCAGGACTTCCTGGGGCCCTGCAAGCGGGGCTCCTCGGCAGGCACCAGCCTGTGGGTGGTCTCCCTGAAAGGCAGTTTCAGGCCGGGGCTGGCTGGGGTCCCCGCCTGCTGCCCCAGTTGTCTCCCTCTGAGGTTTGAGGTGGCAGAGGTTTCTCCACGGTTTGGGCTGACTCAGCCCTGCCGTGGGGGGGAAGCTGGGGTCCCCAGGCGCTGCGGGAGCGGAAGTGGTGGTTGTTCAGAGCCTCAGTTTCCCCATCCCTAACGGCTCAGGAGCGCAGTTGTCCGGGACACTGGCCTTCCAGCCCACGTCGGTGGCCCCCGGAGTACCCCTCGTGCGTCTGCACGTGAGCCTGCATGCACTGTCCCCAGCCCCCTCCCCCCCAGACCTCTGCCTCCTGTCTCCCACTCGACGCCGACATCCCCACCACAGGGCACTGGCCCAGCCCGCCGGAGAATTGAAGCGTAAACAGCAGTCCCCACAGGCCCCCGGGACTGGGGTTCCTAGCAGTGCACGCCACCCGAGGGAGCTGGGGTCACAGCCACGTGCACACACAGGACCCTCGGCCCGGGCTCTCACACGCAGGATGGCACTCAGAGAGGGCCTGTCACTGTCCCACACTCAGACACACTCCTGGGGCCACACGCTTGGTCTCGGCTCACATAGCCACTGCGCACAGACACACGTGGCCACACGGCATGGCGCCGCAGGTGCACACACTGTCACGACCCCATCGTCACTTCCAGTGATGGGTGTGTGCCAGCCATGCACACTGACCCCCAGCCCTGCACACACCCAACTGACATGACACAGCTTCACGTGCCCTCCCTCTTGGGGGTGGGAGACACCTCTGCTTACACCCCCAGTCCACCCTGCCCTGTGCGCTGGGCACAGGAGGGCACCTTGTCCCAGCCCAGACAGCCTGGTCCCCACTGTCTGCCCTGCCCCTTACATTTCACCCGGGAGCCCACCCCCAGGGGGCTGGCTGGAGGAGAGACACCCCACACGCCTCTGAACACACGCCCAAGGGCCCTGACCTCGAGGGCCACAGAAAGGTCTAGAATGATTTTCCTACCTCTCGTTTGGGCTGATCACTTGTGGGGGCCGCCCTGGGATTTATGGGGTGCATAGCATTCCCCTGGCCACCACCCGCTCAGAGACGTCAGCCACTGCCCCCCCTGTGACAACTGGAGGTCTCCGAACACTGCCGCGTGTCCCCTGAGGGCAGACTGCCCGGGGTGAGAACCTCTATTCTAGAGTGGGGACGAGGGCTTTCCTCGTGCCGGGCCCACCTGGAGAACGGTGACCACGTGGTCTGTGCCCCCCACGGGCGGCTGACAGCCTAAGAATCACAGCCAACCCAGAACCGTCCCGGTGGTTGGGACCTCGAAGGAGCCAGGTCCCCAGGGCTGAGTAGGAGAGGTTCCAGCAGTCAAGGTGTCTGGCAGGTGAGACTCTTTTTTTCTTTTTTGAGAGGTTTTTGCTATAGGGCACGTGCGCTCACCAGACAGACAGAGACATAGACAGAAAGCGAGAAATCACCCCCCGGGGGGATGGCCACGCTGCCATCCCTTCTCTTCCATTCTCCTCTCAGGACCTTGGGCATGCACGCACACGCGCCTGGCGTGAGTTCTAAGCCACCGGGTCCAGGACACAAACTGTGGTCAACTACGTGGGAATCCAACGACATAGCCATTACGCTAACTGCTGGTTCCCAACAGGTGAGACTCTTCAAATCCAAGCTTCCTGGCATCTAAGGTCCCCAGCAGCTGAGGTCAAGTAGGTGAGGTCCCCAGGAGGTGAGGTCCCCAGACAGGTGAAGTCCCTAGACAGGTGAGGTCTTCAGCAGGTGAGGTCTTCAGCAGGTGAGGTCTTCAGATAGGTTAGGTCCCCAGTAGGTGAGGTCCCCAGACAGGTGAGATCCCCAGCAGGTAAGGTCCCCAGGGGGTGAGGTCCCCAGTGGGTGAGGTTCCCAGGGGGTGAGGTCCCCAGACAGGTGAGATCCCCAGCAGGTGAGGTCTTTAGGAGGGGAGGTCTTTAGCAGGTGAGATCTCCAGACAGATGAGGTCCCCAGGAGGTGAGGTCCCCAGGCATCTGAGGTCCCCTGCAGGGGAGGTCCCCAGTAGGGGAGGTCCCCAGGAGGGGATGTCCCCAGACAGGCGAGATCCCCAGGAGGTGAGGTCCCCAGGAGGGGAGGTCCCCAGTAGGTGAAGTCCCCAGCAGGTGAGATCCCCAGCGGGTGAGGTCCCCAGCGGGTGAGGTCCCCAGCGAGTGAGGTCCCCAGTAGGTGAAGTCCCCAGACAGGCGAGATCCCCAGGAGGTGAGGTCCCCAGGAGGGGAGGTCCCCAGTAGGTGAAGTCCCCAGCAGGTGAGATCCCCAGCGGGTGAGGTCCCCAGCAGGTGAGGTCCCCAGCAGGTGAGGCACCCCCAGCACCGGCCCAGGCCTGCGGCCTCACGTGAACCAGGAAGCTATGCTGGGCACGGTCAGGTAGCGGGTCTCCTCCTGCAGCCGCCAGCAGGCCTTGCAGAAAGCCAGAGCCCAGCTGAAGGTGCGCGGCCGCAGCGTGTCCCGCCAGCGGAAGTAGCTCAGGTAGCGGCCGGGGGCCGCGCCCGGGGCCGGCCGGGCCTGCG
>NW_006208060.1:1776669-1779803 GCF_000334495.1 Tupaia belangeri chinensis | reverse complement strand
GCCCCGGCGCTGCCCTCCTGGTGGTGCACGATGGCCGCACCGGCCCGCGGGTAGGCGCTGCGGTCCGCGGTCAGCTGGCAGTCGGTCGCGCCGGGCCGCATCTCGGAGCAGCGGGACAGAGCCACGGGGGTGTTGAAGGGCCATGTCCACAGCAGGATCAGCAGGGGCTGGGGGGCGGCGGCGGCGGAGGGCCCCGACCTGGGGGACCCGGTGGGGCTGTCCCGGCGCACGCGCAGGTAGGAGAAGCAGCACAGGGCCAGGAGCAGCTGCAGAAGCAGCCCGATGGCGTAGTGGTGCCAGGGCCGCTCCCGGCTGAGCCCGTCCATGGGCGGGAGGAGCTGGGGAGAGGAGACGTCACCCGTGAGTCACCACGGGGAACTTCGTGAGTCCGACCAGAACTGCCATGATTCCCATTGTGCAGACGGAAAACAGACCCAGTGACTCACGGCAAGGAAACACCGTGGAGGGCGGGCTGTTGGCGGGGAGGTCAGCTGGTGGCAGGGGGTGAAGGCGGCCGACCATGCAGTTCGAGTCCCAAACCCAGGGGCATGAGCAGCACACCAGACCCGTGTGTGACATGCCCACCATCCTGAGAGGAGGACATGGGGGGGAAGGGGTTATGGAGGCCCTTCCGAGGACAGAGGAGGCCCTCAGCAGTGACCTCGGGAAGGCCAGTCATGGGGAGGACCACGGGTCCACGGGTGAGAGCCAGGGCTGAGACCCCAGCAAGTTGAACTCAAGACTTTTTTCCCTAGAAAAGGGTTGAAAAGTACCATTGAAGGGACCAGCAGTTGGCGTAATGGCTATGTCTCTGGACTCCCATGTAGTCGTGGTTCAAGTCCCGGACCTGGTGGCTTAAACTCACACCGGGTGCATGTGCGTGCGAGGCCAAGATCCCGAGAGGAGAACGGAGGAGAAGGGATTGCAGCGTGGCCGTCCCCCTGGGGGGTGATTTCTTACTCTGTCTCTCTGTCTCTGTCTCTCCAGTGAGTGCATGTCCCCTATAGCAAAAATCTCTCAAATATTCCACATCTGGGCTGGCCGTGTGGTGTGGCCTAGCAGTTAGGGGAGCCACATCCCACACGGCCCAACGCACGCTTGCAAACCTCCCTGGTGACGTGCAAAACGCCCCCGGTGCACGTGCGTGCACACCCCAGCCCCAGGGACACAGGAGGAGGCAGGGTGGCAGCACGACCACACCCCATGGGGCGCCTTCTTCCTCGCCTCCTCCCTTTTTCTCTGCTTCTCTGTCTCTCTCTGGCAAGCACGCATCGTGCCCCCCGGCAAATTAGGAGACAAAACTAAACACAGCAAAAACCCCTGCATCCGACGGGGCTGGCAGGTGACGTGGTGGTTGAGGCTCCGGACTCCCATGTGGTCGGCAGTGGTTCGAGTCCTGCACCTGGCAGCTTGCTTTCTCACTTTCCATCTCTCCCTCTGTGTCTCTCTCTGGTCAAATAAATAATAATAAATACAATACTTTTTTAAAAAAGTGCCTCCGAGGTCCCTTTCCACACCAGGTAAAGACAATGAGGTCCTTAATTTGGGAAGAATGAGTGAAGCCCCGGGCAGGGTGGAGTCAGGGGGCAGCGGGCTTCGTTTTTAGTTTTATTTTTGGAGGGGTGTTTGCCCACAGACACATGCACTGGCCAGAGACAGAGAGGGAAAGTGAGAAGGCACTCCTTCCTGGGGGGAACAGCCAACCTTCAATCCCTTCCCCATTCTCTGGGGGTGTGGGGCACACCCACGTGCTCAGCATGGTTTTCAAGCCTCCAGGTCCGGCATGCGAACTGCAGTCAGCCGAACGGGGGTCCCACACCTTAACCGCCATGCCACCTGCTGGCCCGCGAGACAGCGTCTTTCTTTCTGTCTTTCTTAATTTATTTATTTTTTTCTTTTTTAATCTGACTTGTGCTTGAATTCTTTCCCAGGACAGAGTCAAGAATTAGCCCAGAACTTTGCCAGGGAGAGAGAGCGCCAAACCCCCAGGGCCTCCTGGTTGGGCAGAGCAACCAGGACTTCCATGCCCCGACCCACCAGGGCCACCCAGTGCGCAGGGGAGCCATCCCACAAGCCAGGACATTCCATGCCTGTCCCATGCCCAGCCCGGCTGCAACTTGAGCCACACAAACAGAGTGGGGGCAGGGAGGAGAGGATGTGGCCAGGGGCCTTACTTACCTGGTGGGGGCTGCGAGCCCACCTGGACCTGGAGCCCGAGGCACGCTGGCGCCCCAGGAGAGGGGGAGGCGTGGCCAGAAGAGAAGGCTGTCCCTGTTGCGCGTCCTGCTCAGTCTGGCCCGCACCTGTCGTCAGGTGTCCGACCCCATCACTTAGGAGCAAGTCTTGGGACTCCCCGGATCGTCACTATAAAGCCCAACAGGAGCGGGGCTGGAAGTTAGGAGCGGGTCCCCATCCTGACCCAACCCGAGGTCGTTTTTATTTTAATACTTTTTTTATTAAACTTTAATTGGTTAATTAATTTTAGGGACCAGTAGTTAGCGTAATGGCTATGTCGCTGGACTCCCATGTAGTTGACCACAGTTTGAGTCCTGGACCTGGTGGCTTAAACTCACGCCGGGCGCGTGTGCGTGTGTGCCCAAAATTTTAATTTGGCCAGTGACAAAGAGAGAGAAAGAGGGAAAGTGAGAGAGCAAGCTGCCAGGTCTGGGACTCAAACCAGGGTCAGCCATGTGTGAGTCCAGCTCCTTTAACCACCACGCCACCTGTTGGCCCCAGTGACCCGTGGTCTTGAGGCTTAGGTGGCTTTGGACACACAGAGGACCCATCCAGGACAAAGAAACGGTGGAACCCTACCACCGCTGCTTCTCAAAGTGGGTTCCATGGGGCACACTGAGGGTTTCCGTGGGAGGGGGCAGGTAAATAGCACTTACAGCTTCCGCCGTCACCCCCTCCTCCTTCAGTCAGCCAACCCACCGACCAACGACTGCTGGAGCGTCTGAGGCCACCAACCCCGGAGACTCCCGGACCAGCGTGGGCGGCCGACAGAAGTTTGCACTCTTGCAGGTGAAGCCGGGTTGTCATTGGCGGTCACTGAGGAGGGTGGGACACGTCTGGGCTTCCGGGTGGTTCGAGCTGTGAGCTGGAGCCCGGGGAGAGAGTGTCCGTGGGGAGGA
>NW_006208060.1:1773164-1776341 GCF_000334495.1 Tupaia belangeri chinensis | reverse complement strand
GAGAGGACACAGCTCTGGGCTATGGCTGCCTCCCCGCAGCCTCTCGGGGCTACTTCCTGTTCTAGAAATCCTTCTGAGACTCACGCCATGCCCAGATCCCCTTACAGATCCGAGGCTGGGGTCCCCCGCGTCGCACCCGGCCTTTGGCCGGCGGGCTGTCTGGTGACTTGTGACAGAATAACTCCTGCCTGTTGGTCTTGGTGTCGCTGTGTCCTGGGCCCACAGCCACGCCTTGATGGGCAGGCCTTCGGGCTCCCCACAGCCGCCCCGCTGACATGGAAGTGGGGTGCCTTGCCGTGTGAAGTCCTTGCACCCCGCTGTCTCCTGCTGTCCACTGTCCTCTCCACTCCCTGCCTCCTGCTTCACTCCTCATCCTCCTCCCAGGCTCAGTGGAGACACCTCTTCCAGGGAGCCCTCGGGGCTGCATCAGGTCCCTCCTCCGGTTCCCACAGGGGCCCGGGTGCCCATCAGAGCCTGCCCCTCGGGACCTGTTTCCCCCTTTGTGACAGTGGGCTCCCGCCAGCACCACCAGAGGGAGCGAGCCCAGCCAGGGGCTAACTGCAAACAGGGCGTGGGAGGAGTCGGTGCGCAGCAGCCTGGGGGTGCCCCGGAACCAGGAGGCTTTGCCTGTCAGAGGGTCCCAACCCCTGCCCTCCCTGTGGCCGGATGGTGCTGTCTGCAAGGGGTCCCCCCACAGCTGTGATTGAGGACCCCAGACCTCCACCGTCCGGGAGCAGCCATTGTCGCCGGCCCAGCGGAGGGTGATTTTCCGTACCCTCCAGCCTCCCCCAGGCCTGCAGTGGCCAGTCTCTGCTCCACAGGCAGAGGGAGGCTGGACGGTCCGGCAGGCCCAGGGACAGGGCTCCTGTGGTCAGTTGTCACAGCCAGGCTGAGCCCCGTCCCAGGCCAAACTCTGACCCCACCTGAGCCGGACCCGGTCCCCACCCCAGGCCGGGCCTGATCCCACCAGAGTCCTGCCTGGCTGAGCCCTGGCTGCAGAAAAGGGGAGAAGCGAGCCCCGCCACTCCGCAGGGACCTGAGACTACCCCACCCTCATACCCCATCTGGCTGCAGGGAGCCCCCACCCAGAGGGGAAGCCCCCCCTTTTCTCAAGGAGCTGCCCCACAAGGAAGCCTCCTGCCACCCTCCACCCCAGTTCTGGGCTTCGCACCCTGCTGTGGGCTATGGAATCTCAGTGTCCACTCACTGGCAGGCCTTGGGGCAGGGGTGCGGTTGGCAGCTGGCCTAACTATCGGCCCTTGGTGTGCAGCCTTTGGGGCCGGAGGAGCCCACGTGCCTGATGCCAGAGGACTCCTGAATTTGCTGTGTGACCCGAGATATTTTCTGACCCTCTCTGGGCACCGTTCGCAGACTGGATGCTAGGCAGGGCCTACCGGGAGGAGGTCTGGCCCAGAGCCCAGTGTGGGGGGCCTTGCAGACCCCCTCTGCCAGGTTCAGGGTGAGGGCAGGCCATGTGCACCCCAGAGCTGGGTCTCTGCCCTCGTCAGACGCCCCAGCGCCTCGCTGGGTCTGTTGGAAATTTCGTCCCCCCCGGGGCCTCAGGGCTGCCAGCCAAGTGGCTCAGGAGGAGGGAAGGGGCCCCATGGTCTGCGGGTGCGGGCGGCAAGCCACACGCAGGATATTGGGGATCTGGGACGGCCAGGAAGGCTCGGGGAGGGTCCTTGGGTCGGAGGTTCCCTGGTGCTGGCCCACGGGTCTGGGGCCTCGCTCTTACAGGACGTACAAGGTTCCCGAACCTCTCCACGCGTCAGAGGAGACTCCAAAATGGAGAGAAAGGGAAGGAGAGGGCCAGCCGGTGCCGTGGAGGTTAAGATGGTTGGATCCCACATGCCCTGACTGCGTGGTTCGAGTCCCGGACCTGGCGGCTTCAAAATTCACGCTGGGCACGTGAGTGTGCATGCCCCAAATCCTGAGGGGAGCCTGGAGGAGAAGGGACTGTGGCGTGGCCACCTCCCCTGGGGCGAGCTTTGTCACCGTCCGTCCCTCTGTCTCTGTCTCTGTCTCTGTCTCTGGTGAGTGCAGGCACCCTATGAAAACATTGTTAAGGATAAAGGGAGGGGGGCCAGCAGGTGGCATGGTGGTTAAAGACGCTGGGGTCCCACGCGGTCGACTGCAGTTTGAGTCCTGGATCTGGAGGCTCGCTTTCTCTTCTCTCTCGCTCTCGCCCCGTCCCTCTCTGGTCAAATTAAAATGCATAAATAAAGTTATTAAAAAGGGGGGGAAAAGAATAAAAGAGGGAGGGGGAGGAGAGGGGAACCCTGGCTCCTCACACAACAGTTCAGACAGACCAGCCCTGCCTCGGCCTGCAAGGAAGCTCAGCCTGGACTCCCGGGCCCCCTGGCTGACGGCCAAGCGGTGGGGAGAGGGCCCCAGGTGTGTGGAGTGGGTGGCAGGTGAGCGATGGGCCCGGCAAGGCTAGCTCAAGCCCAAGGTCACGATCGGGCTCGGCAGAGACACTGCAGGCCCCACACCCTCTCCTGTCCTCCCACCTGGCCCAGCAGACGGCCCCCCAGACACCCCAGTACCCACTGTGCAGGTGGTAGAGGGAGACTCAGACAGCAGCTGGAGTTCAGGACGCTCCCCACAAGGGTCTCCCTTGGTCTTGTCCGGAGAGCGGCCATTTCCCCCAAGCCTAGAATATTCTGGAATATTCTAGACGTCCTCATTTATTTATTTTCAGATTTTTGCCATAGGGCACATGCTCTTATCAGAGAAAGACAGAGGGAGAGGGAAAGTGAGAAGTCAGCCCCACAGGGGATGGCCATGCCTCAATCCCTTCTCCCTTCTCCTCTCAGGATTTTGGGCACCATGCAGGCATGCCCGGCATGAGTCTCAAGCCACTGGGTCCAGGACTTGAACTGTGGTCATCCACGGGGGATCCCAGCGCCTCCACTGCCACGCCACCTGCCGGCCCTACATTCATAGCTGGGCGGGAACCTGCCTGACCTGAGGTCTCCACCACAAAGAGCTTGGAGCAGACCTTGACCTCTGGCCGTGTGACCTTGGGTGAATTACAAGGGACTCTCGGAAAGTTAAGAAAAAAGTAAGTATGATTTCAAATTTGTTTGCATCAAATAACTTGTGGGGGGGTGGGGGGGGCAGCAGATGTCATAGCGTTTACATTGCTCGGTTCCCACACGGCTGACCACCGTTCAT
>NW_006208060.1:1767923-1772073 GCF_000334495.1 Tupaia belangeri chinensis | reverse complement strand
CGCAGACTGGATGCTAGGCAGGGCCTACCGGGAGGAGGTCTGGCCCAGAGCCCAGTGTGGGGGGCCTTGCAGACCCCCTCTGCCAGGTTCAGGGTGAGGGCAGGCCATGTGCACCCCAGAGCTGGGTCTCTGCCCTCGTCAGAAGACCAAGCGCCTCGCTGGGTCTGTTGGAAATTTCGTCCCCCCCGGGGCCTCAGGGCTGCCAGCCAAGTGGCTCAGGAGGAGGGAAGGGGCCCCATGGTCTGCGGGTGCGGGCGGCAAGCCACACGCAGGATATTGGGGATCTGGGACGGCCAGGAAGGCTCGGGGAGGGTCCTTGGGTCGGAGGTTCCCTGGTGCTGGCCCACGGGTCTGGGGCCTCGCTCTTACAGGACGTACAAGGTTCCCGAACCTCTCCACGCGTCAGAGGAGACTCCAAAATGGAGAGAAAGGGAAGGAGAGGGCCAGCCGGTGCCGTGGAGGTTAAGATGGTTGGATCCCACATGCCCTGACTGCGTGGTTCGAGTCCCGGACCTGGCGGCTTCAAAATTCACGCTGGGCACGTGAGTGTGCATGCCCCAAATCCTGAGGGGAGCCTGGAGGAGAAGGGACTGTGGCGTGGCCACCTCCCCTGGGGCGAGCTTTGTCACCGTCCGTCCCTCTGTCTCTGTCTCTGTCTCTGTCTCTGGTGAGTGCAGGCACCCTATGAAAACATTGTTAAGGATAAAGGGAGGGGGGCCAGCAGGTGGCATGGTGGTTAAAGACGCTGGGGTCCCACGCGGTCGACTGCAGTTTGAGTCCTGGATCTGGAGGCTCGCTTTCTCTTCTCTCTCGCTCTCGCCCCGTCCCTCTCTGGTCAAATTAAAATGCATAAATAAAGTTATTAAAAAGGGGGGGAAAAGAATAAAAGAGGGAGGGGGAGGAGAGGGGAACCCTGGCTCCTCACACAACAGTTCAGACAGACCAGCCCTGCCTCGGCCTGCAAGGAAGCTCAGCCTGGACTCCCGGGCCCCCTGGCTGACGGCCAAGCGGTGGGGAGAGGGCCCCAGGTGTGTGGAGTGGGTGGCAGGTGAGCGATGGGCCCGGCAAGGCTAGCTCAAGCCCAAGGTCACGATCGGGCTCGGCAGAGACACTGCAGGCCCCACACCCTCTCCTGTCCTCCCACCTGGCCCAGCAGACGGCCCCCCAGACACCCCAGTACCCACTGTGCAGGTGGTAGAGGGAGACTCAGACAGCAGCTGGAGTTCAGGACGCTCCCCACAAGGGTCTCCCTTGGTCTTGTCCGGAGAGCGGCCATTTCCCCCAAGCCTAGAATATTCTGGAATATTCTAGACGTCCTCATTTATTTATTTTCAGATTTTTGCCATAGGGCACATGCTCTTATCAGAGAAAGACAGAGGGAGAGGGAAAGTGAGAAGTCAGCCCCACAGGGGATGGCCATGCCTCAATCCCTTCTCCCTTCTCCTCTCAGGATTTTGGGCACCATGCAGGCATGCCCGGCATGAGTCTCAAGCCACTGGGTCCAGGACTTGAACTGTGGTCATCCACGGGGGATCCCAGCGCCTCCACTGCCACGCCACCTGCCGGCCCTACATTCATAGCTGGGCGGGAACCTGCCTGACCTGAGGTCTCCACCACAAAGAGCTTGGAGCAGACCTTGACCTCTGGCCGTGTGACCTTGGGTGAATTACAAGGGACTCTCGGAAAGTTAAGAAAAAAGTAAGTATGATTTCAAATTTGTTTGCATCAAATAAATTGTGGGGTGGTGGGGGGGGCAGCAGATGTCATAGCGTTTACATTGCTCGGTTCCCACATGGCTGACCACGGTTCATGTCCTGGACCCGGTGGCTTGAACATCACACCAGGCGTGCGCGTGCGTGCCCAAGATCCTGGGAAGAGAATGGAGGAGAAGGGATTGCGGTGAGGCCATCCACCCAGGGGGTGAGTTCTCGCTTTCACTGTCTCTGTCTCTCCCTGGTGAGTGCATGTACCCTAAGGCAAAAACCTATAAAAAATTTTTAAAATACCTTCCAGGCAGCTGGATCCCACAGGGCTAACCAGTTCAAGTCCCAGCCCTGGTGCCTTGAGAAACAGGCCGAGTGAATGTGCCCCAAGTCACAGGACAGAGCGACCCAGAGCAGACGGCATGACCGTCCCCACGGGGCTTCCTCCCTCGCCCCTCTCTCCGTCTCTGGTGAGCCCACGTACTCTCTGGCAAAACGAAAAACAAAAAACCCGCCTGGACCGAGAGCCCATCCCCCACACAGCTTGTACAGGCTCCCTACGGCATGGGTCCCGGCCTCGGCCCTGCCGGGAGCCGACGCTGGCCGTGGCGGTGACCTGGCACGTCGCAGCGATGCTTCCACGACCCTCGGGGGCCTTCGTGTACTCCCTGCAGGGTGACCGTGTGGCCAGGGGCCTGGCCCTCCCTGGGCCTCGGTTTCCCCTCCCGTAGTCCCTTTAAGAACCCAGAGGTGATGGGAACCTGGCATCTCCCGCCACCCGCCCCCGGCCTGTCCTCACCCCCGCCCCCTGGCACGTCGGGGTCTGCCCGCCCCTGGCACCCCAGCCCGGCCTGGTTCATGCAGCTTAAATTTCACCCCGCAATGGGTGAAGAGGCGGGGGCCGGACACGCTTGGTTTTCCAATTTCTGGAAATAAAAGCCGTAGGGCCATCTATTGTCAAGTGGAAAAAAGCCCATTGCAACATCGTGTGTGAAAAAACAACACGAGCGAGTAGGTGCGTCGCTGCCCCAGAGAGAAGATTCCAGCGGATCCGCGGGCCGGGAACAAAGGGGCCTTTCTCTCCCTCTGGAAAGGCGGTGTGGAGCGCGTGTGGCGGTTTCGGCATCTGAGCAGCCAGCGGAGGGAGTTTGCGAGAAGGAAAACAGTTGGCATGGGGCCATCAGGTGGTGTGGTGGTTAGAGCGCTGGATCCCCACGTGGTCCACTGCGGTTCAAGTCCTGGACATGGGGGCTGGCTTTCTCACTTTCTCAGTTTTGCTATAGGGCGCGTGCGCTCGCCAGAGAGACAGACGGAGAGAGACAGAGAGACAGAAAGTGAGAAGTCACCCACAGGGAGGATGGCCACGCCACAGTCCCTTCTCCTCCATTCTCCTATTAGGATTTTGGGCACGCACGCACATGCGCCTGGTGTGAGTTTTAAGCCACCAGGTCCAGGGCTTGAACCGTGGCCAACCATGTAGGAGCCCAGTGCTTTAACCACTATGCCACCCACTGGCCCAGTCACCTTCCCTTTCTCTCTCTCCGGTCAGATTAAAAAGTAATAATAATGGAACCAGCAGATGGCATAGTGATTATGTTGCTGGACTCCCACGTAGTCAACCGCAGTTTGAATCCCATACCAGGTGGCTTAAAACACGCTAGGGAAGGGACCAGCAGTTGGCGTAATGGCTATGTCGCTGGACTCCCATGTAGTCAACTGTGGTTCGAATCCCGGACCCGGTGGCTTAAACTCATGCCGGGTGCGTGTGTGTGCGTGCCCAAGATCCTGAGAGGAGAATGGAGGAGAAGGGATTGCGGTGTGGCCATCCCCCCTGGGGGGTGATTTCTCGCTTTCTGTCTCTCTGTCTGTCTCTGTCTCTCTGGCAAGCGCACGTGCCCTATAGCAAAAACCTCTCCCAAAAAAAAGAAAAGAAAAACAAACAAACAAAAACAAACATGCTGGGAACGTGTGCGTGCGTGCCCAAGATCCCAGGAGGAGACTGGAGGAGAGGGGACTGCGTGTGGCCATCCCCCTGGGGCGGGTGTGGGGAGTGATTTCTACTTTCTGTCTCTCTGTCTCTTTCTGTCTCTCTGTCTCTTTCTGTCTCTCTGGCAAGCGCACATACCCTATAGGAAAAAATCTCTCCAAAACTAAAGAAGTAGATAATAAATAAAGTGAAATAATTCTTTAAAAAGTACATAAATATGGAAGAGCTATTTTTTAAAGAGAGACGGCGGGTGTGTGTGTGTATAAAAACCAGCTGGAGGGCATCTACGGGTCGGGGAAGTGAGAACGCGAAGGTTTGTTGGTTCGATCTCTGGTGATGTCACTGTGCTCTGACACCTGTCCCTCCCCCAGGCTTGCTGGTGGCCCGGGCACCAGGCCCAGCGCGGCAGGAAGCGCTGAGAAGCCACCTGCGGAGAAGAAGCTCTGGAATGTCCCCGCTG
>NW_006208060.1:1767185-1767497 GCF_000334495.1 Tupaia belangeri chinensis | reverse complement strand
GTGGCTGGCCGCAGTTCGAGTCCCAGACCTGGCAGCTTGCCTTCTCACTTTCCCTCTGTCTGTCTGTCTGTCTGTCTCTGGTGTTGCCCTAGTGTTGCCCTACAGTAAATTAAAATAATAATAAATACTATCATTATAAAAGTAATCGCATGTCTAGGGTTAATGTGGGTGGACACTCGGGCTCCAAGAACACGAGAGGAGGCTCCCTGGACACCGTCCCCTGCCCCTGCATGCCCCGGGCCGCGCCTGTCAAGAGGGGTGCCAGGGGAGGTGGTCGTCACCCAGGGTGACTCTGGCGGGCTGGACGGGGGG
>NW_006208060.1:1762446-1767158 GCF_000334495.1 Tupaia belangeri chinensis | reverse complement strand
GCTTGGGCAGACAGGAACATAAACAGGCCCCTTGGATGTCAGAGGTTGGGGGCGGGGGACGCTTTGAACATCCCTGCTCTGCTCTGCAGGGATGTTTGGGCAAGGCAAGCGGCCAGGGGTGTCATCGCTAAATTTAGCCCGTTTCCCGCTCAGCCCCTCCCCTGCACCAGGAGGGAGCTGGGCCCCACCGGCCCTGAAGTGAGCACTAGCTATGGGCCAGGCCAAGCTGGAGTGGAGCAATTAAGCCTCTCAACAACCACAACGGTCATATTACTATTATTATTGTCATTTTTTAATTGTTGCTATGGGTGCATGCGCACCTCAGAGACAGACAGAGAGACGGACAGACGGAAAGTGAGAAATCACCCCCCAGGGGGATGGCCATGCCACAGTCCCTCCTCCTGCATTCTCCTCTCGGGATCTTGGGCACACGCGCCCGTGAGTTTTAAGCTGCCAGGTCTGGGATTCGAACTGCAGTGGACTATGTGGGAGTCCAGTGCCATAACCATTATGTCACCGGCTGGTCCCGATGGTGGGGGAGATAAAAGAGACCCCGAGTAATGAGTCCCTGGGGGAGGCGGGCACGTGGCCCGTCCTGTCCTCTCCCCAGGGATCGCTCTAGAGGTCCCCAGATTGCTCCAGTAATTCGGGGTCTTTCTGGGTAAATTCCCAGGAGTGCGTCCCCGCCCAGTCACCTGCCAGGGACCTGCAATGCCATCGCCTGGCATGCTCAGGGAGGGATGAGGCCGGGACTCAGGGCCTGTGACGATACCGTGCAGGGGGGCATGTTGTCGACATCGCAACCCAGCCAGGCCCAGCCGCGGTGGCCCCTGCCGCCTGACGCTGCTCCCCACACGGAGGTTCGAGGTTTGGGTTTGAGCCTGGGCGCCCCCCAGAGTTGGGCGTGGTCCCAGCTTCTCAGGGGGCTCAGGTACGAGGAGGGGCATGACAGAGAGACCCTGGTCTTAAAGAAATAAATAAATGGGGCCGGCAGGTGGCGTGGTGGCTAAGGCACTGGATTTCCACATGGCCAACCAGGGTTCAAGCCCTGGACCTGGTGGCTTGCTTTCTCAATTTCTCCCTCTCTCTGCCTCTCTCTCTCTGGTCAAATTTAAAAATATATATATAATGAGGGCCCAGCGGGTGGCATAATGGTTAGGGTGCTGGATTCCCACGTGGCTGACTGCAGTTCGGACCCAGACCTGGCAGCTTGTTTTCTTATTTTCGTCTGTCTTTTCTTCCTGTCTCTCTCTGGTCAAATTAAAAATAATAATAATGAGGACCAGCAGTTAGCATAATGGCTATGTCGCTGGACTCCCATGTAGTCGGCTGCGTTTTGAGTCCTGGACCAGGTGGCTTAAACTCACGCCGGGCACGTGTGCATGCATGCCCAAGATCCCGAGAGGAGAACGGAGGAGAAGGGATTGCGGTGTGGCCATCCCCCCTGGGGGTGATTTCTCGCTTTCTGTCTCTCTCTTCTCTCTGTCTTTCTGGCAAGTGCGTGCACCCTATAGCAAAAACCTCTCCAAGAAACCAAGGGGGATGGCCATGCCACATTCCCTTCTCCTCCAGTCTCTTCTAGAGATTTTGGGCACACATGCACATGTGCCTGGCATGAGTTTTTTGTTTTTTGTTTTTTGTTTTTTTGCTAGGGGTTTGAGTCCCGGACCCAGGAGCTCGAGAAACATACAGTGTGCGTGTGTGTGAGTGTGTGTGCATGCGTGCCCAGCATCCTGAAAGGAGAGAGATGTGGGGACAGGACTTCAGTGTGGCCCTCCGTCTCTCGGCACCCGTCTCTCCCGTAAAAGCTCACCCCTAGAGCAACCGAAAACAAAAGCAGGCGGTCGGTGCTGCAGTGGGGACAGTGGCAAGACACGGGACACCACGGGCTCCCACACGGGGGCTCTGCGTCACGCCCAGAAGCCAAGTCTGAGCAGGTCTGGGCTGGGGACCCCGGGGGAGAGCAGTGTTAAGAGCTACGAGGGGGGCCAGCAGGTGACGTGGTGGTGAAGACCCTGGGCTCCCATATGTCCCACCATGGTTCAAGTCCCGGACCCAGTGGCTTGAAAATCCCACCACGGGACCAGCATAAGGCATAATGGTGGACTCCCATGTAGTCAACTGTGGTTCGAGTCCTGGATCTGGCACCTGGAAACTCACGTCGGGTGCGTGTAAGTGCGTGCGTGCGTGCCTGCCCAAAATCCTCAGAGGAGAAGGGAGGAGAAGGGATTGCAGCTTAGCCATCCTCCCTGGGGGGCGAGTTCTTGCTTTCTGTCTCTCTGTCTCTCCGGCGAGTGCACATGCCCTATAACAAAAATCTTTTTTTTTTTGAGAGGTTTTCCATTCTCCTCTCAGGATCTTGGGCACGCATGCACACGCGCCCGGCGTGAGTTTAAGCCACCAGGTCCGGGACACGAACAGTGGTCAACTACGTGGGAGTCCAGCGACATAGCCATTACGCTAACTGCTGGTTCCCAACAAAAATCTTTCTCAGAAAAGAAAAGGAGAAATAAAAATCACGCCGGGCCTGTGTTCGTGCATGCCCAAAATCTCAGGAGGAGGGATCGCATCGTGGGGAGGCCACCCCCCAGGGCGTGCAACTTCTCACTTTCCCTCTCACTGTCTCTGTCTCTCTGTGCAGCGAGCACCCACACCCTACGGCAAAAGCAAAAACCTTTTAGGAAAACAAGAGCCGGGCGGTGCTCTCTGCCCTCCCCCACAGCCTGGGCCCCGAATGCCTGGGTCTGGGAAGCAGGGGGCACACCTGACCGCTGGCCCCTGATGGGTCAGCGCTCCGCAGCACCTGGGGATCATCCCTAACAGGTAAGGACACCTTGGATCCAGGTGGGATTCGGAGAGCGAGGGCTGGAGCCGGGCTGCCAGATGGGCCAGGGGGCCCGGCGTGTGTGCCGGGTGAGCTGTGCGGCAGCGTAAGTAAACCCCCAGGGCGCGTGGGCTGCACTCAGCAAACCCCAGACCTAACCCGGCACCCGCGTTTGTGTTTGCTCAGTCCAACCTCGGCGGACGGGGCCCCGTGGAGAGAGGGGCTGGGGCCGGGCCAGCTGCAGGTTACGGGAGACCCCCCCTCACCCCGGGAAAGGATGGACTTCCCAGGTCCTCGTCCCGGTCCCCACCCCCGCCTCGCAGGGCCCCTGCCCGGCTCATTATCCACCGGGAAGGGGGGAAGGGGTCTGCCGTGCAGAGGGAGCACCTGGGGCGCCAGTCCCCGCAGCAGGTGGCCTCACTAATGGGCCGGGAGCAGGAGGGAGGGGGCGGCTGGGGCCGGGTGGGAAGCAGCTCCCCCAACCCCTGCCCTGCCCTTTCCTTTCGCTGGGCGGTGAGAAACCAGGGACCGCCCCTGGGACACGTTACCCGCCTCTCCTCCACCTGGAGGGGTCGTCCTGGCCCCAGGACCCCAGACACGGGGCGGGCAGGGATGCAGGGGCGCTCCCGGCTCCCGGCTGTGGGGGCGATGGGGGTGCCCGCCCCGCCCCTCCCCTCCAGCTCGCAGCCTCAGGACTTTCGCACCCACCCCTCTGAGCCGTGCTGAGGCCGGCCGTGGGGGCAGAGCCAGGACCCGACCTCTTCAACACGCCTCGCAGCCTCCTCCGAGCCCCCATGGGAGCTGCGCTGCCCTGGTCTACACCAGACCTTCCCCCTCCTCCGGGAGGTCTCCTTGGACGCCCAGGCTGGCCGGTGCCTCCTCTGGGACGCCCTCTGCCCGGTGCACTCGCTCTAGCCCCAGCCAGTGCCGGGCCTGGCCTATGGCTGGGGGCCCGGGAGGGTGGGCCGGGCCGTCCTGGTGAGCGTCCCTGCTCCCTGCGTGGGGCCTGGCACCCCTTGGTGTGACCCGGGCAGGCAGCTGGCCTCTCTGAGCCTCGGTCTCCCTCTCTGGGAAGGTCTCCCTCTCTGGGAAGCGGGACTCCAGGCCAGCCCCCCTGAGCCCGGGGAGGTGCCGCCTCGCCCCTCTCTGTCCCTAAGTTGTGACTGAGAAGAAGCAGGGGTCACGAGTACCTCCCTCTTACCCCGGGACAGCACCGAGGGGACAGCACCGCGGCTGGCACTGTGCGTGGCAGCCAGGAGGAGGCTCAGGTAGATGCTTACTTCAAAATTGAGGCAAGTAGGGGCCGGCAGGTGGCGTGGTGGTTAAAGGTGCTGGATTCCTACATGGCCAACGGCGGTTCAAGCCCCTGACCTGGCGGCTTCTTTTCTCCCTTTCTCTCTTTCTCTGCTCATATTGCAAAAAGAATAACAAATGCAAACAAAGTAATTCTTTAAAAGAAAAAGTTTTAAAATTGAGGCGAATAGGGGCCAGAAGGTGGCGTGGAGGTTAAGGCGGCGGGATCCCATGTGGTGCGCTTCATGGTTTGAATCCCTGACTGACAGCTTGACTTACGCCAGGTGCGCGCGCCCAAGATCCCGCGAGGAGAAGGGATTACAGCGCGGCCGTCCCCCGGGGGCGCTTTCTCTCTCTCCCTCGCGCTCTCTCTGCCTCTCTCTGGGAAGCACAGACACCCTATAGTTTAAAAAAAAATTAGGGGGCGGGACCAGCAGTTGGCATAATGGCTATGTCGCTGGACTCCCACGTAGTCGACCGCGGTTCGTGTCCCGGACCCGGTGGCTTAAAACTCATGCCGGGCACGTGTGCGTGTGTGCCCAAGATCCCGAGAGGAGAATGGAGGAGAAGGGATTGCAGCGTGACCATCCCCCCT
>NW_006208060.1:1758058-1762296 GCF_000334495.1 Tupaia belangeri chinensis | reverse complement strand
TGCTGGACTCCCACATGGCCGACTGTGGTTCGAGTCCTGGACCTGGCGACTTGCTTTCTCACTTTCTCTCTCTCTCTCCTCTCTCTCCCTCTCTCTCTCCTTCTTTGTCTCCCTCTCTCTCTCTCCTTCTCTGTCCCTCTCTCCCTCTCTCTCTCCTTCTGTCTCCCTCTCTCCTTCTCTCTCTCCTTCTCTGTCCCTCTCTCCCTCTCTCTCTCCTTCTGTCTCCCTCTCTCCTTCTCTCTCTCCCTCTCTCTCTCCCTCTCTCTCTCCTTCTCTGTCCCTCTCTCTCTCCTTCTGTCTCTCCTTCTCTCTCTCCCTCTCTCCCCCCTCTCTTCCTCTCCCTCTCTCTCTTTCTCTCTGACAAGCACCCACATCCTCTGGCAATCACAAAAATAATAAATAGTGATTGGGACAATTAAAACAGCGCCGGATCCAGGGCGCAGCCACCCGCTCCCGGCGGGTCTGGAGGAAGGACCTCGTGTGCCTCGTGGGGGAATGTAAACCGCCACTTTGGAAGACAACCTGGCGCTTTCTTACCAACCTAAACACGCTCTCGCCGCTCGGTCCAGCACCGCGCCCCTCGGTGTTTACCAGAAGGAGCTGCAAACAGGCCCAGGCCAGACCTGAAGGGGGGTGCTTCTAGACTCTGAGTAACTGCCAGAACATTCTGGAAGCAACCAGAGCGTCCTTCAGCCGGTGAATGGATAAACACGCCGAGGTACACCCGGATGATGGAATATTCTTTCTTTGAAAATTTGCATTCACTGGAGAGAAACAGAGAAAGAGAGAAAGCTCCCCTGGGGTGGGGGGGATGGCCATGCCACAATCCCTTCTCCTCCATTCTCCTCTCGGGATCTTGGGCACGCACACACGCCCGGAGTGAGTTTAAGCCACCGGGTCCGGGACTCGAACCACAGTGGACTCTGGGTGTTCAGCAATGTAGCCGTTACACCACCTGCTGGTCCCTGTTTGTTGCAATTTTCAAGCCGCCGGGTCTGGGCCTCCATTTGAGTTGGCCATGGGGAATCCAGCACCTTAACCACCATGCCAGCTGCTGGCCCACGGGATTGGTGACGCCGTGTGGGCATTCACACTCCGGCCGTTGGTCCAAAGCCACAGAACGCGGGGCCGAGCAGCCCGGGCACTGCTGCTGCAGTGGCTGACGACTGTCAGTGCTGGCTCAGGGCTGAGACAAGGGCCCCGCTAAGGAGAGACGGTTAAACTATCAGGGAACGAGGGGACGGGGCGAGACGGCGCTCCAGGAGATCCAGTTTGCTACAACGTTTCTTTAAGGAAGGACGTGCAAAATGACATTTGTCACAACGTCACTCCGCAGCATGTGTACAGAGTAACAGGGCACCAGGGGCCACAGGTGTCTTACTGCGCGACCCCGCCTGACGGGCCCCGTGTACCTTGCACAGAGGCCCAAGTTCTCTGTTTTTAGGATGATTTTATTTATGGGGGCCAGCAGGTGGCATGGTGGTTAAGGTGCTGGACACTCCCACGTGGCTGACCACAGTTCGAGTCCTGGACTTGGTGGCTTGCTTTCTCGCTTTCTGTCTGTCTCTGTCTCTCTCTATATCTGTGTGTGTGTGTGTGTGTGTGTGTGTGTGTGTGTGTGTGTGTCTGTAGTCAAATTAAAGATACTGATATTAATTATTATGATTATTTTCCAATGTGACCAGAAAGAGGGAGAGAGAGAAAGGAGACCCCCAGGTCTGGGACTTGAACCATGGTTGGCCATGTGGGAGTCCAGCGCCTTTAATCACACCACCTGCCAGCTCCCTTATTTATTTTAATTTGACCAGAGAGGGACAGAGTGAGAGAGAGAGAAAGCAAGCCGTCGGGTCCGGGATTCAAACCGTGGTTGACCATGTGGGAGTCCAGTGTCCTTAACCAGCACGCCACCTGCTGGTCTCCCCAAGTTCTTTGTTTTAAAGAGGTTTCTGCCTGGGACCAGCAGTCAGTGTAATGGCTATGTCGCTGGACTCCCACATAGTCGACTGCAGTTTGAGCCCTGGATCCGGTGGCTTAAACTCACTCCAGGCGCGTGTGCGTGCGTGCCCAAGATCCCGAGAGAATGGAGGAGAAGGGATTGTGGTGTGGCCATCCCCCCGGAGGGTGATTTCTCGCTTTCTGTCTCTCTCTCTCTGTCTGTCTGGTGAGCGCACGCGCCCTATAGTGAAAACCTCTCCAAATAAATAAAGAGTTTTCTGCCTTAGGGCATGTGCGCTCAACAGTGGGGAAGAGAGAGAGAGACAGAAAATGAGAAGTCACTCTCCTGGGGGGACAGCCATGCCACAATCCCTTCTCCTCCATTCTCTTCCTGGGATCTTGGGTACATGCGCACACGGGCCCGTCCTGAGCCCGTCCTGAGTTGTAAGCCACCGAGTCTGGGACCCGAATTGGCGTTAGTCACGTGGGAGTTCAACAAGGTACCCACTATGCCATCTGCTGGCCCCAGAGCTCCTAGTTGATTTATTCCCGTCTTCCACTAGAAAAAGCGACGCAGCACCCACCGCTGGGCTTCGGTGTTTGCTTTTGCGATAGGGTGCTCAGCAGACAGAGGGAAAGTGAGAAATCCCTCCCTGGGGGGGCGCTCCCAGCAGTCCCGTCTCCTCCATTTTTCTCTGGGGATTTTGGGCACGGACGCACATGCACCCAGCGTGTTTTTCTTTCCTTCTAAAAAAATGTATCTATTGGGAACCAGCAGTTAGCGTAATGGCTATGTCGCTGGACTCCCACGTAGTCGACCACGGTTCGAGTCCCGGACCTGGTGGCTTAAACTCACGCCGGGCGCGTGTGCGTGCGTGCCCAAGATCCCGAGAGGAGAATGGAGGAGAAGGGATTGCGGCGTAGCCATCCCCCCTGGGGGGTGATTTCTCGCTTTCTGTCTCTGACTCTCTCTGTCTGTCTGGCGAGCGCAAGCACCCTATAGCAAAAACCTCTCAAAAAAAAATGTATCTATTTATTGGTGTGTGGTCAGGTTCGGGACTTGAACTGTGGGTGGTCATGCGGGAGTCTAACACTTCAACCACCGTGCCACCTGCCAGCCCCAGTCCCATTCCTGCGTGTTTCTCTTTTTCTTTTTTTTCCTTCTCCTCTCTCTCTCTCTCTGTTTTTCAAGCTGCCAGGTCTGGGGCTCAGACAGAGCCGTGGGGTGCGGGATCGCCTCCCCTCACCCCTCCAGCGGGTCTTATACCCTGAGCTGCCTCCGGCCTCAGGCCATCAGGCCCGGGTGAGATGCCTGCAGACTTGAACCTGGAACCCGCCGGTGTAGGTCAGCCCCGCGGAGCCCCTGCCTCCACTGCGCGCCGTTAAGCGGGAAGCGGACCAGGGCTCTGAGACAGGGAGAGCCGGTATTGTTTCTGGGGAGGAAAACACACAGCCGGGCCTGTCCCGGCATGGAGCGGGCTGCAGGGAGGAGGAGGGACGGCTGGTGGCCTCTGGGGATGGCGGCGGGCCGCGGGGGCGCGGTGGGGGGGCAGTGTGGATTCTGAACCCCTGTCCCTGTCGGAACCTTCTAGTTCTGCTGCCCCGCTCTGTTTTACCTATTGTGGTAAAAAAAAACCCCAAAACCCAAAACCGGAAACCGTGGAGTGTCTGTTAGAAAGCCTACCGTGGGGAGCATGGGCAGAAGGAGGGCTTTGGAGGGTTTCCTGGAAGGGGAGGGACCCAGGTTTTCGGCCAGGCCGTCTCCCCTGTGGCCTCTGGGATGGGGCAGTCTCCTCCCGCGCCCCCACCCCCAGCCGGGGTTCTCACCTCTCCTGCTCTGGTTCCCCAACTGTTCAGAGCCCAGGGGGCCCAGAGGTGAGCTGTGGGCTGGGCTGGGGCCAGGGCCTGGGCCGGGACTGACTGAACCCCTGAGGCTCAGCTCGGACCACCCAGCATCCTGGGAAGCCCCCGGGGGGCCTGGCTGGCTCTGAGGAGGGGCCCATGTGCCAGCAGTGGGGCTGGGGGCCAAGCCAGGCTGCTCAGTGCCCGAACTCCTCCTCCGAGGGCGACTGGAGGGGGCCACTGTTCCATGCCTCAGTTCCCCCAGGAGTCACTCCCTAGCTGGGTGGCCCTTCTCGTGGAGACAAGGGGTGGCCGAGATGGCCTGCCACCAGGAAACTGGGGGCTCCTAACCCAGGACAGTCAGGGGAATAGGCCCTCACCCCCCACCCCTGCAGCCCGGCCGTGATTGGTGAACTGGCTTCGGGGTTCGAGGAGGGGGCCCCTACTAGAATGCAGCCTGA